>NC_138371.1:39636988-39663300 GCF_054177405.1 Leptonychotes weddellii | reverse complement strand
TTCACTAAAACTTACCTCTGGGAAGGACAGGAATGAATGCAGGGGGAATACTGCATTGAACTGAACCCAGAACTAGTTGAAGTTCTGGGCCTGAGATGAGATGTGATAGAATGGGGAAATAGATGTGAGAAGGTAGACGGATATGAGATGTGTTTAACAGATGAAGGTTGGCAGCACTTGGTGATAGTATCTGGTGGATGAAAAGAATGAGATGTCAAGTGGACAACTAGGTTTTAGTATAAGTGATAGGACAGATGGTGCTGCGTTACTAAGATGGAGAACACTGGAGAAGCCAACCTTGAGAGTACAGGGAGAAATGAATTTTGGTTATTGTAACAACTAAAGGTCTGTTTGGCTAGATATCAAGAGTGTGATTAGTAGGGGTTTAAATGAATGGGGTTGTTTTTCTAACATAACAAGAAGTCTGGGGGTAGAAAACCCAGGATGTGTGCCATCTGTAAGATATACTCCAACCAACCTTAGTGTGTTGGCTTTAGATTTCCTGCCTGTCACCTTTTAGTTGCAAGATAACTGTTCCACCTTTAGCCTCACTTGTATGGTCAAAGTGGAAGAAGAAAAGAAAGAGGGATACCTAAATCAGATAAGTTCCCAGAAACCCATCTGACACTTACTGACCAGACTAGCTACAAGGGAATCTAGGGAAGAATTTTTAGTTGGCACATTGCTATCCCTAACTAATAGAGATTCTCTTAGCATGGATGGGGTAGGGAATAGATCATAGGTAGGCAATTGGCAGTGTGAGAAAACTAACTTCCATTTGACGTATTTATATTTGTGAGATACCCAAGTAGTGATGCTGAGTATCACATGTAGGCTTAAAACTTAGGAGAGTGGTCTGAGTTGGAGATATAATTATGTGAGTTGTTAGCATGAAGAGAGTAGATTTGAAACTCAAGCTGTGTGAGATTGCTCCGGAAGACAGTGCAGAATGCGAAGGAACCTTAAGGAACTCCCATTTTAAAAGAACAGTACACAAGTCTCCCACTAGGGAAAAATGTCCCATTAGGAGAAAATCCAGCATAACATAGTAGAAGTCAAGGAAAAGAGTATTGTAAGAAATTTGGAACAGTCAACTGTACCAAAGCAGACATCTTTCCTAATTTTCTTTTGGTGTTAAAATGCCCTTTTATTTAGTAAATGATATCAGTAGATGGTAGGGTTGTTTTTATTGTATGTGCTCAGAAAATAAAAAATCGGCAGCCCATATTGGTAACCTTCTCCCCACAGTTAAGAAAATTTTCTTGGCTTTGAGATTTAAAGGTCGGAGAACTATTGGAGTAGAGCAGGTTTGGCTGCTGATAGAAAAGACCCAGTAAAGAAGGAGAACTTGAGATAGATACAGGAGAGCAGAAATGGCCAATAAAGTGATGTCTCTGGAAAGAAATGGAGCTCTCAGCACAAGTGGAGGATTAGGTTTGGTGGGAGGAAAAGCATCTCTTCCAATAAATAGAGGACATTGAGAGGCAGGCAGGTAGGTTTGCAGACATGGTAGGGAGAAGTTGAAGTTTCTGCCCATTGGCTTCCATTTTCCTGAAGAGTATGAAAGCAGGCTTTCTGCTGAGAATGAGTTGTCGAGTTGGAGGGAGGCTGTGCGGTTTCCGGGCATAAAGAAGATAGGAAATGTTGATTCTTGAAGAGTGGGGCAGAGCTGAAGAAAATATGGCAACATTGTCAGAATAGTATTGAGGTTGGTAACCGTGGATTTGCTGTGATGCTAATCTGCTCTGTTGCCACCCGCCTCCCTCCCCCTATTATCCTATAGCTGCATTCCAAATTTAGATTCAGAAGCTGCAGAAGATCAGGCAAGGGATTTCAGAGCATTTACCAGATAGTGATTTTAACAGTAGGCTTTGGAATCTACTTTAGACCCTCCCTACATAGAAGACCTACATTTAGGCTTTTTTCTTTTAGAATTTGATTCTACTTAAAAGAATTTTCAACTAATATAGATTACACTAATAGGTGAGTTCTGTGTATGATTTTGCCATGCCCAGCCGCCTTGCTTCACATAAAATATTGCTGATAAGAATTATAAATGTTAAAATACCGATACATGCTAAGCAGTCTCATGATAAGGCCCTGAGAATGGTGCTGGAGTGATTTTTTTTTTTTGGCCTATTTATATATATATATTATACAGTGTTAAACATTGCATTATTTTTAAGGGTCTTTAAAATATCCTATTCTCCAGCAGCTTCTTGTATTATGTGCTGGAGGAACCTGTTAGCATAATTTGATGATATTACAATGTCAATGAAAGTGCTTTGAAAAGTGTATAGCACTAGAAAAATAGATGTCATTGTGCCTGTTCTGTGTGTTGTCTGTAAAGTCGGCATGTCAGACTTCCCACAGTAGAACTGTAAAATAAACATTAAAGAATGTAGAGAATTAAGTATGGCTCTCTGGAGATGAGAGATTTCTTTCTAAAATCAAAGCAGTCAGTAAGAATGTACTGTGGTTGGAATAACTACAGCATATTCATGTCCCTGTGCCTTGCTTTGTTGTAGCAACATTTAGGGCATGCAAAGGAGAGATGGGTCCTTTAAATTGAAGACAATTCTGTCTCTACTGCTGCCAAGTCTTTGTTTTGTTTCTTGGCAGAAAGAGAACCCCATCTCTTTTCAGGGACCTTGTGTATATTTATTTTTAATTTCTACCAGACAGTGTGAGAATCTTTTGAATTCTATTTGCCCTGACCCTGTTTTGTTTGTTTGTTTGTTTGTGTGTTTGTTTTAAAGTATTATGTACAAGCATTTGGTGACTGTTTTCTTCTCTTTCTGTCTTATTCTTTGCTTTTAGTTTCTTTGACTCTTTGGGGTTTTACCTACTTGTTTTTTTAGTTAATGATAATTATAAATGAACATGACACTTTATCATGCCAGAAGTGTGGCACCTTGCCCTCTATCTGAACACACTAATGTTAGCTAATCTTCATGGAGTTTTACAAATATTTGTATAAGGGAGAAAGAGAGCCGGGAAGATAGCGAATATGAAACTTTGATAGTTGTCCGTGCCATATAAATACTCTTAGGTTTGCCACATGGAAAATGCACTTCTGTTCTTCAGGGAAATAGCTGCCTTTGCCCTTGCTTATTTCGATTTTCCTCCTATTTGTTGCTGACTTCTTAAGTAGGAATGCTGTTTGTCATGCCACACAAAGATATGATGTTAGCTACTTTTATGCTTGGATCTAAAAGGAGGGTTGCTAATGGGCCCACTGGTATTTTTTTAGGCCATTCACTGGCATTTACCGGAATAACATGAGCCACTGAGATAAGTTGTTTATTTGCTGCTAATGGTATAGCAATCATATTTGCTCTCTTGACATTGACCCAAAACTCATATTTCACTTTTAAAGACTTAAATGCAGAGACTGAAGATATCTTTAACTTTTTTCCTTTTGTGGCATTGATATGCCAAGTTGAATGATTTGTTTTGTCTATTTTCGTTTCAATTAAAAACAAAATACCTTTGGCTAGCACCTCAATAGAAAATTAGTATTTCTGATTTCCCTAGGAACTGTTTCTTAGTTGCTGTCTTCTGATTTTAGTCTTGGTATTGTATTGGTGCGGAAATCTCATCTCAGGTTTTGTTAGGAAATCTCTTGGCCCAATAGATACTGCGTAGTGGTCGAGAGTGCTGACCCGAGCATCAGTCATACTGAGCATGAGCTCTCCCTCTGTCACTTACCAGCATTATTACTTTGCTCAAGTTAATTTAAATTCATTAGCCTTCAGTTTCTTGTCCATTGAATAATAACAGATAGTAATACTTAAAGCACTTAGCTCAGTCCAGAGAGAGTAGGTGCTTCATATTAGCTATTTTTTTCTAAATAATGTATAATCTGAATGTTTGTCTTTATGGGTTGTCAGATTTCTTTGATATAATCATGACTTCTTAAGAATAAGTAAAATTATTTCAGGTTTATCTATTCACTGAGAAATTTTGAAAATGGTATGCGTAGGAGAGTTTATTCTTTAATCAAGCAGAATGCAGTGTTTGGAACTGCCATTTTGAGGTTATATTTTGTAAGTGAAATTTCTATGCTCCTCTTTAGAGTAAAATTTACTATTCAATTTATTCCTCTCTATTAAAATTATTATATGAACACCTCCTGCATTAAAAATTTGGAAATGTCATGAAATTTCTGGACTGTTATTCCTTTAAAGGATTTTCTCTAATCCTCTGATGTCAGTTTGGATTAATTTTGTCTATATATAGCAGATTAATAATTGTGTCTGAATAAGTCAATGGAAAAGCTTAGGAGCATGTAGCCTCATACTCACCTTCCACTTTTTAATCACAAAAGTACTATAATTTTGTTTTTACATGTCCATATGATATTTATATGAATATTAAATAAGGAAAAGAGGAAATGGCTTTGCTCACATACGCATTGTGCAGGTTTATATTTCTACCCTTGTTGGTAAGAGATTAATTTACATTTGATGACAACTTAAAATTTTTCTTTCACTATACTATAATAGTTTTCTATTTCTTAATCTGACCTTAAGAAAAATATTTATGAAAGAAGGCTGAAAACTTATTTTCATTTAAAGGCTCAAAAAGGCCAAGTTGGCGTGAAGCTTTTAAAACAAAACTGGATCTGGAGTGATGATGGTTTATTTAACAGATGAAGAGTATTTGTCCCATGGCAACAGATACTGTAGTGAGCTGGAAATGAGAGAGTGGCTTACGTCAAACTAGAAGTGGTACGAAGGGAAGGACGGTTTTTCAGTTACCTGCCTTTTTTTTTTTTTTCCATTAAAGCCGTTCCAAAAGGGCTGCATTATTAGTCTTTGTATGAAGACAGAAACTAATGAGGAAAAACAAGGGTAGCCACAGTGTTGCAGTTGGTAACAGAGTTGGAAATAGAATACTTGGAGTAAAGCTAATGAATCAATCCTCCCTTCCTTCTTCCCTCTTTGTCTCTCTTCTCCGACCTTTCCTTCCCAGCCTCCCCTCCTTCCTTTTGATATTTAGCAAAGGACCTTTATGGATTAGAGCTAAATTGCCATTTCATCCTTTTTCTTCTGTCCTTTGGATAACAGTCTGAGGTCTATTAAGGACTCACATCACCATGGTCTAGTTGTACAGAATTGAGAATGTAACCCAGCTACATTACTAATTCATATGCTATATGACCTTGAGCCAAGGCCCTTAACCTCAGTGGTAGTAATAAATAAAATATACCTATAATTTTATTTTACAACCAGCCTATCAGAAATGTTTAAAAACAATTACAACTTTTTAAAATGTTGAATTTTTCAAGGTTGTTCACTATATAAATGTAAAATGATATTATGTAATTCTAATTGCTACTTGTACAGAATTAAGGCATTTGGGAGAAGGAGACAAAAGTCACACAGTTCAACTTTTAAACAGGCTTAAAATGAATAGAATGATACGATTGGAGAGTTAGGAATGTCTTTTTTTAGAATTGTAAAATTGATAGACTCTCCAACTGCTTCTAGCTGTTTTGGAGAAAGAAGTACAATTTCGATATGCCAGTGTGCTAGTATGCTAGTGTGAAATGAACTCATGCTGAACTGTGTAACATTTTTGTCCTACTGTTGTCATGACTTTGTATAAATAAACTAAGATCAGGTTGTCTGGTTCTGGCAGTTTCTGACACAGATTTGATAAGGAAAATGTAGTGGTACTGGAAAATGTGCAGCGTAAAGGGAAAGCTGGTTAACATTTAATTTATAAATTTTTAGTGGCTACCTGCCCAAGTGAAGTTTCTCTTTACTATGGAGAAACATACATTAAACATCAGAGCCCTTCATTTATATGGGCTACTGTGGAACTATGTTATGTTCCACTGCTTTATACCGAGGAGTGATTCATCACAACAGATGAATCTATCTCGACAGTTACTGTTGACTCACTGTTTTCTACACTGGCCTTCTTGACATGTATTTTAAAAGTAACATAACCCAAGTATCCATTGGGGAGTTAGGGGATTGAGCCTTGATCAGTGGGTAGCACACCCACATCCTTATGTCAAACCAGATTACTTCAGGTTAATCTATTCACTGAGAAATTTGTGGAGTTGCACGAGTCATCTCAGAGGGTGTCCTCATCCTTCAGTTTGGTTTACGATGCTCATCACTCCAGAGGGTGTGCCAGTTTAGCTGGGAATACTTGTGGAACTCTTTTAACAAGACCAGGAAGTAGACTGTCCCTAAATGAAATAACCCTCCATCTGCTGTCTCAAAACTGTTAAACTGTTCCATTTTCTTTCTTGGCATTCTACTCATAGCTCATTTCATGATTTATGCAAACCTTAAAAATACAGGTGGCTATTGCTGGAGTAAATGTGGTTTTAATTTTAAGTGGTGCCAGTGCCTGTGCGCCCCCCTAGTGTTTTTCTGTCTAGAAGTGAATGGCACTCATTTTGTGATCAAGCTGCTGCTTGTCTTGGTCTATGACTTGGACTAAATTCAGCCCTGCAGCTAGTTTGTTTTCATGGGAAGAATTCTAAGCTTCCATGTTACCCCCTAATAATTTTTTTTTTAAGGCAAGCTAGTATTTTTTTCCCCTGATAAATCACAGAGCTTTTGTACATTACAGTTTTCTGATTTTTTCCCCCTCATTTTGTTTCTCTCTCTCTGAGCTGAAACATGCCACTCTTGGGCCATATTTAATAAGGAGTATTAGAACTTCAGAAATATTGAATAATTAAGTGACACATACAATATATAAAAAATCTTGGTCTTGGTCTAAATTCAGAATTTTAAAAAGGGGAGTTTATGCATGCAGTCACTGAAAATCATCAAGGGTTTATTGCTCAAAAGGACTAATATGCTTTAAAGAATAAGAACTATGGGATTAATGTATTAGTGGTATCCATGTCGGAACTCTGGATTTCTCTTGAGTGGTAGAGGAGATAAGATGTGTAAGTAAATCTGCCATAGGTGACAGGGCCGTGGTGAGGGAAATGTCGGAGAAAGAGATGAGTTCTGATTGAAGAGGTTGGAGTAGAGCTCATAGACAGGGGCTATGAATAACGCTGCAGTGGAAAACGGGTGGAGAAAAGATGCTTTCAGGCAATAGAAAGTGTGTACTATGGCTTAGTAGGAGCAAAAGGTACATTCAGAGTTGTAGTGGGAGATACAGGGTCTGATTGATGACTCCTTGGCACGTGCTGTCACAGAACACCATGCGGGCAACTGGCAACAAGTTACATGGAGAGTGACTGCTGGATGAGATGCCTGAGGAAGTGTGGTAGCAAAGAAGGGGCTTCCAGAGGTTTTCCAGCTGGCCCTCGAAGGAACGGAAGGGTTTGATTAGGAATCTAGAGGTAGGAGAAAAAGGAGCATTGACACAAAGATAAAAACAAGAGCAGTAAGAACAGTTTTGTTCTGTGGAGGTTGAGAGAGCAAAGAGAGTTAGCCAGAGTGAAGAATCTTGAGTGCAAGGTTAAAGAATTTAAATTTTATCAAAAATGATTTGGAGATTTTTTTTGACACTCCCATGCTGAGAAACCTCTAATGATCAGAGCAATATTTTGAGAAGATGAATAGAAATATATGGGAAAGTTTTGGTGGGTGGAAGGACCAGAAGTAGAGGCACCAGTTAGGGTGAACTGAACATATTTGGTAATGATACTTGAAGTAAAAGCTAAAGGAGGTAGAAGAATTAATAATGATTACAGTTTAGTCCCCCAAATGGTGGTGGTAACAATTTGAATATTTGATGCTTTGGGAGAGAATATTGATTTAGTCAGTAAACATATTCTTTTAATTTCAGTGTAATGGAAGTATAACATCGAGTGAGTCTAAGGTGTACACTGTGTTGATTGGAGTCAACACGTATTTAATGAGCACCTGTTATGTGTGGTAGGCACTGGGGTTATAGTGGGGTAAAAATAAGGTTTCTGCCCCACATGGAGCTTACATTTAATGGGGAAAAGAGACAAGAAACAAATTTAAATATATATATAAAATATATAATGTGAAATATCATATATATGATGTCAGATAATAAATGCTCTGAAGAGAAAAAGCAAGGTAAGGGATAAGGAATGATGAAAAAGAGGTCAGTATTTTAGAATCTGTGAGATAACATTTGAGTATAGACCTGAATGAAATGAGGGCAGGAGCCTCACTATCTGGGGAAAGCGCATCCCCAGCCAGCACAGCAAGGGTAGGTCCGAAAGCGGCAAGGAGCCCACCCGGCTGGTGGAGACCTGCAAGGGGCAGAGTGATAGGGAATGAGATGCATGATGTAACTGGGGAGTAAGGCATTTAGTGTTCTGAAAGCCATGGTAAAGAGTCTTAATTTTATTCTAGTATGACGGGAAGTCACAGGGAGTGCTGTGACCTATGATTTCAAAAGATCCCTGTGGCAGCAGAGTTGGTTGAGGGGAATGAATAGTTAGAGGAGGCGATGGCAGTCCTCCAGGTGAGATAAGGTGAGCCTAGGGTGATATTACTGGAGGTGGTGAGAAGTGGTGGGATTCCAAATACGTTTTGGAGGTAGAGCAAATGTGTTGATGAGCTAGATGTGGGTTGTGAGAAACAGAATCAAGGAATATCACCAGGCTCTATTTGGTAGGTTTGTGTGAATTAGAAAAAAGCTAGTTCTGCCTTGGCATAAGCAGACCCTGTCAGCACGTTTGTACGAGGAAGTCTCCCTTCCTCGCATCAGATGTACTTGGGCACTGGACGCCACAGCGGGGTGAGAAGAGCGTGGGTTGGGTACCCCTATGTGGCCAGGCATCCTTGAGGAGGGCTCAACCGGTGCAGTCAAATATGGCAGCACTGGATGATAAATTAGCTTTTGGCCCAAGCAACTGGGTGAATTGTAGGGTCATCCCCAAATGGGGGAGACCAGAAGAGGAACTAACTGGGGTTGGGCGGTGGAAATCAAGTTCTATTTTGTGTGTAAGTCTGAGATGCCTGTTGAGCATTCTACAGGCAGTGTCAAGTAGGCAGATGGATATGGACTTCTGGTGCGGAGCCATCAGAGCTGCAGAGAGGCTTGCTATTTTTGAGTTTGAAATGGCAGCATGATGAGCAAGTGGAGCTGTTGAGTTAAGGCTTAGGAACAAAGATTTGGATTAAAGATGTAGATTGGGAAAATCATTCTGGCGAAAGGAATGTATGAGACCTTTGAGGAAAATTATCCTCTAAAAGGATGGAGACTGCCTTTGGTGTATTCTTTTTTTTTTAAAGATTTTATTTATTTGAGAGAGAGAGAGCACATGAGAGGGGGGAAGGTCAGAGGGAGAAGCAGGCTCCCCGCTGAGCCGGGAGCCCGATGTGGGACTCGATCCTGGGACTCCAGGATCATGACCTGAGCCGAAGGCAGTCGCTTAACCAACTGAGCCACCCAGGCGCCCCCCTTTGGTATATTCTTAAGCAGTGGGAAGTGGGGGATGATTCTGCACAGCAAACTAGAGGAAGATCTGGGTAATTAGCACTGTGGAAGACAAGGAGTTAGAGGGCAGGACTTGGTGGGGAGGTCATCAAAAAGCAGGACTTGGGAAGGCTGCTGGAGCTTTTGAGAGTAGAGGTAATAGTGGGTGAGGAGGCAATACAAGCTACTTTCAGAAAATATGCACTGAGAGAGGGTAGCAGTAGGGTTATATGTTGGTTTTTCAAAACAGGTTGAAGTTGTGTCCATATTAAGGGAGAAATAAGGGTTCCAGGGAAGGAGGGAAAGGTTGAAGGTGCTGGAAACAAGGAGCAAGTTTGGGTGATTGGGAGGATATATGTTTAAAGGAATCAGTAAAGAAGTTAGTCTCAGAAGTGAAAAAGGATAGATGTGTTTTGCTTCGAGGTTTGGAGAGAAAGAAGGGAGAATAGGTATTAGAAGTAGATGTTTTGCGTAACAGGAGGGAGAAGTGAGAACACTTATCTAAGTACAGCTGTGGTCAGGGTCATCTGCTTTGGGGGCACCACTGGTATTGAAGGCCTGAAGACAGAACGAAAGGGAATCAATAAGAAAAAAAAAATTGTCAAGCAATGACGAGAGACCAGCTGGAAATATGAAGAATAATTTGTAATAGCCCATCAGTATTTTTTCTGTGGGCCCAAGAGCACAAGGGGAATTGGGGATTCCAATTGGATCCAATTAAAAAGGGGGGGCACTTGGAACAGTGGTTTATAACCCAGAAGAGTGCCTATCAAAATCACCTGGAGACATTTGTCAAAAGGCTGTTTTTCCTAAAATGTGTCAAACTGAGGTGTGGGATAAGGACAATTAGAAATGGGAGAAGAGATGCTTCTGTATACTTTTAGAACATTCTCTTTGATTCCGTGATGCTTTTCTCTCCACCTCCAGGGAGAACACTGTTCTGGACTTAGGATTAGCAGGAGACCGACAACAGGGCACAAGCTGGGTGGGAGCAGTAAGGGTGGCTTGGAAGGCAAGCTAATGGACTGAAGGAATAAGAGGAAGGTTTTCTGGAGTAACGTCAACAGTGATAGTAAAATTTGGTGGGGGGTGTTCAGCTAGACCGGTTCCTATATTGCAGAACTTTACAGAGCCTTTCATGGGCCCATGAATCTCCAAGAAGGGGATTTAATACGTTAAGAAAATGCCTGACTATAGGACCCTTTTTACCCCACAGATCCTTTGTGCAGTTTCTACAGAACACACTGTGAAAATGCTAACCTAGAGAAGTCCAGCAATGGCTAGTTCCGGCTTGATTTAAAAGGAAAGCCACAGGGAGAGGGAAGCCATTGTAGAAAGGGGAGAGGTCCAGGTTAAGCTCTTGAAAGCGCAGCTCCCAGGCCCACGGCTTTGTTGGTGGATAGCTGGGTTACTTTCCATCCCTCCAATTCAACTCCTGTTTTTTACCATTGAGTCCAGTGTCAGTTGGATCATCAATATGAATACTGAAGTTGCAAAAGACGGAAGTGGGAATTTATGAAATATTTACATTGTGTGTTCAACAGTTTCTCAAAAACAGGGTTAGAGAAAGTCTCTATGAAAGCAAGCCAAAATCTAATGACCGCCTTTTCCTTAATTGTAAGGACAAGCAAGTGGGTAACTGTCAAAAGAAGATACACTTTGAAGTCTTGAAGCACTCATTAGCAGTGACTTAAAATCTGGGGAGTTTACCCACCTTTTGAGCAGAGGCAGTGTCCTAGGCTCTGAGAATGCTCCAGTTTATACTACCTGGGCATTGACTTGAAGACTGTCTTTTCAGGGGAGTATAGTCCTTAATTTTAAGGTGATTAATACTGAATGTTGTCCCCTAGGATTTCCAGAGAAGCCGGTGATTGGTGATTGGTGAGGACAGTGATTGCTGGCAGGGATTAGACATTTATATAGCATGATTTATGAGTATAAAAGTCCACTCACGGTACTGAGACAAACCAAATTAGAAAGGTTCTAAACAATTTTCATTTGCCCCAACATTGTTTCACAGGTCCCAAATTTCCACTTTTGCGCCAGTATCATTCCACTCCCTCCTTCATGTAGCTTATCTTTATTGATGAATTTTCTCTCCTAACCCTCTATTTAAAAAAAAAAAGTCACGCGTGTGTGTTCTTTTTGGTGATAGTGTACTTGTGGTAACTTCGTGCGTGTGTCGCAGCTGAAGAGTTCAGAGCACATGGAGATCACTTACCGGTGATAGTGGCACGTTCTGTCTATTTATTTTCCTCCCGTGGATGCCTGAACTCTCTTTTCTTCACAGGTGAAGTCAGTGATAAACCTTTTGTTTGCCGCGTATACTGGAGATGTGTCTGCACTTCGAAGGTGTGTTAACACGGTGGCGTATGGCTCGGCATACGGTTTACAGAAGTTTATGAAGTTGCTTCTGCGCAGATGGCCATTTTTTAAGGCTGATCTAATAAAAATGACCCAAACAAATTTATATTAAATCCCCCCACTTCCAGTGCCTTACGCTTCCTGTGCAGTCTTGTCCTTTTCTACCTCCTAAAAAGCCCAGACCTCTGTTCTCCCAAGTGTAACCATTCAACTAATCTGGCTAATTAGTGTTTTATTGGAGTTGAATGATGCTTTCTCAGTCCCCTTCTCCCCTCCCCTTCCCACATTTGGGGGTGAAGAGGGAGTGAAATGGGCATTTAGTGTTCGTAGATCACCAGGGTTAGAAAGGTTGTATAGCACTGCACACATAAGATCTCTTGTACAGAGTAGCAACTGAATTTTAACATGGAAAAATATTTATGCTTAATTTGTACCTTTGTCTTCCAGTCTGATCAGTATTTATATCAACAGTATTGTATTATAAACTCCAAAGTTGCTAGGAGACTAGATCTTAATTGTTCTCACCAGAAAAAAGGAATAATTACATGATGGGATAGAAGGAAGGTTAGCTAAAACTACTGTGGCATATAAATGTATCAGATCCAGCATGTACACCTCAAACTTCCGTTATGTTCTATGCCAATTTTAGCTCAGTAAAACAATGTGCACTTTAAAAAATTGTTTTAAAGTTTCCTGATTAGTACTTGTAAACTGTACACTATAAAATGTTACAGAATGGGAGCCTTAGTAAAAACATTTAACTTTGGAGCGCCTGGGTGGCTCAGTTGGTTAAGCGACTGCCTTCGGCTCAGGTCATGATCCTGGAGTCCCGGGGTCGAGTCCCGCATCTGGCTCCCTGCTCGGCAGGGAGTCTGCTTCTCCCTCTGACCCTCCCCCCTCTCATGTGCTCTCATTCTCTCTCAAATAAATAAAATCTTTAAAAAAAAAAAACAACATTTAACTTTAGTAGTAGGTGTTAGTTTCTTGCCCTTCTGAGGCACAAACTTTGGTATGCCACTCTCCTTGAGTTTTGAACAATAATGTAATGAAGCTGAATTCTGTGAGAGTTGGTGAACATTTCCTTTTACCCAAAAAGAACAAAGCTAAGGAAAAGAGGAGAGGTGGCATTTACCCAGGAGGCCTGTGTACTAGTTGAACACGCTCTCAAGTTCCCATTAGTGAGCCCGATAAAGGATGGCACTTACTTGTCTCACAAGACCTTAGAATGATGGGATAAATGTTACAAGGGTGAATGACATTTTATAGATCACGAATAGCTTATTCTTACACATTTTCAGATTTGCTTTGTCAGCCATGGACATGGAACAGCGAGACTATGACTCTAGAACAGCACTCCATGTAGCTGCTGCAGAGGGTAATATATGAACCATTCATCTTTTTTTTTTTTCCCAGACATAACTTCTACTTAATACTAAAATCTGCCTGTTTTGTTTTGGATACAGGTCATGTTGAAGTTGTTAAATTTTTGCTGGAAGCGTGCAAAGTAAACCCTTTCCCCAAGGACAGGTGAGCATTTATGTTACCTTCTACCATGTAATTGGTGAGTCCGGGTTTTATTATACAGGGCTATAATATTTAAGTTGATGGTGTATTTAAATCCACCATGTATATATTGGAGACATTCTTCAACTTGCTATGGTACCTTACAAAGGCAACAAACAAAAACCTTGTTTCTGCTAGGTTGATCATTTTCTCTCCCATATCCTCTCTCTCATCTAAGGATGGTCTCTTATTCAGAATTTTTCGGGTTCGTCTGTTAGTCAATATACTGTATAAAGAAAACAGTGCTTTGTGTTGGAAAAGAATAGGAATTTTGTCCTTGTGGGGCTTTTAACTTCATAGGGTAGACAAGATAAACATTTATAGGAGCATATTAAAAATGTGTAAGAAAATTACTGTCACAGTACACTGAAATGAATATATTAGACTTTCTTGAAATTCCTAGATTTGGCTGGTGTCAGTTTTAGAAGGCTCTGTGGAGTTGAATTTTAATCAGTGCTTTGGGGAAGAGATGAGATTTGAAGGTACGGAAAGGAGAGAAGGGTGCTCTGTCTGCAGTGGGAGAAATCTGCTCGGAATATATTTTGCTTCTCTCCTCTCTCTTTCCTGGTCCACATGGCAAACCACCTTTCCTCTTGAAGTAAATGCTTTCCACAAAGTGGCCAGTCATGGGAAGCTTGAGAGTGCAGCTGTACTACATATATAAATATATAGTCAACTCTGTGCTCACACACTTGCACATCATGTAACTGGAGTTATGTAACAGGAGGAGTCAGTAATGAGAATAAAGGCTAAGAATTGAAGGAAAAAATGCTTGATAGAGAGGTTTGAGAAGTATGATTAGGAGTTTTGGATTGGATATTTGGGGACTGTATTAATAAATTTGGGGCAAGTTGATTATTCTCTAGCTATATCTTGGTTTCACTGTTTTTTAAATTAGAAGTTTGGGTTTTATTAGTTCAAGCTCCTTGCAAGAAATGCAGACAAGTGATGATGTCAGTGTCTGAAAATTGTTAGTGTTGTTTAAGTATGGTAACACTTCGGTTATTTCATCATGACCTTTACTGGCAATATTTTAAAACCTCATGTTAAGAGGGACAATCCTCCCTTGTATCCTCAAATGTAATGTTCACACCAGCTCTTTCTAGAGCAAGAAGCTGACGAGAGTGTTTCCCCCACCCAATCTTGTGCCCTGTGTTTATAATGCCAACTAAAACACTATTTAACACAAGCTGGGAACATTTACTGTGCTTTATATTTTATCCTTTATACCTAAAGATCATGAAGTGTTTTGTTTTTTGCCCTACGTTGGCCTCTAGGACTGTGGAAGTAGACGTACCCATCTGATAGGCAGGAGTTAGCTAAATAACTAACTTGGTAACTGGGTATTCAACTACTCTAGAATATAAGCTAAACCAAGACAACTCTTTTCTCCATTTCATAGAGTCAGTGTCCCCTCAAATTGTAAAATAGGCTTGAGTGAATGTAGTGTGTTCTTCAAAGTTGACAGTCTGTATTATTTCATGGAGGAAGAGTTGTCAAAAATGTAACTTGCAATTAACATTCAATTGTTCCAGAAAGACAGATAATTATTTGCTACAGATACCTGAACAGTCCCCCTCCCCCACCTCCCAGTTTAAGGCCAACTCCCTAAATTAATGAAGGCCAGTGTGGAAAAGGAGCTGTTTTTGGAGAAACATGAAGATGCATGTAAAATGTTACTTACCTGATTTTAAAAATGAAGATTACAAAATTTTATCCAAAAGTATTTTTTTGAGACTATTCAGAAAACCTTTCGGTTCCATACTGTGACCCCATTAAGGAGGTAAAAGGTTGAAGACAGAGCTGGAAAGGAAAGAAGAAATGGCAAGAAGGAAAACCAGAAGGTTGGGAGAGTAGCACATGACAAAGTGGGAGGCTGAGCACCTGACAGCCATGGAGTTCAGTGGAGAGAGGAAGAGAGGCTCAAGAGTTTGTCAAGAATTAGGGGACCGATTCTCACACTCTCATTTACTTGCGTTGTGAGTTTCACAGCATTCTCTCTTCTTTCCAAAGGCTGTTGAGCTGGTTAATCGCTGCTGGCAGCTCTTTCTTTTATCTTCAGTCTTCACCTCTCTCACTGAGGAGCACACCCCAGAAACACACTTAACAGTGGAAAGCGTCGTTACTGTTCTGGTGGTGCAGTGGTCCATTTGAGCCCCTGGGTTCCCATCCTTACCAGAGATGAGGACAATGTCAATCCCTCTGGGGCCGATGCCGCTCCTCCAGTGTGTGTCTGGGCTCTAATGAGGTCACAGTCACTTCCAGACTTCCGAGATTTGTTGTGATTTTGAATCGACAGGAACACAAATTTTCAATCCAAGGATAGGGTGATGGGTGTTATATACCTGAGTTTTCCTTGGACATTTTATTTAGGGAGCGATCCTGTGGGCTTTTCATGAAATTAAACTTCCGGCATCCCGGAGGAGTCCATTGTATCTGTCCACACTAGAACTTCCCCTCCATACGCACTTAGATATGTGAACAAGATCCATTTGTAGAAGATTGCTTTCCCTTCCTCCCCATATCTCAAGTGGCCCGTGAGACCACTTTTTGAATTATGAATCCATTTCTGTATCTCAATTTTTACTTGTAACATTGATGAAATGGCCAAATTTGAATGGCACTTAAGCCTGCATTTAGCATCTAGGAGCGCTGGATTATCATCTTTGTACGGAGATTATCTAACGACCCAGGCCATGTTGTGCTACCCATTTAGGTGGAATAACACCCCCATGGATGAAGCGCTGCACTTTGGACACCACGATGTATTTAAAATCCTCCAAGAATACCAAGTCCAGTATACGCCTCAAGGAGATTCCGACAACGGAAAAGAAAATCAAACGGTCCATAAGAATCTTGATGGATTGTTATAACGGTTTTAAGCCCCAAATATAAATCACTTACCTATTTAATTGTGGAAAATGATTATGAAGAACATGTGTATTTCTATCTGGTAGTGATGTATATTTTACAACATTTGTCATTTCAGTGTTACTGGAGTTTTCTTCATTGTACACACAGGACAAATCTGATCTCTTTGGGAAAAAATAGAAATAAAACAATCTCCCTCCATAATGTGAGCAATATTTACCTCGTGCATTGTATAATTTGATGTAAAAGAAATAGTTACCAATGCTAGCTTAACTGTGTGGTCTTCAGGATTTATTTTTGTGTGTTCTGTGAATTTTCAATTTGTATGATGAACTTAGGCATTTATAAATTAAGTTCTGTTGTACAGTCTGTCCAGATGGGTCAAGGCTGCCTTCAGAAGCAAAAAGAGTGTGATTTTCAGGACTTCAAATGTAGATTTAGTTTGAGTGTCCGAACAACTATATGCACTTAGGGTTATGTGTTTTAAATGTCTCCCATCACCCTAGCTTCATGGCGTGACTCTTTAAAAATTAAAATAGTTCACAGCTGTTAGTAGCATAGACCAATTCTGATTAGGCTTTATCAGGGAATCTGTTTATGTTTGGTGACCAAAATATATATGTGAATGTAGTTCTATAATACTTTTGAAAAAAAAAATTCCTTTTTCTATATGCCCCTTAGTCCAGCCTCTCTTCCCAGACATTTAGCTATTTGCCTCTTTGCTTTAGCTGGGAATGTGGGTGCTGGCACACTATGCAGTTTTCACGTTTTCCACCGAAAGTCAGAAAATGCCTCACGTATCTGGCATCCGAACTACAACTATGCCATTTGTCTACAGGCGATGAACCAGAGACAAATTACTAAGCTAAGTACAAATTAGTCAAATTCATCAACCTAAAAAAGGAAGGGATGTGCTGCCACAGCTCTTTAAGATATGTTTCAGTTTCCAGGATAAAGTTGAGGATAAATTCAGATCAACGCTCTAAGCTACCGAAGTTGTTATGATGGTATGGGAACTGTTACACTTAACATTTATTTTTAAGCCTGTAATTAAAGGCATCAAGATATTTGTTCTATTTGGGGGACCACGAGATCACTCCAGTTTTCTCCTGATTCTCTACTGGGTAATTGTTGGTGGGCTCTATAGTTTAATAATAAGAAAAGGCCATCTCATTTTCAATGGAGACCCACTGTCTGTCTTGGGGAGGAACTGCACCTCTGCTTTATCCTATCATACCTCAGAGGTAAAGGGGTTTGCTAATGAGGCTTTCTGATATTAAGCGCACACACACAGGCACATACACATACAAGTGGGCTTTTCCCAAGTCCTTTTTAGCGAAATGAACAAAATCCTCAACTATAGGAATGCTAGCTGTTATAATGTAGCAAATTCAGCAAGTTCTTTTTTTTTTTTTTTTCCTTTTCTATCAGCACATACTGCTGCTTCCAACCTTTATCATGCCTAAGGGCCCCTTTCCCCCTCTAGCAGCCTCCAAATGTTTTGATTTTTGCTTCCAGTCGAAGTCAGTGGCTTCAGCCATTGCCCTGTTTCCTAGACAGCACCTCCTTTGGAGGAACCGTGGCCAGTGTTCCTTAACTGAGCCGCATCAGGCACGAAGCCATGCCCATGTGTGCGCTTCTGTGGGGAATACGGTGGGTGGGCACCTGGCCCTGCCGCTGTGCTCCTGCCCCACAGATCTCTCTAGCTATGCAGACAGGTAGTATTTACAAAATGCTGTAGAGGAACCGCAGTATCCCCGCAGATAATAAGCGGTAGATGTTCTTTAGCGGAAAACAACTGAAATAACTTCGCTCACACAGCAGCTTGCTTTGTGTGATGAAAATGAAACATTAAGATGATTCCATTGTGTGGCTTAAAGGTTACCAACAATTTTCAGGCTTTAATGAAAAGAGGTTCTAACTGTTGTTTGGAAACAGAGTTTTCATCTTTTTTGTCAGATCAAAACTATTTTGTAAAATCTTTGTGGTTTAGTCAAATGTGCCCTTATTTACCCATGAGGTTATTTATGACTGCGCTGGTTCCTGCTCTGGCTGTTTGCTGTCGGCTGGTAATAACAAGTACTCTTGGTTTCAGTGCTTTTGACTGTGCTCTTAACTGCCGCCATCAGTATACTCCAAAGATCTTTTTGTTTGGGCTTTAAGATCATTAAGTGCTTTTTCTGTACCATGAGAGCTCTCTGTGGTCATGTTTATTTAAAGCTTCATGTACGTTGCTGTTTTTGGTGGTCTCAATTCTAATGATCTCATTTTGGGGTGCAATGTGCTGTGTCCCACTACTGCCCCACACTGCCCTTTAGCTGCAGAGCTGGATTTGCTGTCGACCATATGATGCTGTTTTCTGTCGGGTGGGGACTGAATGACCCGATGCTGGATTTAGATTCTTCCTGGGGATTGTACAGCTATGAATGTATTTGCTTCCAGAACCTCCCAAAGTTGAATCTAATCTTAAAACTATAAGTTGTAAGTATTCTGAAATTGGGAAATATTTATTTTAAATGAAATCAGGTAGTGTTGCTTTTTACAGCGTAATAAATACATGTATCCAAAAAAAAAAAAACCTGTAAAAAATGAATTTTTTAAAACCACTAAGGTTTTCTTACATCACTGGGTTGGGAACTCTGCTGAGCATACAGACTGTATCTAGTTGGCTCAAATCAATTTCTCATACCTCCTCTGAGCCAGGTACTATGCAGGGCGGCAGCTGGAGTTACCACGATGACTGAGAGGACGATCCTGTAAGGAGTTCATCCTTGAGGGGGGGAGGGTGGACAGGCATGTTTCCAGTGCTCTAGAAGCGAACACTATCATTTTGCAGTTAGGACACACTCAGTATCTATAGAATTCAGTCATTAAACAGGTCCTTCACTAGGAGGGGTTCTAACCTCCTTTGAGAAGAGAGGTGGTTTTCACAAAGCCCTGACCTCTATTTAGGGAGCCGAATCTAGTACCCCCACACTAGGGTCTGAGTTGGACGAGCTGGGTATATGGAATGGCATTCGCTTCCAAGGCCAGAAACCCCTGGTCTACACGGTTAGGCTTAGTGTGTGGTTTTCTAACCATAGAGATGGTATGAGAATACCACGACTGCCATTTTCAACTATCGAAGTTGTTGGTCACAAAGTAATTTGCTTGGCAATAGTAGTCAGACGGTGTGAATTGTCTGCGTTACTGACATTTTAGGACTGAAAGAGACATCAGACATCTCTAATCTAATCCCACTCTCATAGATGAAGCTGAGACCCAAGAGGGGGCTGTGATACAGAACTCTTAGTCTCGTGTTCTTTGCATCCTACCACACTGTGCCCACTAGGGACAGAAAACTGGGCTAGTTGCAAATTAGCTAAAAACCTGTCTGGAGTTTTAAAGACAAGTGTAAGTGCTACAGTGTTCAGCCTTGCCTAGCTCACCAGGAGCTATGGTATATACATCCCCACAGAGAGGCAGCCCACAGTGCAGGGGAGACAAACAGATGAGTGACACCAGATATGGAAGCATTAAATTATGCCTATCCTTGATACAACATGAGCGTCTTAGTTTTGCGGGACTGTTTACAAGGGCTGGGTAATCTTCCTAATTTCACTCACTAACCTTCATAGTAAAATGAGTAAATTCATGAATCACAGACCAGGTAACACAGGGAAGCAGCCCATGAATGTGTTAGGTGGCATTTTAAAAAGGGGCTTTTTGGGGACGGGGTATTTTATAGTTATATAAAGAAAGGATGTGATTACTAGAAGATCTGGGAAGGGTGTGTTTGGGGATGGGAAGGATTAGAAAATTAAATCAGTTATTACAAAGGGGCAAAGACTGGACATTTTATTTCTATTCTGGAGCCTGAACCTGATCCCAGGCCTCCATGCACCCCAGCCCTGCCCCTAGCTGCCTCTCCACAGGTTTGTTTTTTTTAAGATATTATTTATTTGAGAGAGAGACAGAGCACAAGCAGGGGAAGAGGCAGAGGGAGAAGCAGACTCCCTGCTGAGCGGGGAGCCCGATGTGGGGCTCGATCCCAGGACCCCGGGATCATGACCTGAGCCGAAGGCAGATGCTTAACTGGCTGAGCCATCCAGGCGCCCCTCTCCACGTCTTTTAAAGAGCCTACTAGAATGGAGTCCAACAAGCACTCATAATAACAAAAAGAAACTGCTTCATACTTGTACAAAAAATGGGGAAAGGCTGCCAACACACCAACACTAGGGCATTAAAGTGGTGTGATGGCACTAAGAAACACAGAATTTACATAGTATGAGAATACAATACCTTTTATTAGCTTCCTGTCAAAGGTACCATTGAGGAACCTCTACCTTTGTATGCCCAATATAAATTTAATACGTTTAAAACTGCTTAAGTGTGGTAGTTTTTTCAATTGGCCAAGTAAGAGGTTTAATTTCTCAGTATAGCATACGCATATAACCTGAAGTTAGTTTACCAAAACTTGGAAGCTCAGTGTGATTGTATCTTTTAAGGGCTATATAAATTCATCTTAGTAGGTTCTAAAAACCATATTATCTTTAGCCTTCCTAAAACTGTTTTAAATGCCATTTCCTTGAAATTGTGCATAGTTTTATATAGCAATTTAAGTTATCTGTAGCTTTTGGCTATGTTTCACAAAATCTTATGTTTTCATAAGTAAGGCAATTAGAACACATGATCCAGTATCTCAAAACGTCTTAGGCTCCAAAAGCAGGGATCTTTTTGTTTACCAGTGTTTCCCAAACATCTAGAATAGTGCCTGGCTCATGGCAGGTGCTCAATATATATTTGATGAACTAGTATAGTGAATGAGTCTTAACTAACCAAAAGAAGCCACTCAAGTAAATACCCCTTGCTTTGGGAACAGCATCCCAGTTCAAACAGTAGGTACCACAGTTTTCAAAACAATTCCTAGGTTTTTTTTTCTTGTTTTCCCTGGGATAGTCAGAAGTGAAAGGAGTCCTTTGTTTTTTGAGACTTAATATTCCATTTTAGCTTACAGGCAATAAATAGCTTTCAGTCATTTAATGCTGAATAAATGGCTCAATCATTTATTGCCATCTCAGAAATCTCCTTCCTTAATAAGGAGAGATTGTTCTCAGGTGGTACATAACAGCTCTATGCTTATCAAACCCTCTACAAACACCACACCAGAAGTACTCTTAAAACTCACAAACATCCGTAAGCCAGGATCTACGTGGTGACTCACGATGATGATCAATTATACATGAATACAAATTTATGGCTAGGGAGGGCCTTACCTACTGGAGAAATACAGTTCTCCATGTTTATTATAAAGAAACTTTATATTTCCTAGATGCAAATACTGCAGATACAGGGATGAGAGAGGTCCTATTTGTTAGGATGCCAGCATTCAAGCCTGTACCACTCTTCCCTGACAACTCTTCGAATAGTTAAGTCTAGCCCGCCAGATTTATGTCTAAGTGGTGATTATGTCTTTCATGACACTATTTTGTTTCCAGCACACGGTGCCTTTTACTTTCAGAAGGCCATGACTTTCTAGCTTACAACATCTTTGGAGAAAAATGGCCCCTTTAGACGTGGGCGCAGTGACTCCTCGGAAAGGGCTCCTCTAATCTTGGGATGTGGGTCTGAGATGTGGCTTTGGAGACCAGTCAGAGTCCCACTTGCCATGTGTTCTTAAGTTAGAAACTTACATTAGCAGTACCAAACTCCATTTCAAACTAACTGCCAAATTCTTTGTGCATTTGGAGGCAGCTGTGGTCAGCAAGACCAAAGCACTTGGTTTGCTTTTCATGGCTCTCACTGCAGCTCATTCCAATACTGCTTCCTGCCTGTCTTCCACCGACCCATCGGCCACAGCAGTTCAGACTGCAAGTGGGTTTTAAGACAGGGCAGTGCTCAGGAACGTGGTGTTATCAGCCTTACTCAAAAATAAGGACTCACATGTTTGTATGTCTAAGCATAGGTAAGAAAAACATAAGAAAAAACATCAAACCTACACATAATGCCAGGAACTTCTAAAATCTTTACGCCAAAGTTGTTTGTAAGAGACTAACGTCAGAGTTTCAGTACTTCTCAAAAGTAACCAAAATCTCTTGGCTGGCATGGTAAAACGAAACCACGCCAGGTTGTTCTCAAAGGGCCAAAACACACTAGCAGTTAAATGCCGACAATTAGAAACACTATTTCTTTTAATGTTCTCTTCTTTGTTCCTTCCTCATTTCAATTTAAAAAGTCAATGCAAAGCCAGTCAGGTTCATGTGGTCTTACGTAAAAACTGAGAGGAGGAGAGCACCACGTGCAGATTATATTTAATGCAATACATATAGTTTAAATTTTAAAATAGACTTTGAGAAAAGTTTATCCCCACCCGAAAAACATGGCATTTACGTACTAATAGAACCGAGGTGGTGACGGCGGGGAAATGAAGGCGCAGCTACAGAGACAGCAGTCTGCGAACGTTCTGTGGAAGGACCCTGCCGAACCCGCCCCGCTAAGCCACGTGGGTGGTGTCAGTGCTAGTGAAGGAAGACGGGGAGTAACAGAACACGCTTCACGAAACACCAGAAAGCAGTCTAGAAAAAGCACAGGAGAGATAATGGAACCATTTGCAAATGTATTTGTCCGAGACACACATTTATCAGTGAAAAACACGCAATTCTCAATGCAGTTACACAGGACGAGTTTTCAAATTGTTTGATTCTCATATGATCTCTGGTTAATTACTTATCAGTCCCTATTTTTTCTTCTCAACTTGAAAATTTTATGACTAACTACCAGCTAATAACAATAAAGACACATTAACCCATTTAAGAAACACGAATTAAATTTCTAGATTTGGTCTAGATCTACGACTAACTACAACTTTTTGAAGAGTAACAGGATTTTTGTCTTGAGAGAGCAGTTGTTAATAGCCTGGTTCCCTTGACAGAGATGTGAAGATAATTTCATTTACTAGTGACCGTGATAAAGGCGGAATATGTTCAGCTTTGGATATTAAGGTTTAAACAGAAAAAAACTACTCAAGGGTCTGGAAAACGTATTTCCTTCTCCTGATACCAGCCAGTATCATAAAGCCATAACAAACAGAAAAGCTAACTCTCCCAAGGGAGAGAGTTTGCCTTTAGCTTTAAATGGCCAGTGTGGAGAATGTAATAAAATAAAGGACACAACTTTGACCCCCTGCCCAGATACAGGATGGCTACCTTTGATAGACCATTGACGTAATTCTGCATGACTTAGCTTTGAACGATTTCATAGGTAAACCAATGGAAAACCTCCGGCCATATTTAAAGCAGAGGGAACAAATAAGAATTCTCCAGAATAGAAATCTGTCAACTCTACATCAAGAAGTTCCCTAAGTAACTGTGTGATCTATCCAATAGCCTGTAACAGTTGGGTGCTGACTTTGTGCACAGCATTTTAAGTGCTGCTCGACTCCTCACCTGTCCCCAAGGATTCTCATTTTAGCCCTGATGTTTTCAGTGTATCCGGATATTGTTCATTTGTAAAACCCACTCTACGGAGAGGGCCTTTCAATTTTACCTTTCATAAGATGCATGAAGCCCTTCAGAGTAACACGTTTCTGAATTAGGGAAAAATCCACTTGCTATCAACAGGTTGCAGCAAATTTGTTCGTCTTTGTTTCATTTCCCTAGAAACACAGGATGTGAAGGAACAGAGTAGCAGGAGGGAATCACAGATGGGAAGGAAAAATGTCGCCAGAGAAGATGAGAAAAATTCATGCTCTATACTGCATTCATCTGTAAAAAGATAAAATGTGGTTAAGTTTATTACACAGCTCTTGTGAAATGCAGATCCACATCTCTAACTCGGCCTGTCAGTTCTACAATGGGGTAGCAGGAAGACACTTCCACAGCAAATAACCACCATGGAATTAGAGAGCCTTCAGCATGTGCTGTTTATCCTTTTTCCCGGACTAATCGAGACCTTTTATATCATCTAAGCTGATGGATTATTCCTCTGCAGCCTGCTGGCTTCATTCTGCCAATTCATCCAGGCCGCACAAAGCTTTTTGCTGTTATGCAAGTCTGGGGGCAGAGCAACGTGGCAAATCTGCTCCCACAAAACAAGGACGAGGCAGTGCTGAGCTGTGTGCCAGCCAGAGGGGATGGGATAGGGGCGGGGGGGGAGATGATGAATGTTCCTTAAAGGCCACGCAGTAGGAATAATAAATGAATGTCTTTCAGGTACAGATTAGAGACAGAGAATTATGAGGAAGCCCTTCCCCTCCCCCCACAGTGCCTCCTGCCCAGCTGCCCGGAGCAGGGCACCTTGTGGGCAGTAAATTGAGCGTCCAAACAATCCCAGCTGCCACCGACTTCCCAGCTCACGTCCCTGCCGGGCTGTCCCCTCGGGCCAAGTGCTCTTCATCAGGGCTGAGTCTGTCCTGCAGCAATGTCTAGAGACAGGTTTGATTGTCGTGCCTGGGTTTGGGTGCGGGTGTGCTCGTGGCATCTAGTGGGCAGAGGCCAGGGCCACTGCTAAATATTCTACAGTGCAGAGAACAGCCCTCTGAAACAGAAAATTCCTTGCGTCCTGGAATACCAATAAAAACACAGGACTAGACTGTAAGCCTCTTGGGAACTGCCCTTTATTTTAAGGTTTTGGGGAATTCCTTTAATACCTACTTAGGAAGCCAGAGAGTGACCAAAACAAGGGAGTCGGAATTTGTAAGAATTTATAGTTGTTTCTATAATGAGTCCATTATTTTTAATCCTAAGTGGTCAATGGTGGGTAGGATGCAGTGGGCTCTGACGAACATTATTTTGGATTAAAAGCACAATGAAGGTTTTGCCCCTATGTTTCAGTGTGTGGCTGAAATGTATAGTCTGAGAGTGGACTTTTGGAGAGAGGTAAAGAGAGAGACAGAAGGAGGGAAAGCCTGGATCCAAATCCTGTCACCGTCTCTTACTGGCATGTGTGACCCAACCCCTTTAAATCTCAAGGTCTTTGTCCTTCCAAAGCAGAAGAACGTACTGGAAGGATTAAATGAGATACCATGTACAATGCCTAGTGTAGCAGATGGAAACAGAGGATGGCTAATAAATGTTCCTGCTGTTATCATCAGCTTTGCCCAAAGGCCGGCAGGAGAGTAGACTGGTTCTCACGTGGTCCCTGAGGAAGAAGTTTGTACAGGAAATCCAGACTAAACAAACACTCAAGTCATCCTGCAGAAAACACTGGTGCTCTGTGTCTCTTGGACAGTTTCCTCAGGGGCCTGCGGTCCTCCTGTTCCTGACCCTAATCCAGAGCTGCAAGCTGCAGACGTGGCTGAAATAGCCAGCTCCGAGAGAGGCTGCTCTGTTTCAGAGCATATGCTCTCCTGCCAGGGGTAGATGCTGACTGGAAATCATGGCCAAGGTTAAGGACAGATCATCTGAGACAAAGTAGAGTCCACCCAATTTGGGGACTAATCCAACTTCTATTTTGTCCAGCCAGCACCTTGTCCAGATTATCACCTCTCCTAGCTCCTTCAGTCTTCTAAAGGTTTAACCTGGAGAGAGAGAGAGAGAGAGAGAGTGTGTGTGTGTGTGTGTGTATGTGCGTGTAAAACAGACTTCTGCCCTACGTGTGTGTGTGTAAAACAGACTTCTGTGTGTGTGTAAAACAGACTTCTGTGTGTGTGTGGTGTGTAAAACAGACTTCTGTGTGTGTGTAAAACAGACTTGTGTGTGTGTAAAACAGACTTTGTGTGTGTGTGTAAAACAGACTGTGTGTGTGTAAAAGACTTCTTCTGCCCTGTGTGTGTGTGTAAAACAGACTTCTGTGTGTGTGTGTGTAAAACAGACTTCTTCTGCCCTACACATGACATGAATGAAGTCATCTGGAATGGAATGGCTATGGGGGGGGGGTGTCCATTTCCTGGCCTTTATTTAATATAGACAATTTAAATCGCTCTCCCAGTATCATCCCAAGAACACAGACAAAGTAAGTCACACCATCTGCACAGATGGAGACAACTAATCCATCTCATTTTCTTAAAGCCAAGGGGAATAATGGTGATGACAGAGTTGGAACTCTGACTTCTGAATCCCAAACACGGGCTTCTCATCCAAAGGCCGTGCTGCCTTTGTCCTAATAAACTGGGGTGAGACCTAATGAGTCCTGTGCAAACAGTTTCTGTG
>NC_138371.1:39587376-39636888 GCF_054177405.1 Leptonychotes weddellii | reverse complement strand
AACTTGCTAAAGCACAACAAAGAAGGGCAGCCATTTGTGGTTCCATCGACAGCTCTTACACTCTTGGAACAGGGCTTTATATTTGTTCCATTTTTGAGTCGGGCTTAGAAAGCACTTTATAGCAGACTCAGGGGCTACATTCCAACAGAGGATGCGTCCTTGAGCATAGAAAAGGTCCATTTTACGCTTGCCAACAGGAACAGAAGTGACTTTTTTCATTCTCAACAATCAGGAATGTGTAAGAAATTATGGTCTCTAAAGAGTTGAGCTTGGGCTTCTTCAGGTGAGAAAAAGGGACTAAGAAAGAAGTTACATACCAGAAACTTGACTCTCAACAGGTATTACTGATGTCACGTGCACACGCGGCTACACGACCCTGGGTGTCTGAAGGACGGCACCCTCTCCACCTCTCCCTCCCCTTCCCTGCCCTCCTGCCTCGCCCCTGAGCAAATGGTCTGTGCCAGGCACCAGGTACAAGAAACTGACTGAAGAAAGGACGGTAATAACCCAGGGAGGACTTTTTTTAAAGGAGTAAACACATTTTAACAAATAGACTGGAATAGCTTCACGTGGAAAAGAGCTTAAAATTAAACAGTGTCAGCAAAATTCCAGCCAACCAAAAAAAGTCTTTAAGAGGAAGGATTTTGGCCCGACAGGCAAACAATACCATTTGATTTACTGAAAAAACATTTTCCTAGAGGGACTAGATTCTCTCTTTTGTGGACAACCTTGTTCCTATTCTGGTCATGACACTCATAACTCTTTCACTCCTAGAACCTTCTACTCCTGGCAAGTGCCCGACCACCCCAGGTGCGAGCAGCCCAAATCAGTCCTCAAATACGAAGCAGGTGGAACTGTACCACTGTCGCTGCTGAAGCCTCTGTAAGGGCTGTTAACTGCCAAGCATCAGTCCTCTCTCTTCCTAAAAATAACACGCCTGCACCCAGACACAGTGCTGAAATAACAGGCCGAAGGAAACCAGTTTCTTATCAGAGAAACGGTAGTTCCTTAATATATGAAATTTCTACAAGGACAACTTCAAAGGGCAGAGGCGGAATTTTTCAATATTTGAAATGTCATTTAGTTTCTGGAAGGTGCAGAGTGCCAGGAATAAAGCATCCTGGTGATGATGGAGCTTGTTTAAGCACAGCAGGCTCCGACTTATCAGGGCTGATCTAAAACACCCTCGCTGGCTCTGCCAGAGGCACCTTCCGATATCGTGCAGCTGAGCCGAGCGGCTGCCGGGCGCCCTCCCCGCCCCAGAGAGCACCTGCTCGGCAAGAGCGCCGACACCATCCCCGCGGGGTACTCACCATACTGTCGAACTCGACAGAACCCACTATCCGCGACACCTCGTCAAACTCCTCAGGAGACATGGGGAGAAGGTTGTCTGTGGTCTGAAGTCGAGAGGGGTGACTAAAATGGGGAGAAAGGAAAAGGAAATGTTAACACCAAGATCGTGAAAGCGGTGGTGCCAACTTCGACATTTCGTCTTTGGCCTGCATGGAATGATCCCTTGAGATCTTTATTTCGGCTCAGTGCACCCGCTTGTGCAGTACATTTGGAAAAGTACAGATGGCGGGAGGCTCCTGTCCCCAGCCCGGCCCCTTGGGAAACGTCCAGGACTCTGGAGATGTGAGAGGTAGCCAGGCCTGGGACCCGCGCCGCTCCTGCCTGGTTAAAGGTGCGAGCGGGGGCGGGCGCGGGCAGCGCGTCACCCTGAGGGGCCGGCGCCTCGGGGCTGAGTCTGGCCCGAGAAGCTCCAGAGATATGTCTGGGGAGTCCCTCGTCCCTACCTTGAGGTTTGTATGCAGATAAAGCTGCTCCAGAGTGTTTTTACATGAAGGCTACATCCATTCACCCCAAGACAGTGCTGCAGGCCAAATAACTGACAATGATTTTTCCAAATTTTTGTCTACCTTTTATAAAATGAAACAACAAAATAAAAGCAAGCGGAAAAAAAATGTATCTCAATCATCACTTTGGCCTTTTCCTCCATTGAAAAGAACTACTTTCCCACTCTGATCCGTTTTTGTTCATTTTATTTATACTTTTTCAAAGTATCAGTTTGGGGGGGGACTTAAATACAACCTTGGGTGGTGGTGGTGGCGGTGGTGTTTGGGGGTTTTTTTTTGTTTTTGTTTTTGTTTTTTTTGTTTGTTTTGTATAAAGGCAGTAAAATTCTGATAGGCAGTGACACCAGGATCTCTAGTTAGGATCTTTCCAACAAGTCCGACTGTGGTGGCAGCAGCAGCGACTACAGTGAGAAAGCAAAGGACAAGCATCTTCAACAGGCCCCAGCCAGGAGCGGGGCTGGCCTGCGGGTTTTAAACATGGCTCTCTTCTGTGTTCACTTACACTTCAGACACAGAAATCAACTCAGTCTTGATGTATCCAGTTCCTTTTGGGCCATCGAGTTCCATTGGTTCTGGGGCTAGAAGCAAACACATCGGGTACAACTTTCGGTTAGCAGCCCTTACCCAAGAACAGACGATCAACGTTCTCTTTCATCAAAATTTTACTGTTTGCCCTGACAGTCGGGTGGGTCCTGGAGCTTTAAGCTTTAAGTGACTTCCCTGCCTGGGTCACCTCACATTCCAGTGGGAATGCAGAAACAACGCAGAGGGAAGGGCGAAGAGCCCAGGACAGAAGTCAAGCTGCGAGCTCTCTCCTTCCCAGGCTTAAAATCCTACAGAAGCCAGAGCACAAAATGTGCCAAGTGTATCTGGGTTAGTGGTCCCAGCCTGGCTGCTACAATATACGCATCTTCTGCCCAAAGCAACCGTGTGAATATTGACATTTCTGGTTCTGGAAAATAGTTAACTTTGTTGGTGTGTTCCAAACCAGAGCAGCCGAATCTCAAATGCAATTCGGCAAAGACGGAGAAGCGCTCTTAACGACAATCACTAGAAATAATATCGTCTCATAAATTTATCATATCACCCTGAATGAACCATTTTGCTTCTCCCGGGCCTTCGATCTCTCAATTTCAACAGGAACAGGCTGGTATAAATCAGTTGGCCAAAATATTGGAAAAAATAATGTAATAAATACACAAGACCAGAAGT
The DNA here is from genome assembly GCF_054177405.1 of Leptonychotes weddellii. Classification (NCBI taxonomy): domain Eukaryota; kingdom Metazoa; phylum Chordata; class Mammalia; order Carnivora; family Phocidae; genus Leptonychotes; species Leptonychotes weddellii. The sequence goes on along the minus strand of NC_138371.1, from coordinate 39,633,820 downwards.
GGACTTTTTGACACTCCTAAAATAAATTCTTTGTTCATTTCTTACTGCTTGTATCAGGCCAAACAGCGTGTTCTATTTCAACTATACTTTGGGTTTTACCATCTTTGGAAAGCCTGCTTACAGCAACTCAAAAGAAAGTGGCGGGAGAAGGACACAGCCGGGGTGAAGCTTGTGCCGGCACCAGGCACTTACAGGAAGGCCAGGCCAGTGTGTGGGACTAAACCCGGGCTCCAGCAAACCTTTGGACAGTGATGAAACGGGAACCTCATCACACCTGTGCTATTTATTACTCATCAGGGCGCCGATCATTCACTTCCCCCACCTACCTTCCTTTGGCCTGGAGTAATATTTCCCGAAGGCATGGTCTTTATCAATATTCGGATACAGATACTTCAGGGGATTCTCTGGAATGTTTTCAGCAGCCATGACTTTGTAATTGCGAATAATATCAGGGAAAGTAACTGCAGAAAGTTCTTTTTTCGTGTAAGGTTCAACGGCATGGAAGTAAGGTTCTAAAAAAGAGGAAGATCTAAGTGAGTCCCATGGACTATCCCAAAACAACAGAGGAGAGAAACAGAACATTGCAAGGCTTTATGGATTTGAGTGACCCCCGGTAAGAACTAATCACAATACAGGATTTATAACACAGCATGCCGCTTCATTTCTAAATAAATCATAATCCTTTCTGAGAAACAGGAGAAATAAAGGCAATACAACAACACTGCACTTGTCATTATTTGCTGAGATTGGTAAACCTGGCAAGGGTTATTAAACATCTTCAGTAGCCTGCATCTTTAATGATGTCCCCACCCAAAGAAATACTAACTGGATCATCTTGGCTCAAGTCACAGATTAATAAAAGATAAGCTCATTTTCTGGTTGCTTTTCTTTTCGGATTGAAGAATGTAATTTTTTATTAAAATAAATGACAATACACGGAAAAAATTTGTAAACAAAAAAGGATCCCATTTGCTTTTTCTTCTAATCCTTAATCCGATAAACCCGTTTATTTACTCGTGGTCCTATTCCCAGACTTCATTTGAACCCTGCGTCCTGACTGATCCCGAAGCTCAGTTTTGGCCGCACACATTCCAGAGGCTGCTGTTGGGCGCTCTGGAGACCCTGCCCTACAACCGCAGACTCTGCGGGGCGTCCCAGAGCTCTGCAGCCCGTGCTGCCCCGCCCAAGCTTTCGGGTTGCCAAGGCTCTCCTCGGCTCTGCCTCCTGCTTGGCTCGCTCCATCTCTCAGCTCTGCAGAGGCTCCCTCCACCCACGGGAAGAGGATGAAAGGCCGTTTCTAACTTCTTCTGCCCACCCTGGGCCCTGATCCCAGCGTTCCTGCATTTTCGTTAGGAGGAAAAAAAAAAAATAGAACAAGAAAAGTAGGCCCTGTTTTTTGCCTCTTTCCCCCGAAAGCAGTAAAGTCGCTGGATTCCTTCAGCCCCTCAAAGAGCGTAAACTAGAAGCAACTGCGAAAAGAAACGTGTCTGTCCTTTTCTCATCTCTGCCGTCTCATCTTCTGCCGAAACCGGCTTCGGGGTGCGGAGGTGCTCGGAGCCTTTCCGCCACAAATTCATTTGGCGAAACAGAAACCCAAGCGAGAACCAAGTTTGCTGGCGGGGTGGGGGGCAGGCCCCCTCTCGGGGAGCCCGCCCGTGCGCGCCTCCATGTGGGGCTCCCCGCAGTGCGCCTGCACGCACAGGCCTCCCCAAAACTGCCTGTCAGCCTCGCTGACTCACATCCTCCTCTCCAGATGACAAACCTGACAGAAAGAGAAGAATGTGGCCTTGTCTTTTAAAAAAATCCGTCATGCCCACCGTGCGCTCCAGGCCGCTCCAGGCCGTGACTCACACAACTCTCCCTGGCAATGTATTCAATCCTCTCTGCGAGGCTCGGGCGCGGCTAAGCTTTCCGTCGCCGGCGCCCCGGCCGCCCCAGGCGCTCGGCGAGGGAGAAGGGCTTACCGCCTCCGTTCTGGGAGCGCTCCACCCACGTGAACGTGATGGCCCCTTCCCGGCAGCTCTCGCTGAAGCGCAGCAGGAACGTCCCCGGCTGCTGGTCCTTGAGCAGCGCGCGCTCCCGCTCCTTGCTGATAAAGCCCACGATACACCTACGGGCGGAAAGCGATCCAAGAGGCACTCTGAGCTTCAGCCGTGTTTTCATGTTAGCTTACAGACCAAGTCGATTACCGAAACTTGACAAAGGAACACAGGATAAAAATGTAGAGACCCTTTTGGGTGCTTTAACATCTATTTAATTGACACTTCAGGTAGCATTTCGCTTATACACGTGTCTGCTTAAGTGCAAACCAATCATTAACACGGGGCCAAGAGGATGCTATAGATGATCAGTAAATACTTGCTGGATTAATGAGCCTTTTATGTTTATTTGATGACCTTTTTTATTTCCACTTGATTTTTAAAGGCCATGGAAATGTCTCAGACAATATATTTTCATGTTCTAGCACCTCTGACAAGTTAAAGCCTTTGCTGAAATATCAACTGACCCTGGGAATAATTTAGATAAAAACAATTTACTGAGTTACAAAGGTTTTTCTTCTTTCCTAGGGGCAATACAGCAAGTCAGTGCTTAAGAAATTTTTGTTGAAGGAGTGAATGAATGCATGAATGGCGCTCAAAAAATCTTAAGTGTTGAATATACATATACTATGAGAGCGTAAGTTTAATCTTATGAGATTCCACTATCATGAAGCCCCAACGGGACCATCCAGAAAGCCTGGAAGCATCCGTTTCTGTGAGATGCACACAAGTCTTGTCAAATAAGGAGGTCTGTCCAGGTCAGGTGGGTCTCAGCCTTGCAGTAAGGGGGTGTGTCCTAAAATTATGTTTCAAAAATAAATCTATCAATGATCCTTACCCATCATTCCAGAGAGAGAGCAGGTGTTTTTTAATGAGTTCAAGGATGCTTTCAATCCAAAGCCAGAAAGGAAAATTTTTATCATTTATGTTTTCCTGCAAGTGTATAAATGCACACATTAGGAACAAAGAAATTCAAAATAGTGACTTACCATGCCTCTTCCCACCGTTGGATTTTAATTTGCAAAGCCTGCCCAGCTGCCAAAACTAACACCGTCTGTCCCCTACAGAGCCGCCCCTCCCCTTATGGGCATGCAGACACCACTGCTCTCTCTTTCCTGGGCCAGGCTCTGCTTCCTTCTCTAAACTGTAGTGAACCAGCCAGGGAATGACCTCCAGGGTGAATCACAGAACAAAAGCTGCCCTCCTGCTAGTAAAATCCAGTAGCGTGAGCTTGTCAGCACTGTCTGGTGACCCCAGCGGGGTCTGATTATTCCCTCCAACTGGTCCCTCTGCTTGAGCAGACTTGGGGAAACTCATCAGGCCCATTGGGCCGTCCAGGCCAGCACAGAGCACACAATTCTCATGGACGGGGCAAAAATGCTCCCAGGCAAGGGACCGGTGTGGGTAAATGGAAGACTCATTTCAGATAGAAAGAATGTTATCACACACGCAGGCGCTTCCTGTCAGACCCACACTTGGAGACTGACCTTCTGCACTGAAGGAAAGTAAACAACCTGCCCTAGGGTTTCCACGGGCCAGGGACAAACATGCCAAAATAAGCACAAAGATAAGTAACTACCACAGCAAAAAATATGAAAACCTCAACAGAGAGCGAGAACTCAGAGTGTAGAAAAGCCAGACAGTACTCACTTTACAGAATCTTGTCCACGGAATGAGGCCATCAGGGCCAGCATTAGGACCTAATCAAATGAAACAGAAACAGAAATTGACTCTGAAGCTTTGGTTAGACTGATGGCTCTTGTATTTCCTCTCAAAGGGCCAACACCCAAAAGAGGAAGACTGTATGTACATGGTTGATATTCTCAGACACACTGATGCTAATTAATTGTGCTTTCTGGAGAAGCCTTCATCTGGTCCCTGTCTATGCAGTATCATCTCCAGTTGCCTCTTCCTCCTTCCTCAGCAGGCTCCTCTCCCACTGTTCCTTCAGAGCTTTCTCAAGCTTCAAACTAAAACCAAGATCACCCCTAGGTGATCTATTTCACTGACCCTTGACTTTTCAAGCTTATTTGGGCATTTTCCTCAGCCCTCCTCCAAATAGGACATGGGCTCAGGGAGGTTGATGCAGATCAAAAGCCAAGTGAGAGAAATGAGAGAGGGGAAGGAAACCTAGGGGTTATCAGCTACACAAATTAAAGCAGCCCAGGCCGTACAAGGCGGTGAGCCCGTCATCTCTCTTTGGAGAGAACCACAAATAAGCCATTATAGGCAGAAAAGGTATCTGTCTTAATTCTCACCAAATAAGGAAATGGAATGAGGTGATTTCTTACATCTTATTAAATGGCATAAGACCCCTACTGTGACAGCTAAGTGGCCACGAGAAGGCATATTGAGAGCCACTTGGTTAGGAAGAGTCTACTGGTGTTTGCAATACACACAATTCTTTGTATAGAAAGCAAATCTGGAAAAAAAAAAAGTTGCCTGTGGATTTTTAAAGAAATAGTTCAGATACTCCCATTCATTGAAGATTTGACCTTAAGGCTAGTAGGTCTTTGATTTCCTTATGTGGAAGACTAATAAATCTATGACATTAGCTATTGAATGGGAATTCTCTATCATGGCCTGGACCCTGCCAGAACCAATCAAAACTGCTGGCCAAGGATGTCATCCTGCTGTGGGCAGGGTCTCCATGTGCTTTGACCACTGAGTGTATGCCATGCAGCGGGTGGCCCCAGGACCTTACTTATTCTCCCCTGGGGAGACTTACTCGGGACTTACTTTTTTCTCCCCAAGGTTAATAAGACTTCATCTTTCTCATCAAGGAACTTCTTTTAGCCACAACTAACATATTTTACATAATTCAAAAATATTTCCCTTAGGAAACCTGCTCAGTAATGTTAACATGAGATAATTGGGAAATGATTCATTTAAGTTTTTTTATCAGGTCTATACCTACTTCCGAGGTTGAGCTATAATTCTCATTTAGCTGCAACAAGCTGCAGCTGGAAAAGCCAAGAGATTTTTTTTTTTTTTAACACTCTTCTACCTTGATCAAAATAGAGAGCAAAGAGGGGAAAGGAACAAGTCGAGCTATTTTTATGAGTTTCAATTTTCATATACGGAAAAAGTTCCTACCAAGTAGTTTCTCTCCCAGCATGCTGAGCTGGTCCACATTGAGACCTCTTTTGGTGACAGAAGAAAACTGCCAGCTGAGCACTTCCGAGAGCTGGGACCATCGTGCACATGGTGGGTTCAGGAAGAAGGACAGGTTCTAGAGAAAAAAACACCCAGAAGCTCAGGCCCTCGGTCCCAAGCAAGGCACTCAACCCTGGATCTGTCCCAAAGTTCAGTTCTAGTTTCTGTGACACACACAAGTTTTCACAGAAGAGAAACACAGTTGATTCTCGTTATGTGCAGGTTCACATTCGTGAATTCAACCTACTCATGCAAAGTCACTTTAACCCCCAAATGGCCCCTCGTGGCACTTCTGGAGTCATTTGTGGACGCCATGAATAGAGCGGTGAAGACTGGAGCCACCTGACATGGATGCTTCCAGGAGAGTCAAACGAAGCAACTGCCTTCTTGTTTCAGCTCTTGTACCACAAGCAAGTGTCCTTTTCGAGGTCTATTTAGTGCCACATTTTTTGCCTTTTTGTGGGTTTGTTTGTTTTTTAAAAATTTCATTTTTAAAAAATGGTTGCGGGCGCCTGGGTGGCTCAGTTGGTTAAGTGACTGCCTTCGGCTCAGGTCATGATCTTGGAGTCCCGGGATTGAGTCCCACGTCGGGCTCCCTGCTCAGCAGGGAGTCTGCCTCTCTCTCTGACCCTCCCCCCTCTCATGCTCTCTATAAAAAAAAAAAAAAAAAAGGTTCCAAGGATAGCGCTGAAGGGCTGTCTGGTGTTGCTAAGTGCAAGATGGCCTCGGGGCGCCTTACGGAGCAAATACTTGTACTCAGATGCGGTTCGTTCAGGCATGAGCTACAGTGCTGTTGGCCATGAGCTCAATGTTACTACACCAACAGATATATTAGATAAGGTGTCTCTAAACAGAAGCCCACATAAACAAGGCCACATATCGATAGGTTCAGTAGCAGTCGTTCAGCATTTGCTAATTCAGTATTCACAGTGACCTTCAAGAATGTACGTGCAGGGAATAACGAGAATCAGCCATAATTAATCAACAGTGAGTACCCACACTTAAGAATGGAGCATGCTTGTTGAGCAGATATATACACTTTTTTAAAAGAAAAGCAATAAATGAACTCTTCCACAGTAAAAGTTATAGGAAGTCTATTGCCTGAGCTTATTCACATAGAAGGAAAATCATAATTCTCACTTCGAATACATACATATGCTTCCCTTTTCCAGAATTACTAAAGATCCTTAACAAAGCCACTCGAGTTGTCACATTTCTCTCAACATCTGGCCCTGAGGGGCTCTGTGAGATGCACAGAAGCCAGACGATGGGGTCTCTAGTTAACACCTATGCGAAAGCAGATCTGTTTTCCATACCCGGGGTTCTGTCACCAGCATGTTGTACCACAGGATGGAGGCCCAACCACTTGGGAGCTGGCTGACGTTGGAGATCACCACAACAGGCAGAGAGATCGTCTAAAAGATGACAAAGACCTTAACATCATCAGAATCACAGAAATATCACCTGCAGACCACTGTGTAGCCTCAAAACTAAGCAAGGGATGGTTTGTAAATTTGCATGTATTTTATATTTGAACACTAAAAATGTAAAGCTAAGTTCTTTTGTCCATAGCTTATTTTTGTTATATCATTCAGTTAAAAAATAAGTCTCCCTGCTTCATATAACAAATTAACATAGGACACCTCAACTAGAACATTTAGTTTGTAGCATTTAAAGCTGAATTAGGTTCTCTAGCTTCCCGAACCATTCAATTAACATCAAGATAGTATTAGCTGAAAAAGACCATCCTTTTTAGCAATTAAGTAAATATGTCTAAAACAAAAACCAAGAAATAAAAATAAAATTTTCCGTGTCTGAACCATGTAAGTCTCACCTCGAGGTCAATGACCAAACCAGGCTGGCACAACTGGGTCTCAAAACTAAGGGAGTGAAGCTCTTCAGTAACGATAAGAGGGCCCTTAAAAGAGAAAAGGAAAAAAAAAAAGAAAGGAATACAGTGATTCATTCACACATCCTGCAACTTTCGGGGGCCTCATAGGCACTGCAACAGGCTTCAGAAAGCCTAACCCCCAACCAAGTGCAATTCAGAAAAAAAATTCCCGTTTTCAATAATGTATCCCAGGTTTAATTACTGTATCTCCATGTTCTCTCAAGGATTAGATTTCTGAAAGCCTGGCCAGGGTTATAAATTGACAGAAAGAAATGTCAGTGGGGAAACAGCAGCTTCTAATGGGTTTCTTGGTGATGTGAGGCTTCGTGGCTCTCAGGCCCTCTGCCCTCTGCCCGCTGCCCAGCGGCCCCGCTCCAACCCCAGGCGGACGGGTGGACAGCGCACGCGTTCCAAGAGGGATGAGTTACTGGAAGGACTGATCTGCATAAGCCTGGCGGGTCAGAAAGTCCCTGGTTTAGGGAGAAATGTAATAGTTTTCTAAGTGCCTTCATACACATTATCTCATGGGAGCCTCCCAGCAACCTAGAACCGGAGAGGCGCGGCTGCTCTCTCTGCTCCCGGGAGAGGAAACTAAGCCCCCGGGGAGGTCACGGTGAGTGTAAAGGTCAAAACCAGGGCTGCACTGCCAGGGACACTGCCAGGGGCGGGCGGTGCCTGTTCCACTCTTCCTCGCGACCTCTGCTGGGTGTGGTTGCAAGGACCGCCTGCTATGGGGGCACAAGGGCTGAAATCGTTCCAAACCAAAGCAACTCCAGACATTCTGTCCTCTGTCCATAGTTCACTTTTTAATGCATTACAAACATCACTCCTCCTCAAGGATCCGGCTGTAAAAAGGAAAGGGACAGAAAGACACTGCCACTGGGTAGGGAACGCAGGGGAGAGAAAACCCTCTTGCCACACTTCATTTTCAGCACGGCAGGCCCCGAACCGGCCTCTGGTTCCAGCTCACACAGTAATTCCCGTGTACCCTCAGCTACATCCTACAAACTTCCCGTGATCCACTTTCTTCGCCTGTGAAATGTGAGTAGGACATGGGCCCACTGTACCTACTCCACTGTGGCTTCAGGGAGGGGCCAGTGACTTCGAGTGCAAAATCATCTGACAAGCACAAAGCATGAAAGCCGTGGGTTTTTACTGTTATCACAGATACACCGTGTCCCAAAGCTCATCCTCTTCCCTGCTGGGTCTGAACCCCTCTTCGAGGTGCCCCCAGCCTTCAGGAGCACTGAGCCAACCTGCCTGGCCACACACCTGCCGATTAGAGACTATTCAAAACAGAGAAGGACTCACCTCATTAGTTCTGGTGCCAGCATTTTTCTGTTCCTTCAATTGCTATAGAACAAGAAACCACCTTAGTAAACAGCATGATAATGCTCACAGTTGCTATTTTCATCTATAAATCAAACTGAAGTCAGGGTTTAGAAAGAATAAGGATGTGAAATGATTTTCAGAGTGCAAAACAAGACATGAAGTGACCCCTGTGTGGGCTCATGAGCCTAAGTGCCCTTTTCCAGCAGCCTGACACCATGTGGACACCATGCGAACATGGAAGGATCCCAGGGATTCACATCCTGCTCCCTCCCCCCCACCCCATATGCAAGCTTTTCCGAATGATCCCCCTTAAGCTTCATTAGCTGTTTCATGCTCCCCAGGCTCAGGGCACAGCTAAGCCTGCCCTCAAAAAGACTTCAATCCCTGAGGTTTTAAGGAAGCATTCTGGAGCCCTGAGAGCAGCTCTGGGTACCATCAGACTCCCGCGTCTGGACTGAGGCTCTCATAGAAGGTCTAGCTTCACTAACTGTGAATTTGCTGGCTTACAGAACTGTTGCCCGTGAACCTCCCTACAGGTTCCAGCCCAGGGAGCACACAAGGGTCAGTGGCAACACGTCAGAACCACCTTGGTAGAATGGGCCTACTCCTCTGGAGACAAAGCGGTAGGGGCAGTGGCCGTGGGCAAGACCACCAGAAAGGAAAATGTGAGTAATGGGCCGAGGAGAGACTCCTGGGACCTGCCACAATTGGAGTGGGGAGAAGGAATGGTCAGGATGTGGGGGCAACTATCAATTCTGAGGAATCTATGAGAGGCTAGAGTGAGCGATCACTGAGGTCGCAGAGGCACCAAGAACAGATCACTGAGGTGCTCACTGGTTTATGGAATATTTTGCCGAGATTGCTACACTCCTAAAAAGTATCTCTGGAGAAGAGACTGGCAGAAAACAGTAACAGAACAGGCCTGGGATAGGGAGGAGGAACAAAGATTCCTCAAGAGCTAGTGAAGTCAACAGCCACACTCGAGAAAGCCTTCCCCAGGGGGTGCCATCCACATCACACAGCGAACCGGGTGCCATGTGTTGAAAATGAAGTCCTACTAAGCCAGACACAACCCAAAAAGGGGGAAAACTGGTCTCCCTACCAGGTGTCGGAACTCTGCGGCCAGACTTCCATTGGTGGACTCCTCCATGTTCATCACTTTCGTATGTGTGCCCAAAATGTTGAACTTTCTAAATCTAGACAATACAGAGCAGAAATACTTAAAAGGCTCGGAACTTTTTAAACAAACAAAGACAGTAAGATATAGTACAAAGTGTCTGACATACCCTTTTACTGTATTTCTCTCATTCACATCTCTGAAAAAGAAATATACATATGTAAAATCATATGTGTATTTAAATTTTGAAACGAGCTTTAACAAAAATACAAAAGTGTATGTCTAAGTAAAAAATCAATACAAAATCTACACCTGTGGGTTTTCTGTCCTTTCATTCCCTCCCTCCCCTGCCCCCCATCCGGGGGTCGACCAACACGAGCTCTGCCAAGGATTGCTGAGTGACCCTGGGCAAATAAACCATCGGCCCTCACATTTCTCACTCGTACAATGAGGTACTAGCAGCGCCAACCTTACAGGAGACTGTGAGTGGTGAGCTAGTTCACGGGTGATAGAGCACAGAGCACACCCTCCATAAATGTAAGTACACTATGCTTCTGGCTGCTTCCCGAGCAATTACCTGCCCTGCGTGAGGCACTGAGCTAAGCCGGGGCAGCGCAGAGCTGTCTCCGCTGTGAGATTAGGGAACTTCCAGTGTGACGGCTAAAGCCTTCTTTTTATTCTCTATTATCTGGAATGCTTTTATGAAGGTACCAGAATAGTCAATTATTTGGGGAAACTGTCAAGTTTAAGCTTTAAATCTGAGGTTAAATCTTGAGCAACCTGGCCTCTTAACATCAATGCAGTGATGACTCTGTCATGTCCTGGACTCACATGTACCCGTCAGGCAGAGGAACAGCCCGGAAATCATTAGCACACTCACAGGGACCTGGGTCAGCTGCCTTTCCGATCTCAACTAGAAGTTCAACATTTCTGTGAGTGACAATCACCATTAGCTATGCGAGTGACCAACTTTCCCCAGTTCTGGGGGCGGCGGGAGGGCGAGGAAGAACTTAAAGTAAAAGGAACAGCGTGACACAAAGCCACCTTGCCAGAGCTAAGAAGAAAACCCAGAGCTGGAACAGAGAGAAAAGACAAAAGAGCCGTAACAAACCAAAAGAGAAGACAGATAGAGCATGGCCTAACGGCCATAAAATCTCTACCACTCTTCCTTTCAAGAAATACGAGTGTATTTCCCTGTCCCTTGAACCTCAGGTGACTCTGACTGGGTCCTGCCAACAGAATGGATGGGAGGGATGCTGTACGAGCTCCAAGCCTTGCCCCAGCAGGCCTCGCACCCTGCTATCCGTACCCACCTGCAATGCCATCACCATGCGAAAAAGCCCAGGCTAGCCCCTGAGAGCCCCACGGAGAAGGGTCCAGTTATCCCAGCCAGGACCTCAGACATGTAGCAAGCCCACGCTGGACCACCCAGCAACAACCAAGCTGACCCAGACCAGAAAGACCACCTACAGCTCACAGAATAAGTGAAATCATAAGCTTTTGGGCTTTAAGCCCCTAAGTTTTGGGGTGATTTGTTAAGCAGCAAAAGCCGATACACAGAGACACCATAGCTGATGGCAGGAAAGACAAAGGTACAGGGAAGAATATTGTTACAGAGTGGAAAGACAAAACACCAGAGGAAAATGACTTGGATTATCATAAATGGTTTTGAAACTTGCTAAACCAGTATGTTACACACAAAAGCATTAAAAAATATCAAGGGTGGGGGCGGGGAGAGGAGGCAGTGGCTAGGTCAGGGCTAGTCCAGGTCTAGGGTCTCAGGGTAAGATGGGGTAGGACGGCTCCACTTAGACCCCTGTGAGAGATCCTGCCCATTCCTGGGTCCCCACTGTCCAGAAGAGACAGGGGTGGATCCAGCAGGCCCCACACATTCCCTGTAAAATGCTGTCAACTACATTCCAGAAACAACTCCACAATGGCTGCAGAATCACGGTCTTCAGCCTTGTGTTTGACCAAGGGCCCCTCCTCCTCTGGGGCTGCCCTAGGAGGAAGGAGGGCCAGTAGGCCAGGCCCGGTTGCTCTGAGACTTGATCATTACAAGCTCATATGCATAAAACACACTCATGCTTTCGTTCGTTTATAGTCTAAAAAGGCACCAGCATGTTGCTATCAGCTCTAGGGGACGCTCCCAGTGCCCAGAATGGGAACTATCAATGTAACCCTCTTGGGATCACTTATAAATAACCCCAGTGCATCAGTCCTTGTTTGGTTAACAGAACCAGCATTTCAATAGTGTATGTATCTTAGATAATATTAAAGATATCTTACTTATCAAATAAGACTTTGACTTTCAAATTATAATTCAGCTCTTGCAATTTCACCAGCAGTCTGGAAAGAAAAATAAAAGTCATTATTACTTTAATTATTATCTATTATAAGTCAATCAGAGAAAGACAAGTATCACATGATCTCACTGATATGAGGAATTCTTAATCTCAGGAAACAAACTGAGGGTTGCTGGAGTGGTGGCAGGCGGGAGGGATGGGGTGGCTGGGTGAGAGACATTGGGGAGGGTATGTGCTATGGTGAGCACTGTGAATTGTGTAAGACTGATGAATCACAGACCTGTACCTCTGAAACAAATACTACATTATATGTTAAAAAAAAAAAAAAAAGACAGTAGGAAGGGAAAAATGAAGGGGGGAAATCGGAGGGGGAGACGAGCCATGAGAGACGATGGACTCTGAGAAACAAACTGAGGGTTCTAGAGGGGAGGGGAGTGGGGGGATGGGTTAGCCTGGTGATGGGTATTAAAGAGGGCACGTGCTGCATGGAGCACTGGGTGTTATGCACAAACAATGACTCATGGAACACTACATCAAAAACTAATGATGTAATGTATGGTGATTAACATAATAAAATTAAAAAAAAATAAAATAAAATGAAGCCAATCCTAAAAATAAAATTATCTATTACAGTTTATTTATTATGCCAATTCCCTATTGATAAACATTTCAATAACCTCCGCTCCCTCCAGTTATGACAAACAATGGAATCGACATCCATGTATGTCTACTTGGATTTCTTTTAAGTGTATTTGCAGCATAAATTCCTAACTGTGGAATTGCTGGGGCAATACTGTCACACTAAATTCTGATAGAAAGCAGCAGCTTTTCCATTCCCACCAAATGTGAGTGAGGGTACCTGCTTCCCTATACAGCCTTGCCAACACTGGGTTTTATCAAAATTTCTACTTTGGGACAGTTATATGGGCAAAAAATAGCAAATGTGTATTTTTAATTAAAACTTTTATCTAATGTTTGTTCCGTTGGGAAAAACTAAGAACTCCGACCCATAATCAGGAAAAAGAGGTTAACATCTATAGTCATTCCAGGGTGGTATGGAAAGATGGAAGGAAGGAATGCTGGACTAAGACGTGTGTGTATCTTCCCTGATGAGCGGGAGACCTCGGGCAGGAGCCCCTCGCTGGTCTGCTCCGCTTAATGGGGCAGGTGGCTGGGACCGGGCTTCTCATGCCCCTTCCAGCTGTGAGTTCCCGGTCCCTGCGGGTGCGTGGGTGTGGTGCCGTAACACGAGCAGCCAGGGGGCCTCAGCCGGGACCTAACTCAGCAGCACCCCAGGAGAAAGGACTAAGGCCAACTCTGAAGGCAAGTCCAGGTGCTCATCAGCAGAACAGCTAAAGAAATTTGCCATTCAATAAAGGACAGCCCTATGTTCTCATGTGGAAACACTTCTGCAATTTATGATCAAGGAGTAAAACAGGTCAGAACCCTAGTTTTTAAAAATAAAATCCTGTACATGATATTATGTATGTGTGTGTGTATGTATCTATGTATGAAAATATAGTGTATATATACACACACACGCAACTTTATTTATTTCTGTATTTGTGTAGACATGGACAGAATTCTGCGAGGGAGGACTGACACTAGGCTATTTACCACAGTGGTCTACAGATATTTAGATCACGGACAACTTTGAAACAGTGATGAAAGCTATGAACCCATTCACCAGAAAAAGAGACGTGTCATGAGTCCATGTTCACACACTGCATGTGGTCTCGGAGCTACGTAAAGCACAGGTTACAAGCTTCTACTCAGGAAGGCACACGACTGCTGGGAACTTTCGCGTCTACTAGGGGCAGTTCTGCCTTCTTGCATTCCTTTTTACAGTGAATGTGCTTTACACTTACAGTGGGAGGATCGCGTGTGCGTGTGTATACATAAATACACGATATATTCCTATTTCTTTTAATATTCTAAATAAGATATTCCGAATAAGAATTCACACTGAAATGCCTACTACAAAACTGTTCCTCTAAAGCACCCTCCGTGACTGTTGTGAAAGAAGTGAGGGGTGCTAACTTCATGGCACGAGGCACAACGTTTCCATCTTTTCTTGGTTACCTCAACTTCACGGTGAACTGGACCCCGGTCTTCAAGACCAGCGGCCTCTGAGGATGAGTTGGCATGCAAGGTTGTCTTTCCACCACAAATGAGCTGTAAATTCCAAGCAAAGTGCAGATTAGCATTTCTATTAAGGCTGAGGCAGTACAAACTGTCTTCCCGACACAGGAGAGGGGGTTCGAGGGCACAAGCTAAAACTCGGTTCGGAAGATTTGAACAAGTTGGCGAATAAAGTGAGGTTTGCTAGTCAGCACAGAAATCTCCACACCACATTTCACTCAACGTGAGATCAGAGTAGTTGTGGTGACGACCCGTGGCACCTTCGACAATGAAAACCTTGAGTTGGGTTATGTTCATTTACGAATTTGCATGAAGAACCAGATTTCCTAGTTGGACTTAACTGTGGCAATCACTTTGCAACATATACAAATATCAAATCGTTATGTTGTACACCTGAACCTAATGTAATGTTGTATGCCACTCATATCTCAATTTAAAAATAAAAATAACCAAAAACAAAAAATAAAAAGAAATTTCACTACAGTTGAAAACGAACCATGTAACACATTGCTTACTACCATAATTTGACATGGATATTTCGGGACCCTTTGGAAAACTGTCCTTCTAGTAAAATTGTTTAGTAATACTTACTATCTAATAAACATTTCCAACTATGAATTTTCATTTAAGAAAGGATCACATTTGCATCCCAAAACCCAAGTAAATAAGTATCCTTGACTATTTCAAATACAGCACTGAGGTATCCCTGTTTGGACATTAGCCACAGGGAACCGAGGATATTTTTTTATTATGTCACGTTAGCACACAAAAAAAATTGCAATATAAACCCTATTCTTCTACCCAGTGCCATTTATTTATCTACTAAGCATATTTGGAACACCTGCCCATGGACAAGGCACTGCGCCAGGTCCTTGTGGAGGAAAAAAGACGACAAAGGCACATCTCTGTCTTCCAAGAACTTCCAATTTATGTCACAGACGACAGAAATACATACACAACTACATAATGAATCCAGAATGGGAGAAGAATAAAGACTGAGCCATGAGGATCTAGAAGGGAGGTAACATGTTTGGGAACTCTGGGAAGATTTCATGACAAGATATAAGCTGAAACTTTCAGGAGGAAACAATGTCGAGATGAGGTTCAAAGAAGGCGGCTGTGGGGCGGGGGACCAAGGAGAGGCAGGGCGAAGTGACTGGATTCGGTGCGGACGCGGTCTGCCTGGAAATGAGGTGTGTGGGGAAGCTCACCCTGGAGCGGCCAGCTGGGGCCAGGCTGGGGAGGTGGGGTACAAGTGTCCAGCTGAGGGGCTCCACCTGGGCAAGCCGGTGACAAAGAACAAGGCTGGACTCTGCTCTGGGAAGCACAGCGTCACAGGGACTAGGGAGGCAGGGGCTGAGGAGGGAACCACTTGGGAGGCGACTATGCACAAGTTCAGCAAGAGGATCTGAGAGCCTGAAGGAGGATGATGAGGCCTTGGAGTGGGAAGGAGGGGACAAACAGCACCAGGACAGACTTGACAGGTCTCTGCACATACTGGCCCCAGGCGAAGGAGGAGTAAAATGGACAAGTTACCAGGCTAGGTGGCCCCAAGAATGAAGAGCCAATGGTAGGGACAAGGAATTTAGGAAGAGGTGGCTGCCCTGAAAACATGTCCATAACCTATTAAACTTTTAAACGATCTGAATCACCATGAAATTTTCACCTGGGTAAATAAAACAGTTGCAGAAGATGCAAATGAGTCTCCCTCAAGTTACCTCTGAATGAGCTGCTGGAAAAGGTTGAAGGTGCGGTCCCATAGCCCTTGCTTGTTTTTTGTGATAGGGTCGTGTTCATAGGTGTATTTCTGTTCCAATTCCTCGAGCTTTTTAAGCTGCTGACGAACCTGCTGCAGACTCTCCGCAACTATGGTGAACCTGGGAAGGTACAAACACAGGGGCCTCGATCAGAAGCAGTCTCAAAGCTGCCTGGGTTACAGGGAATCGCGGAAACCCACAAGTGGTCTCCCCAGGCAGCACCTGACCTTATCTGTGCGGCCACACTCTGCACAGAGAACAAGGTTCACCTTGCCGTTAAAGAGTGTTATCTGGGGAGAAGAAACCAACAGATTACAGCCCAGACATACGGAGGTGGGGTCTGCTTGGGATCCGTGATTTCTACTGACCTGCATGATGACTGGGATTTAAAGGGACCAGGCAAAGAGGAAGGCAGAGGCAGGGGACACAGCAAAGGAAACACCGTCAGGAGTGATGCCGGAGGCAGCGAGGAGCCCAGGCAGGTGCTGTATCAGGACACAGAGGAGCAAGAGAGCAGCCTGGAAGCTGCGGAAGCCACACGGTGAGGGAATGACAGGCCCCAGTTAGGAGAATAGAGAACAAAGGTTACCGTTTTACTGAACCGAAAGAAGGCGGCAAGACGCTCAAGTCTAGATACTCAAAATATAAACCAAGGAGGAAATTAGCGATTGCCTTCAGGTTCCTCCTTCCTGCCAGTAAAGGGCCTCTGCGCCAAGTCAGGCTGTGGGACTGTGGCTTAACTCCCTGGAGTAGTGACAGAGGAAAACCTTCTTCCAATGAAACACATCTCCCTTGCTTCATGGTTTCATTTCCTGAATCCAGTTCAAAGCACCCATGGCGCAGCCCTTGGCCGTGAAAGGAGAGGCAGGCTGATGGCAGGTGGGCGAGCTCCAAAGGTATCCTAAGCCAGTGCTTCCCAACTTTGTTCAGGCCATGGCACACACGAGAACAAGACAATCTGTGGACAGCACAGTGGGGGGCCCCCGGAGGGCATTTGTGGCTCTGGAAGAGGCTCGCTGTGGCCTAAATGACCATGAGGGGGCTCCAGACAGCCCAGGGCCTGCCTAGGCAGCGGGAGGGCTTGGGGGGGGGGGGTGTCAGGGCCTCTCAAGGCCCATGGGGGCACACTGGGCTGGGAAGCTCTGCTCTAACCAACAAGAAACTTGGAATACGAGCAGACGATTCACAGAATAAAAATGAATGGCTAAGTATTAATCGTGAATATTTTTAAGAGTAGCAATTCAGAGAACCTCCTGAGATCTCTGGTCCTTGGGTGCTTGGGAACTCTTCCAGGCTACCATCCCCTCACCTCCACTCTGATCCACCTCTGCCATCCACTCTGGTCTGTCGGCCCTCCCCCGGACGACACTAGTATGCTCACAGTCACCCAGCTGGCCCTTCTGTCTCTAGTCTATCCTCCAGATCGCTGCCAGAGTGACCTAAGCAAAAAAAAAAAAAAAACCCCGAGAAGTGAGCCTCCACTTAAACAAAAAGCCCGCCTGGCTCATTGGCACCCACTGGATAAAGTCCCGTTCCTCGCACCGTGCGAGAGCCTCCTCAACCAGGCTCCAGCTTCCTGCCGCCTCCACCCTTCTTCCCGCCCTTGCGGGCACCCCCTTCTGCAGCCATCCAGTACGGGGTACTGCAGGCCCCCTCTCACGCCCAGCCTCTCCTCTCCTCTGTCCCTGCTGGTATCCTCCCTGGTCTCCAGGAAGGACTCCTCTTCAGTCTCAAGTCGGTGCAAGATGACTTCCTCTCAGAAACCTCTCCTGGTAACTCCTTCCCTCGTCCTCCACAGAACTCTGGGCAGCCCTTCATTAGAGCACTGGCAACCTTTTACCACACAGAATGAGGGCATCTACCTTCCGCCTCCACACGGAGAGCTCCTTGCTGGTGAGGACACAGGTCCTAGCCCAGTGCCTGGCATACAGCATTTAATAAGGGTTCACTAGACAGATGAGTGAATGAATGGTCCAAACTATTATTCCATGGAAGCCTGGAAACTGTCTCATGCTATTTTGTTTTTAATAAAACATTAGGGTTCACGCTGTTAAATGTGTTATGTGACGACTATGTCACCAGTGTTTTGGCACAAATGACGCATCCCACGGGACAGGCACAGTAGGGAGAGGAGAGCTCCAAGCCAAGCAGAACCTGGCTGAACTTGGCCACAGGCATGAAAAATGTGTGCTTTTCAAGTGTTTCCAGAGCAAGAAGAGGCTGGACTACATTAAAGTCCAATCCAAAGTTTGGACGGGGTCCTTTCAACTAACAACAACTCGAATGTGCACTTCATGAGTTCATGGGGTCGGCCAGTCAAATTTGGAGAATCTTACCAGTTCTGCAGCTGATCAAGACAAGCATTGGGGGGCCCCCCAATACAGGCACTCTGCTGTCTCCGCTTCCATTCCACCAGCTCATCATTAATCAGGGCTTTCTGGGTAAGTTCTGTGACATTCAACAACTCTATTATTTTGTGAACTACTTCCTAAAGGGAGAGGAAGAGACAAAGTGAAGTCAATTCATCTTTAATCACTGAATTTAAAAATATTTTTTTTTAAAGCAAAACAAATATCTCAACTGGGGCTCTAAGCCAAGTGGTTATAAAAATAATTTTTCCTCTATCCTAAACTTCAAATCCATTATTTATAGTCTGTGATAAAAGCAACACGTTATTCTGGAAAGTGAATCACTACCTTTCTCTTATTGTCAAGCATTAAATACATCTTCTGGATTAACATCTGTTCTTGTTTCTGATCATTCTTTGCCACGCCATTGGTTTCATGCTCTGTGAATTGGGAGAGATGGCAGAAAAAATATAAATGTTAAAAAAACCAAAACCAACTAAATCCAAGATTCACATACACTTAGAAGAAATATAATCCAAATGCTATCTGGTGACAGATCAAAGTTTGGTCTTTAATTTTTACTGAACAAAACAAAAAATAATGTCCTAAGTTTAAAAACTGGATAAACTGAAACAAAGTACTTGTTTTCAATGACCCATGTGAACTGGAAACAGTACCATCTGGCTCTTAAATCACTGTCACAATATTACCTGAATGAATATAAGTGACAAAATTCAAAATCCCAGGTAAAAAATTTATACAGAGTGTATGTGCAGCTTTGTAAGAGAAGTACACAATTAGGAAGGAGTAGTTGGGGTCCCTTTCTCTCATACTATTCCCTAAATTATCCTAATAATCTCTCCAGATTAACCTTGGTATCCTCCAAGTGATCACTAGGGTTACAGCAATCATATGGAGCGGAGACGTTTGAAGGGGCTTCAAGCAGGGAAACTCCACACACCTGTTGGTCTGTGTCAATCAGTGGGCTAGGTACAGTAAGTAAAGTGAGTAACACATAACCCGTGGTTATCGACAGGGGGGTGATATTGGCCACCGCCGCGTCCTACCCCCCCACCCCAGTCCCCCAGCCCTGTGTCTGGAGACAGTTTTGTCTGTCACCGCTGGGGATGAGGGAATAGTTCTACTGCCATCTGGTGGCTAAAAGTCAGGGATGCTGCTAAACATCCTATAAGGCACAGGACAGCCCCTCACAACAAAAAATTATCTGGCTCAAAATGTCAACAGTACAGAGGTTAAGACCCTGGCTTGCATCATCAAGAAGCCAAGACTATCAATTCAGAGCCATAAAGCATTTGGCAAATATGAAGACATACTTGCCTTCTTCATTTAGTGTCAACATAAAAAAGGACAGCCAATGGGCACTGCTTTAAACGTTAATTCTTACCTCTGTTCTGCAAGGTTTTGCACTTAAAATCATATTCATCTTGTAAATCTTCTAGGGTCTTGATTTCATGCTCTATACACTACAAATAAAGACATAAACAGGTTTTCCCACTGATCAGCTTCCAAAGACTTTGAGAAATAGATTATTGTTTCTATAGGACTCAGAAAACCAGGGTAACAATCCTGCTTCCTCAAAGATGGATTCCATCTGCAAAATTCTAATCACATACATAATAATCTCTATTTCCTTAATAAGTATATAATAATTTTTTTAAGAGGAAAAGATGGTTATTTTCAGACGGGGCTCACTTGATTTCTACTTTAATGTTCCCCTTCCCAGTCTTAGAATAAAACAGGTGCTTGAGAAAGATGGGCCATGTTTGTCCTGGGGCTCTGTGTAACCCAGCAACACCCCAATTTAAGAAGCACAGACATCAAAGACTATTTTGAGTAGCAACATCTAGTTTATTGGGTGATGGGGCAAAGTCAACAGTTACTGCACAATCTCAGCAAGGAAGAAAGAGATAAGCTCAATGTTTGAAGCTGTAACAGGGGCCATAAAAGTCTATCTGCTCGTTGGTTTAACTAATTTGTTTACGTATGGTTTGGAATTTCGGCAAAACTCTTCTTCTCAACTACTTAAAAGCTGAAATCAGTTAACCACCTTTACGCTTGAGCCACTGAAACGCTTTCCGTCTTACAAAAAAAGTTAGAGGCTAAACATATATTGACTCAGTACTCACCATAACTTTATCCTTCACGTTTCTGACTTTGCTGTCAAGCTCCTTCTGTTTGTCTAACATCACCGTGCTCTGAATATTCCCCGACTGTGCCTGGAATGGGAGGGACAGGGGTTAACAACTATTATTTCCTCTGGCAGAGTTACTGGATGGTTACTCTCCAAAGTCGAGTCCATACCCTGTGCACCACCTACCTCCCAGACCTTCCAAAACTTCCTACAAGCTTCCCACATGAGTGTTGACAAGAAATAACTCGGTTCTCAAGGCTCTGGAAAATGCTGGCAAACTATTAAAAAGGCTACAGAAAGACTAGGCTCAGTTCGTGCCTACTATAAACAGAATATTTCTGGAATTTTCCATTAATTCATACAGTTGCGTGGTACCACATAAGAAGTTTACTTCAGGGTTTCTCAAATTTTGTAGACAAGATTATTCCTATTAACCCTGTATTTACTTGTCGTAAAGCCATGCGATTCCCGGTGTGGTCCCCAGACCAGCAGCACCTCACCACCTGGGAGCTTGCCAGAAATGCAGAGTCTCAGTGCCTAATCTGATTACTGAAGCAGAAGCCCCATTTTGACAAGATCCCAGGCGATCCAGAGACCTATCGGAATTGGACAGCACTGCCATTAAGGACTTCAATGAATATGTGCTACTCGAAAGTAATAATGACTCTCAACCCAGACACACAGAATATTCAGTCCTCATCCTTTCTGAAGACTCAGACGTAGCAGCCTCTCTGTGTTTGTTCCTTATTTAAGGCGTTCCATGGTTTTTTCACATAGCATGACTTACTAGGTATTAAGTCAAGGTCAGACAACATCCTAGACCCAGGTGGTAGAGTGGTAAACATGAGACTGTTTTCATATGGATTAGATTCTAGAAAGATGCTATTTTGTTTAGATTTAAAGCCCCTCCCATGGCAAAAACTGTGCCCATTGACCTTTCTTACGGAGTCCTACAAGCATGGATTCTATGTGGGTATTTTTACATATTCAAACTTACTGGTACTTTCTTCTTTTATATCTGGATTTTCCCTATTAGAAAGCCTTTCCGTATTGACAGATTAGAGAGGAGTTCACCCATTTTTAACCTAGCACTTACGTGGTTTCTTTTTTTTTTTCTTTTTTTCTACCTTTAGATCTCTAATCCATTTGAAGTTTATTCTTGTGTTTACTGTGAAGAAGTGTGGGTACCATTTTAACTTTTTTCCAATTGGCTGTCCACTAGTCTCAACACTTAGTGAAAACTTCATGTTTTCCCCAGAGATTTGACTTGCCATTTTTATCACACAAAGTTCCTTACGTACCTGGGTTTAAGTTCTAGATTTTCTCTGATTTCCCATGGGTCTTTCTCTTCCTAAACCCGAACCCCTGAACAGTGTTTGACCGTGGAGGGTTTGGGATATATCTAATAGGGCGGGGCCCATCTTATTGCTGTGCTTTTTCACGAGTTTCTTTGCTATTCTTGCACATTTATTTTCCTGATGACTTTCACAGCTTCAGAAAGAAACTTGTTACTTCTATTGGGATCATGTTAAAATTATGAATATCTCAGGGAGAGCCGATATCTCTATGATGTTGCCTTTGATTCCTGTGCCTCTCATGCTTCTCTCTTGTCTAACTGTATTGGTGAAGAAGGCCTTGTTCTCTTGTTCTTAGCTGGACAATCAACTAAACCTCCTTACAGGTGTTCACTGATAACTCAGGTGTCTTCTGAGAGGCTTAAAATGATCCTCTCTCCAGATTACCTACATTTTTTAAAGGGGAGAAAAATGCTGGCAAGCCTTCAAGACCCAAAGCATACTCAGGAGAGTAGGCTGATCTGGGAGAGGAGCATTCCCCTACTCTGCCTCCCAATGCCAACTCTGGGCCTCAGGGCCAAATGTGAGGAGAGAAATGCTTGGGTGACAAGGTGGAAAGTTTGTTCTTCTGCCTGTCTCTGCTCTTGGCGGTCCTCTCAAGTTTGAGATACAGGCGTGGCCAGCCCACTGCATAGTGTTGTTAAGATGAAAATCCCACACAATCAAAATGTCCTGCTGAAAATCTCCCAGGTGCAGAATGCATGTTGAAGACAAGCATACCTCCTGCAGAGGAGACCAGGCAGCCAGCACTGATATGCACTTCTGTTCACTAGGCCAGGTACCAGATGAACTAGCTTGAGTTAAGAACAAATAATGCGTCTCTCTAAATGCTTAGTGCAGCAAGGTGCTTCCCGTGTGCTAGGAACTAAATGCCCAGGGAAGCAGCAGATTCACAAGGACTGGATCAAATGCCCAGAATGTGCACAGAGAATGGCATTCACCCCTGCTACTTAAATTCTAACACTCTGGCATTCTCCCCCTCATATTGGAAGGGTCTTAGCTGAACAACCCACACAAGGGTTTCACAACTATAGTCTCACTGCCTTCTGGGTGGTTCCCAGCACCCCATCACTCAAAAAGGGAGTAAACAGATGCCATGGCAATTTGAAAAATCTGAACCCTGATCGCCAGGAAGGTTTGTATGAGTATTAGTAAAACCATGATCAGAAATCTTGGTGCTAAAACAAATCTGACTCATTCCCTGTTTGGATGTCTTATATATTTAAGAGGTAACTTGATCCTATTCAAAACAAAGGTCTTGATTTTCCCATCAACTTGTTCTTCCCTCCAAAATGTACTATGTCTTGCAAAAGCCCTCCTCCTATCTTTTCTTTCCTCCCCAGCTCGATGGACAATATCTCCAAGTGATTCAAGTCGCAACCCATCAAGTCATCTCTCGTTTTTCACTTTCCCTCACTCCCACATCTGATCCTTCAATATAAGCCCCATTGGTACCATGTCCCAAACGTAATCTGCCTACTTCTTCTTACCTCTACCAACTGCACCTTTCCTGAGTACACTTCCACTTCCTCTCCCTCAGCCTGCCTGCTTCCTTCCCTGCCCCAGCCTCAGAGAAGGTTCCTCACCCTGATCTAAAGACATAGCCCCACCCCTGATACTCCATTACTGTATCACAGTATCCTGCTTTGGTATCTGCATAGGAATCATCACTATCTGAAAATATTTTGTTTACATATTAACTCTCTCCATCACCAGAATGATTTCCATTAGATTATAGTCCTTTCTTAAAGCCTGGGTCTACAAAATCTCCATATCTGATTTTTGCCATTTCCTGGGGCTATAAAATCAGAGGGCTATTCACTACTGCCTTGCATAGGATGTTGTTAATATTAGTTGGATAAATGAATGAATTTTTATTTTACTATGATCTTCAGTTTTCCATTAGAAAAAAAGTACCTGATTGAATCTCTGGGCATTTTCCAGGATCTTCCTTTCCTCCTTCAGACAGTTACAGATGATCATAGACATCTGTATTGGGTCTTCCTGAAAGTTATCCTAGATGTGGGTTGTTAAAATAAATACAAATTTCAGAATGATTAAGCCATTGTATATTATAAATTGTATTTCTTCCTATCCACTGAAAAGCCTCATCTTGTATTAATTAAATTCTATACAAGCTATTTTTGGTAAAATCAAAATATTCTTTTAATAAATTATGACAAAAGCTTTCCAATAAGTGCAGGTACCTAAATTATTTCTTGATTAAAAAACCAAGTATCTTCATACACGGTTTCTCTAATAGTTTTACTTTAATTTCTGTTGTTCTTGAAGCCGTTTATGTTCCATTAGGATCCTGAGAAAATGCAAATGATACAGAAACTACCTATGATATTTCTCAATTAATTTATCTGTTGGTCTCTGTTTTGAATTTGATCAAAGATATTCTTTTCAGTTTTTCTATCTCCTTGTCAAAGCAGGGTCAAAATATTGGCAATCGCGGCCCTTTGTAACAGGTATGTTCAGGCGAAGTCTGTAGGAGAGCAAATTCCTGTATTTCATCTGACTTCCCCTGTCACTGGTATTATAAAATCATAGATATGTTCACAAAGGAAGAAAAAGCTTCTAACTACCTAAGTTGAACAGTTTGGTTGTGTTGTATGAAACAAGAAAATGATCGCTCTCACCTCCATGGAGACAGAAAAGTTCTGTTACTACACAGGTAAATATGGTAACCAGGCTGAAGGGAGTACTTTTCAAAAACTCCCGAAACTCTGTAGCCTATTCTCTTCTGCCTGGGACTCCTTCTGACTTTCTCTTCCATGGGAGGGCAACTCCTCCAAAAGCAAGGAAAGGTGGAGCCTAGTTCCAATTCACTGACTGTATCAGGCCTCAGGGACATCAAACCTTTCTGGATTTATTCCTCATCTGTATACCAAGGGCTTAGACTGGACTCATCACTAAAGTTCCTTTGAGTTTCTACATGTTAGTACAGCTCACGGCTTTTAAAATGTAACCCTTTTCCTTGGGTTTCAATTTCGACAACGCATCACATTTCTCTCAGAATTACTGACACCTAACAGGTGATACACTTAAATCTGAGAATTCTTTATGTGTTTACAAAATAAATCAATTTTTTACTTTGCTCATGCTATAAAATATTAGCTATACAAAGAGAGTTTATTTGCCATCTCTGAAACTTTTAAAAATACCAAAGAATGCACGCTCAACTCAATAGTATTTGCTCCATGAAAAAAATACTCTTATATAGGCTTGGGAACATTTTGACTGAAATGCAAAAACCAGGTCATACCTGAAGATTACGTTTGCTTTTCCTTATGTTATGCTGCAACAAAAAATTATTCTCCAAAGAAAAACGACTATACTGATCATCCAGCTGTGACAGGAGGTCATGAAAACGGATGGTGGCAAATGAAACGTCATTAGCAGCATGCTCCCTGGGAGATTTAAAATTTACACATTTTATTTTATTCATTTATTTTTTTAAAGATTTTATCCATTTATTTGACAGAGAGAGCGAGAGAGCACAAGCAGGGGGAACAGTAGAGGGAGAGGGAGAAGCAGGCTCCCCGCCAAGCAGGGAGCCCGACGCGGGGCTCGATCCCACGACCCTGAGATCATGACCTGAGCCGAAGGCAGATGCCCCACCATCTGAGCCACCCAGGCGCCCCTTATACATTTTATTTTAGATACTACTTTAAACAGACAAAATAACCATCGCTTTCCTAATGACAACTATTTAAGAAACCAAATTTTAAGCGTTCTCTTAGGTTTTTTTTCTTCTTTTCAGACTGACTTAGCTTTTAACAGCAGTTTGTACAATCATGAAAAATTCCAGAACTCAGATTCTGCATGAAACTGTTAATGGTAATTATCTCTGGAGGGGAAAAAAATAGGGACCTTTACTTTGTATGTCATTTAAAATTTTTGCAATCAGCAAATAGTAAATTTTAAAGTAGAATACATATCAGTTTTTAGAGATATCCCCCTAATTTTATTACCTTCTTCCTATTTCTAATCAATGCTTTACCATAATTCGGCTATCATTATTTCTTTTAACTTACTTCTTTCTCTAACCTGGATCCTAATGCGGAAAATAATTGGCGCCAGCATTATCCAACTTGTCCAAAGCATTTAGGAGTCTACACCATAATTAAACGGGTAAAACTACATAAAAGTACTTAATGACTAACACAGTTAGCTTTGTAGAGATAAAACACCAGTTTTCAGACCAACACATTTTTTTACAACAGATAATCCAAATGGCTACAGTGAGATTCATCTCTTAGCCAATGTGGCTCCAAGTCACTTAATCTCTTTAAAAGCATAGAAAATCTTCCAGTGAGCTTCCCTTACCAGTCTTGTTTTTCTAGCCACTGTGCCAGGTACTGTCTGATTTCCATGGGAAAACTGTCATCATAGAGCTGGTGAACCTGCTCCAGGAATTTGGAGTCAAGCTGCTGAAGCTCATACCACTGGGACATCCTACAAGGAAACAGAGCACAAAACCAAAGTCAGGAATGGAAGATCACAGTTCCAAAGAAGGCATATCTAGCATTATGCTTCTTTTAAATATCTTACTTAATCTAAAACATAATTTGTCTCTGAAATATATTATTTAAATGGTATTTATATTCGGAAGTCTGTTTTTTTATTAAGGTTTTGTTTTGTTTTTTTCTCTTCTCCAGAAAACACATCTTCAGGCCTTTTGCTCAAATGTCAACAACATATCAGGGAAGTCTTTTTGGACACCTTACTTAAACTGACATCACTTCTCACCTCATAAAACACTATCCCTACCCCCTGATGTGTTCCCCTCCATAGCACTTACCACCGGCTAACCCACCATATATTTTCTTTTATTTTGATTACTGTCTG
Organism: Leptonychotes weddellii; assembly: GCF_054177405.1. Lineage (NCBI taxonomy): Eukaryota > Metazoa > Chordata > Mammalia > Carnivora > Phocidae > Leptonychotes > Leptonychotes weddellii. The sequence goes on along the minus strand of NC_138371.1, from coordinate 39,607,368 downwards.
TTTTCCCCACGTGAAGGGAAGAATTTGGAGGGTGGGCAGACTGTTCACGGCTGTATCTCCAGAACAGTGCCAGGCACATAATATGACTTTGAGATGAATCTGCACTTTTATCGAATAAAAAATGGAAACCATTACTTCATTAGATTTGCTTTCAGACAAATCCCAAGAACCCTCCAAAAGTTGCTCTCTTAGAAATACAGTACTTTTGGGGTGCCTGGGCGGCTCAGTAGGTTGGGCGTCTGACTCCTGATTTTTGCTCAGGTCATGATCTCAGGGTCATGAGGTTGAGCCCCACAATGGACTCTGAGCTCAGTGGGGAGTCTGCTTGAGAGTCTCTCCCTCTCCTGTTAACCCTCCCACTGCTCTCAGGTCCTCTCACTCTAAAATAAATAAATAAATCTTTTTTTTTTTTTTGAGATTTTATTTATTTATTTCAGAGAGAGAGACAGAGAGAGAGGGAACACAAGCAGGGGGAGTGGGAGAGGGAGAAGCAGGCTTCCCTGCCGAGCAGGGAGCCCAAGGCGGGGCCCGATCCCAGGACCCTGGGATCATGACCTGAGCCGAAGGCAGACGCTTAACCACTGAGCCACCCAGGCGCCCCAGTAAATAAATCTTAAAAAAAAAAAAGAAATACAGGACATTTGTAATTTAACTCAAAGAATTTTAAACTGGTATTTTACATTTTGTGATTCAAATGCTAAAATGAATTATTTTTGTCCCATACCTTTTAAAACAGATTTTCTTCTTGGCCTACTATGAATAATAAAACTAGTACAAAAACTCTTAAATCTCAGTAATAATTTAAAGATTGAAACAACATACCCCTGAAACAAAAAATACATTATATGTTAATAAAAAAAAATTTAAACAGTCAAGAAATCAACAAGAAATACACAAGAAAAAAAAAGAAAAAGCATTCCTTTTTCTTTCTTTAAAAAAAAATAAAGATTGAAACAACATTGTTAAATATAATTTCAAAAGATAAAGTAATGCTACCTCTTTGGATAACTGTAAGTCAATTTTTACATAGCAGTTCTAGGGGAATGAAAACAAAACCCTGATTTAAGGAAGTCCTAACATCTATGAGGAAAATGAAGAGCCTCCCATTACCACAGCATAACTTAAGATTTACACCAGTGCACAGCCAATAATATGCAGAGTGGGTATATGGGAATCTTGTCCTACCAGGCCTCTGAGGAAGGGGTCTGGATTTTCAAGCAGGGTATGGAAAAGCTATGCATGCTTGCGGTCAAGCATGTACGTGCAGGCATGAAGTCATGTCTACTTCACGAATTTCCTTCCAAAGAAAAGCAAGGATATAGTGGGACTATAAAGCTAGTTACCATCACAAATACCAGTAGAAATGGACACAAACCCACCCTTTGGCACACCTTCTATAGGAATTTGATTTTGCACTTCAAATTATTTTACCTGGGCGGGTGACTCCAAATCTGTGGCTCTCTCCCCACCCTGGTAGGCGTTTAATAAAGATGTGCCTAAAGCAAATATGCTGGCCAGGGGGGGTATGATACCTCTTATTAGATGCAGGACCTCAGGCAACTCACTTCCCTATCAAAGGTGTGGTTGTTAAGACTGGATGAACTAGTACAGAGCACGGAGCAGGCGATTAATAAATTCATGCTAACAAATCCAGAATCCATATCATCTTCTCACAAAACCCATAACCAATGCAAGGAGGGACATGATAATCCCCCAATCACCGGGCTCAAATTCCAATGTTATGCGGACTCCTTTCTGCAGTCCCAAGACCTCCTGCCTCTGCTTCCAACACTACTTCCCAGTCGAGCCTCCTGCTGTACGCAGTTGGACCACATCACTGTCTTGCCCAAAATTGCTACAGTTTGCCATTCCTAGGCTCTTTGCACCCTGACCCTATCTTCATCCATTAACAAAGCAAACCAGTCACCAAATTACCTACAGTGTCTTGGCCATGCCCAACATTTCTGCTCCGCTCCAGCTATCACTCACCCTTGAAAACAGCCTCCCTACGAATTTCCACCTCTCTAAATCCTACCGTAATTCAAAGGTAGATACAAATGCCCTTCTTCCATAAAGCTGTCTAGCACTTACCCAGAGACAATTAAGCTTTCTCTGACTTGTGCCTCACAGCATTCTGTACCTCTATGACAGCATCAGTTCCATATAAAGCTCTAGGATTTCTCCCCTGCAGGATGTAAGTTTCAGAGCTGCCAGGACCATGTCTTCTTTTTTTTTTTTTTAAACAGAACAAAACAAAACATCTTCGGTATATTACACAGTGTCCTGCACATAGTATGTACTCAATTAAGTTTACTGAATTGAAATCTGGTATATTTCATATTGAATTAGAAAGTAAAGGGCAAACCCTTTGTGCTCCACCAAGTTTGGGTTCTGCATCCTCATTAAGCAGCAGTTGCATACTGGATTGTGCTGGAGGCTCAAGTCTTATTTCTGTCCCATAAAAATAACAAAATAACCTCTCCAACCTATACATACAACACTCAAAGCACAAACACACACACACACACACACACACACACACACATCACCCAAACTCCTCAGTATTAGTCACAATTTTTTTTAAAAGACTAACAGCATTTGGGGGTTTGCAGGAACTTTTATATTCCAGGAAGACATCAAGCTCCTTCATCTTTAAACATAGATGCAGAATTAAGATTACAAAATTATGCACTCATTCATTCGTTTTCATGAACAAGTACTGACCTGTCACCTTGTGTCCCACCGAGGGGCTAAGGATTCAACCCAAGCCGCAGCTATACACGTGAGATGCCAAGACTGCTGAGTTTGCATGCACAGGGTGTGAGCGTCTAACCTAGACAGCTCTCCAAGGATGGCACAAAGCAAATGAAAACTTTTCTGTGAAAAGAAGAAAAGGTGACTGTGGTGAAAGTGGGTGGGAAGGAAGGAAAAGTGGGGGGTAAAAGAGGAGATGTAGTGTTTTATGGGCGAAAATTCTACTTCACAAGATTTCTTTACTGCTAGAGCAGGGGCAATCGAGTCATCACCAAGAAGGACACTTAAGAGTATTCGGGACGCATTCTTTCCAGGATGACCGATTCGCCTGCAAAGCCCGCCCTCGCCAGGCCCCGACGGCGCGGTCCTGGCACATCCCACACCACCCGCACCCGGAAACTCAGGCCCACTCACTCTGCGCGCGGGGTCGGACAGCGGCGCTGCCTTTCCCGGGTTCCCGCACCCGGTCGGCCTCTGCTGGGTCTGGGGCCTGACGGACGTCGTCCCTGGTGCGGCGGAACCCTCCGCAGACTCTGTGGAGAAAAACGAAAGTACCAGCTGGGAGAAAAGACAGCTCCCGGCGCCCCGCCTCCTTCCGCCTCCGCCAATCACCGGGCGGCTGCCGCGCGCGGCCAATCGGACGTGGCTGTTCCGCAGAGGCGCTGCCTCCCCCCCCGCTCCGGGGGACCGCTGCACGGCCAACCCGCTGAGTCCTTCCTTGGGCTTTGCGCAGGGCCCCGCGGGGGGTGACATGAAGCTTGGCTCTGTGTTGCAACTTGGCCGGTTGGCGGTTACCTCTAGACATAGACAACAACTAAAAGGAAGTCTGTGTTTGCAGAGGCCCAAACTTGGAGAACCTTGCATTAAACCCGTATCTGTGAACCGAAGGCAGAAGACAGAGGTGGGCATTAAACTCTAAGCTAAATTCAGCAACTCATCTGCTTGTTGCTAAACCCAGGGGACCGTTTTTTTCTGCGCTCACCTTACTTCACCACTCAGAAACGTTTGGCACAGTTGACGCCTCCATTTCTCAATACTTCTTCCTTGTCCATGAAACAACCTCCTGCTTGTTTCTTCCCACCTCTACGGCACTCTTTATCTCCGCTTCACTCCACGACCAAACTGTTTAACGTTAAAGGTTGTCAGCGTCCAGATGTTGGTCAGTTTTACCCACATTTCTCACGCTGTCCTGTGATGACCTCACCCAGAGCTTCAGTTTCTTTCTAGATGTGAAGGGCTTCTACATGTGTGTCCTGTCCACACCTGTGTATCCTGTCCACAACTCTCCTCTATGTTGTACACCTGCAAGTGTATAGTCGTCACTTGACATTCCGCTTGGATGTCTGATAAGTTCTGCAAACTAGTTATATTCAGAACGAACTCATCATCTTTCTCCTCAAACCTGCCCTTTTCCCCTAGAATTGGCATATGTCTGAGAGCTAGGAGTCATTTTTGATATTGCCTTCTCCCTCAACCCCCACATCTGGTCCTCAAGCCTTGTTGATTCTTCTTGCTAAATATTCCTCAAGTCTCATCAACTTCTCTCCATCTCTTATACCATCCCCACTTTTTTCTCATTTGGATTATTGCAGTAGAGTCCCAAATGGCTGCCTCACTTAAGCTCTTCATTGCCCCCTTTTAAAAAAAAGTTTATTTTTTTAACTGATCTCTACACCCAAAGTGGGGCTTGAACTCACAGTCCTGAGATCAAGAGTTGCATGCCCTACCAACTGAGGCAGCCAGGTACCCTGCCTTTAATTCCCCTTTAATCCATTCTCCATGCAACAGTTTGAGTGATTTTTTTTTTTTAATTTCAAAGCAGATCATGTGTTTGCCAACTTGAAAATCCCATGATGGCTTTTACAGAATTCAAATTTCTTAATATAGCTTACAAAGCCTTGGTTCCCCTATCTCTTTCTCTAATCCTATCTTGTGCCACTCTTTCCTTTCCATACTTCAGCATTTTTGGTTTTTGAATATGCCAAGCTCTTTCCCCAAACTCAGGACCTTCTTATCAGCAGTTCTCCATTTGGAAAGCCCCTTGGAGCAACATCCCCTTTCCCCAACCTCTTTTCTGGCTAACTCATCTTTTATGTCTCAGCTAAAAACTCAGCTTAAGTGGCACTCCCCCAGGTAGACATCCCAGAGGCCAGCCTAGATTCAATCTTATTGGAATGTATGCCCATAAGATAAATTGGCTCCTTCAAGTAGATGGAACTTGAATCAAGCCTTGAATAATAAGGCAACCTTCGGTAGGAAAGGGATCTAAATAATTTCCCACAGATATGCTTATATGTGTTTCTATTACAATTTTCTCTTCCCACATCTATACGCTCCTTCTTCTCACATATTCACCCTTACAAAGCCAGTACTGATCTGTGATAGGAATGACCCTTGGTACCAAAGTAGCTGCCTTCTGTAAGAAGAGATACCAGGCCACTATAAAATACCTTTCCCCTCCCACTCACCTGCATTAAGGGCCCAGACAATGTTTGAGAAAATCTGACTCTAAGAAGAGTCAGAACTTGTTATCAAGTTCTATGGATGCCTCCTTCCCTATGTCTTTATCCTCCTTCATTTTACCATCATTGACCATACTCTACTGTAGCTCTCATCACTTCAGAACTGGAATGCTACAATAGAGACCAGATAGATTACCTTCTTCCATCCCTTTCCTCTCCACTGTATTTGCCAAATTAATTTCTCTAAAACTTTAACCACATTGATACACTCAGTCCCTGCTCAAGAGCCTTGACAACTTTCATTGCATTTATGATAAAAACAAATTCTGTCTGCTAGTCTGGATCCTCCACAGAATGTCATCACCTTTCTTCCCAGCCTTGTCTCCCATTGTCCCATTACCCAACTAAACTCTATCTTTAATTCCGCCCCCATCCCCAGGCTTTTAATTTTTCTGTTTCTGTCCCTTTGCTCATACCATTGGCAAGTATTGCACATACTAAATGGCATGCCCTGCCCCTTACTCACTTTACTTATCAAATCTTGACCCAACTTTTAAAACTAAGTCCAAATCCTATATTCTCTTTCTGGAACCACCTCATCCTGTGGTGATTAATCTTGTCTCTGAAATAATATGATGCATGAGTGTCTCCATTTATGTCAACAAGCACCACACACTCCCTATATGATGGTTTGTGAAGTGTCTAAGCCTTATTCCCTCCGAGATTCTAAGTTCCAGGAAGGCAAGCTTATGTATTTTGTAAGTGTGACTAACATACTGACTGCTGAAAAAGCAACCCAATAAAAAACCAAAACCGAACGAAAGAGATCCAGAAGTGAAAAGCCCAACCGTGTGAAGCCCCCCTTAGAACAGCCAGCCGAGGGACCTGTGTCTCTATACAAACAATGTCAGCATGGCAAAAGACACAAATCCGGAAAAAATAGCTGATATCATGTTTGGTAGATTGTATTATTTTTCCATTTGTTTCTTTCCCTTCCCACTCCTTGCCCTGGTTCACTCTGGCCCAACATGGAATAGAACAGACGTGAGGTACACTCAGGTATAACCAACCTGAGACTTTGAACGTTCTGTATGATCCACTTGTCCTCATGTGTTCCTTCTCCACACTAGGAGATGGAAGACTCAAGCAGCCCCGGCTCCTCCAGCCTGAGTCCTAGAAGCAGAGACACGTGGAGCCCCCCTCCAAACCTACCACCTGGGGCAGAACTGCTGCAGCCTACCCACACACCCATGAGTAAGAGGTGTTTGTTTGTGGTCAATGTTGGAAGGCCCTGAGATTGTTTTCTCCCCCCTGCTGAAATAGTTGACCAATTCACAGATGACAGAATCAAAAGTCTAAGGTATATTAGTATATAGAATGTTGCTGTGCTGAAACCAACTAGATAAAACTTAACACAGTAAATGCAAAGACCTGTATTTGGATTTTTTGTTTTTGTTTTTGTTTTTAAAAGGCAACGAATGACAGGGTACTCTTTGCTGCCAGTGCCCAGCTTGGGAATACTTTTCAACACTGTATCTGGTAACTCACTAGCAATCAATCAGAAATGGCAGGTAAGATGAAACTTACTACTTGGCACCCCCCATCTGGTGTTTATTTAAAGGAGAGTCAAGGATGGTGAGGAATCTAGAAACCACATTTTATGGTGAGTAATTAAGAGCACTGGAGTAACTCATAAATACACATGATGTTATAGTGGAAAGATTCTTAGAAGCCATCCCACATCTCCTATTTGAAGCAAATTTATTTATTTATTTTGGAGAAGTCATTGAGAAGACAGTATCATTCCTATTCTTCATTCATCCTTTCTTTGATTTCCACTCGGTTGTATGTATTTAATCATATATACAATAACTACAAATATACATATGAAGAATATAACGCAGCTTACAAACCAAGGCAAAAAGATAGATATTATCAGTTCTATAATTCTCATTAGAAGAAATCGGGATCTCCTAGTAGATTGTTTTTAACAACGGCCACATTATTCCTTCCTTTTATTTACTCACTTTTGCAATGTGACTCTGTAGCTCCTTTTAGCAACAGGTGGGGACTATTTTCCCACCCCTTCAATCTGGGCTGGCTTGAGACTTGCTTTGACCAACATTATGCAGCAGATGTGATGTTGTGCTATTCTGAGCCTAGGCCTCAAGGGGCCTTGTAATACTCCCCTCCACAAACCCTGCCCTGCCTCGGAGGCAAGTCAGCCTAGCCTGCGGCAGCACAAGACAACGCACAGAACACAACTGAATAGTGCCGCTCTCAGGGCTTAGGCCTCAGACCTGTGAGACAGCAAGATCAGAGACCTGACCCAGATGAGCAGAACTGCTCAGTCTACCATAGACTCACAGGCAATGATAAATGCTTGTTGTTTTATCCCCACTGAATTTTGAGGAGAGTTTGGTTTGTTGTGTGGCAACAGATCACTGATGCAGACCTTATGGAGGAAAGCAAAGCATCCTGCTACTGAATTGTAAAATGGAATTTCTCGCGTGGTGCAGTACCATTGCCCTGCCCCCACCACGAATATTTTCCTAGGGGTCTCTCAGTCCCCCGCAGTACACTCTGCTGTGGTCTTAGGCACACACCCAGGAAAAGCTTACTCCCTCTGTGTTCTGTCTTGATGGCCTTGGTCTGCTTCAAAATGGCAGCTACAAATTTTTCCAATATTGTAGCAATGTTGGTAACTTATATCCAATAGTAGGAATTACACCTAATCAGTGTAAGCCATGTTTGCTAATCTGTTAATACAACGGGATTAAAATTAAGGATTTCTAAAATTCTCCGTAGTTCTCTGGATTTTTTATATTCATATGCCTAGAATATGAACGTTATGCTTTCGAAGACTAGTTATTGGAAAATATCCACGTATAAAATTAAATTAAAATGCAGGAAAGAAAACATTATCCTATTACTGTAAGAATATATAGAAATGTAAATACATGGAACACTCAGAAAGGGAAAGAGGGAGGGACGGAGGGAAAATACTTGAAAATGTTAGTTTCTGGGTGGTGGGTTGCTATATAATTTTCTTTTTTCTTTTTTTTCACAAATGTCTATACTGAGCACACTTCAATTCAGAGTCCAAATACCCTTGCGAAGACCTGTTGAAGTCCCGTGCTTTCTGCACAGCAGCCCCTGCCTGCCCAGGATGCGGAACGCTGGGAGGCGCAGGTCGTCGGCTGTTTTGAAACGGTTCCAAAGCAGCCCCGCCGGCGTGCGGCGGGAGGGACGCAAATGCTCGGAAGAGCCGTCCCACGTGCTTTCGGGGAAACGGCCCTGGAGCGAGAAGGAGCAGAATTGGGAGGAAACCGAAAAGCGAAAGTAAGTTGACTTGGGGAGCAGTACGCAGGCGCGGGCCCGGGGATTTTTTTTTTTTTTTCCCCCACTGACTGGCCGCCAGGTCAGCGGCCCCCGCCCCCCAAGCCTCCCGGCGATGGGGTTGGGGGGGTTGGAGCCGGGAGGCAGGATGCGCACGCTAGCCGGGGACGGTGGACACCTGCTCTGCGTCCTTCTAGCTGGCTAAGTCTGAGAGTAGTGGCCCAGGACAAGATGAAAGGCGCGGAGGCGGGTGCCCACTAACTTTGGAAGGAGGGAGGGGAATGTTTTCTAACTCCTTAAGGTGCTGGAAACCTTAACCATCCCACTCCCACCTTTTCTTCCTTCTCTTGGCCTGGAGGCCACCCTTTTCCCTCCCTCTTCTCCATCTCTACAGTCTGTACGCCTGCTAACTCAGATCCTTCTGTCTTTCAAGCTCTGACCCTCCCCCAGCTGGTGTGAAGGTGAAGGTGGAGGGCTGGCTGGTTCTTCAGGAATCCTTTTGCTGTATCTGCAAAAAGGTCTCTTCTTTTCCTCCTGGGATCTTCTTGCCCCCTGCTTTCTCCCCTAGGGCGATTATACCAGAGGGAGTTGGGGAGGAGAATAATGGAGGAGAATAGTTTTGTCACTGCACCATGATTTCAGAGGTTTGACAGGCCCAGGAGAAATAGTTTGGTCCTGGCTGCTATCTGTGACTTACTGAACAAAACCGGGAGGCACAGACTGAGTTTCTTGGGGTCAGCTCCATCACTAGTGAAGGATACTAGCTACTTAGGGTGACATAGTCACCAACCTAGGACTTCCAGTGTGTGAAGGGATCCATCTTACTATACCACAGCCTCCAGTCTCATGTGAGAGTGAGCGCTCATCCCCATGGCTGCTACAAACACCCCAGCAAGTGCTCTTTACATAATTTCCACAATGCAAATGGATGTTTATTTTCCCCTGTTTGAAGGACAGGACAGGCTATATAACTTGCAGGGCCCAGTGCAAAATGAAAATATGGAGTCCCTTAGTCAAAACTTACAAGAATTTCAAGAAGGCAATAGTAGAGCGTTAAACCAAGCATGGAGTCCTTGTGAGTGCTGGCCCTGGGCAACTGCTCAGGTTGCACACTAATGAAGTTAGTGTGAAATTGAAGGAAAGGAGAGTTCTCCCATAGAAACCTTGTTACATATTTACTTAAAACAAATGAAAACTTAGATAATGAAGGAACAAAAATAATGACACTACTCTTTCCTATAGCACTTGCAATAAAATCCAGAGCCTTCAGCTTTCCCTATAGAGTCCTACATGATCTGGTCTTGCCCCTCTCTCCTACCCATGTTGTCTCAGTCCCTCCATGCCTCACCATGTTCCCCTCCCTGTGGCCTCCTTCTGTTCCTCAAGGACTCAAGATTCTGTCGGCCGGGGTCTCATGTATGTCCTGTTCTTTTAGTATGCTGTGTTCCTGGCTGTGTCCATGGACTTACTCCTTCTCATTCTTTAGGTCTCAGATCAAATATCTCTCCAGAGAGACCTTCACTGACCACTTCTTCCCGCTACTCTATATAGTCTTCATAGTACTTATTAAAGCTGTCATTTGTTATTTGTCTGTTTTCATCTCTCCTCACAACAGGAGGGACTTTGTGCTGTGACATGAAAGAATTAGGCTAGTGCCCTGAGGCATCTGTATGAATTATTGTCTCTCTTATATACCTAGAATGGCACTAGGTACCATCCTTGGGACAACTAAGAAAATAGTCAAGCAAATCACTGTGTCTTATGGTTCAGATGGGAAACCCGAGTTGAGAAAGGCTGTCCCTGATACACAATCTCAATATTTTTTTAATGAGCACATCACACCATTGACCAATGCTGGAATCAGGAATCACAGGTGAATTCAACCATTCAGACCTCAACACTGGCTCTAGACCTATTGAGCTAGAATTGAGGGGAGGAGAATAAAGAGCATGTGTATTCTGAAAAATTCCCCAAAAAATTTGAATGAGAGCACCCTCCTCCACACCCTTTCCAACTTCTCCCCATCTCCACCCTGTCTAGACAGCTTCCAGGCTTCTTCCCATTAGCAGCGTTCTGTGAAGCATCTAAGTGAATGACTTTCAAGCCTCATGTAAGAGAGTGTTGTGTAGGGCTTTTACCCGGGGTAGGAGTATAAAGGCGGTGAGTTTAATAAAGGCAAAGGGAAATTTCAAGAGCACTTGGTTTATCTGTGCACGGGCAGATGTCTGGGATGTTGGGCACATAGAAGATATCTAAATAAAAGAGAAGTTAGAATGAGCTAACAATCAGACAATCTAATCCAGAGCATTTCTACAGAGTCTGGAAATTATGAGTAGGGTGAAGTAACGGGCATGTTTGGGTTAATCAATTTGCATGTAATATTAGTGACTATTCCATAATTTTAGAATTTGGAGGATTGTAAAGAGAATTCTAGCTTAGTCTTGTAGGCAGAAAGGAACTAATTACTGTCTTCTATGTACTCAAATATTAAATTACTAAGGGGCAGACTGCTAGATTTTAGGGCTAGAACTGTGAACAAAGTCTTCTTGGTCCCTGTACGTACAGAGCTCTCTTAGAGTCTAATGAAGAAGACAGCTGATATACCTTTACAACAAAGGTGGTAGGAATGGTGCTGGGGCATCTAGAGCATCTGGAGGAGGCGTGAAGTGACCTGAGTCATACAGGTGTGCACGGGGTTGGGGGGGGGTGGCAGAAGGTTTTCTAGAACCTGAAGGATGTGTGAACGTTATCCAGGTGGCAGGGTGGGTAGGATGGGGTTGGAGAATTGAGAGGATGCAGTGGAGGGAAGGGGGAGGGAACCCGGGGCATCAAAGAAACTGAAAGAAGTTCAGTCTTGTGTGTGTATGTTTTACAGGGTAAAAAGCCATTGTTGGGGGAGATGATGAGATAGGAGTTGAGGACTAGGAAGGGACTAAATAATGTATGACTTCAGAAAGATCTGTTGAGAATTATGGTCATCATCCAGTGCTGGGATTCTTAAATTTTGTGCCATGGGCCCCTTTGTCAATCTGATGAAACCTATTAACTCCAAAGAGTAATGCTTTTAGTTGAATAAAATAAAATACATGAGATTAAATAGAAAACCAACTACACTGAAATGCAGATATCAAAATATTGAAAGCAACTTTGTGACATAGTGATGTAAGTGCTTCTTTGTTATTGGCATTAAATAAGATCTAGCAGCAAGTCTGACGAATGCGATTTCAAAATTGTGCTTAGCATAAGCAATAGTTTGAGGTAATTGTAACAACTGTAATGTGACAAAAATGTGTGGGTCATGGTTTGTTGCCTTTATTCCTAATTGAAAGAAATTCTAAGTTTCAATTACAAGTTTGTGAAGATAGACTGATGTTTGCCATCCAAACTCACGAACCTCCAGATTTCTATCCATACATGCCAGGTAAGAACTGCTAATCCAGAGCACCAGAAGCCATATGAAAATTATAAGCAGGGGGTAAAATGATGTGATTTATTTAAAATAGAGCCCTCTGTGTATGTAAGAAGCCGCATAGAATTGTTTGTTGTATTTACTCTAGGTATGCCGCAGAGCATGTCCTTCATCATGTTTTTATAGTGTCCTCTTTGAGGACTCTGGTGGAAATGTTCTATGTCTTACAGTGGTGGTTACACAACTGTATGGGTTTGTCAGAAAAGGGTGAATTTTATTATGTGTATATTATACTTCCTCTAGCCAGACTTTAAAAAATGTAAGCAGTCAGGGGCGCCTGGGTGGTTCAGTCAGTTAAGCGGCTGACTTTTGGTTTCGGTTCAGGTCATGATCTCCCGGGTCCTGGGATGGAGCCATACTCAGTGCGAGTCTGCTTGACGCCTCTCTCCCTCTGCCGCTCCTCCATTCATGCACACACACTCTCTCTCTCTCAAATAAATAAATCTTTAAAAAAATGCAAGCCGTCAAATCAATCAATGCTCATGGTCAATTTGAAAAAAGAAAATTATTTGTCAGAATTTGGAGTGTGTGCACAGGCACTTTACTAAGTCTGGACTACAGTTATCTACTAGAGTATAGCAGTAATTGGTTTGACCTCCAATTCTGTTCCTTCTTCTGCAGGGAGCTCTTGGGCCTCCTGAACATGTGAGGTACAGAAAAATCCCTTGGATTTGCCAGAAGCATACTCATTCCTTATGGGTTTGGGGGGCCTTCCTTGCTGCCTTAAGATTTGAGGAAGACCACTGGAAGCTGCCTTCTTTCAACATTTATTCCAGATAAAGGCACTGATAGTCAGTACAGTTGGGTCAAAGTGAGTCGTTGTGAAAAAGAATTTGACAAGGGATTAGTAAAATGGACATCTGTGATTGGTCTGGGATGGGTGGGGGAGGAGTGAAAATGTGATTAATATTTTAAAAATAAATCTACATTTTATTTCATTAAATGCTACTTATTTGCTGCCAGTTGTAAGAAAAAAAAATATTCCGGGGGAGGATTCGGTGGAAATTTGGTGATCTAAATGCCCTTCCCATTCACTGTACTTCATCTCATGTGGCACACCTTAGCCTCAACTAAACAGGTATCTCCAGGAATCCTCTGACAAAATCCCATTACTCTTACAAAGATGATTTCTAGAATGCAAGACTCACACTCTTGGGAAGTAACTCTATACTGTGATCAAGAACTTGGTTTTGATTTTCTGAATCTAAGTGCAAATAGCCACTTACTGAACTCTTCTTCTTACTATATGGCCTCTGTGTCTGTTAGAGAGAGCAAACTACATATGTCCTTGTATCGTCTGCCCTCAAATAACGATGATGGTTGAGATCACATATGAAACCTCGGCATTCTGCTACCAGGCTCCATATTGAGATGTTTTTAAACATTTTGCTGAGTAAGAGTGCATCATACTTTTAATACATTCCAGGGAGTGAAAAGCTTCTGCAACCTTCTTTGGCTTCTAAATCCAATTGTTTATTTCCTGATAGTAGATTACCTCTTTAAAGATAAAACAATAATAATAATTTTTTAATTCAAAATATCAATCAAGATATAACTTTAAACCAGGTTTATGATTATTTCCTCTACTTTTGTTGCCAATTGATATATTTGAATTGCAGAAAATTGGGCATGTGGAGGAGAGACTGGGAGACTGCCCCTCAAGTTAGCCTGGTGGTCCTCCATCCAACAGACACGGGAAGGGGTGCCTGGGTGACTCAGTCGGTGAAGTGCTTGCCTTCGGCTCAGGTCATGATCTCAGGGTCCTGACATTGAGCCCCACGTCGGGCTCTCTGCTCAGTGGGGGGTCTACTTCTCCCTCTCCGTCTTGCTCTCTCTCTCAAATAAATAAAATCTGAAAAAAGAGTACTATCAGGAGCTTGCTCTCTCTCTCAAATAAATAAAATCTGAAAAAAAGAGTACTATCAGGAATAAGTGAACTGGCCTTGGTATAGGTACAGAGTTGGAAGAACAATATAGGATCCAGTTGGGCACATGTGAATGGGTATAAAGGATGCGATTGGTAAGATGGAATCTCTCTGAGAAAGAAGGTTATATTAAAACCTTTTTCTCTTTGAAATCTTTTCCATTAAACATTAACTTCTCTCTGTATGGCTTGCCTCAGGGACAGAAGAGGGGTGGAAGAAGTTAGAGAGGGGTCCTCCAGAGGGATCTATCTGGTATCTAGGGTGATGGCTTTTACCTTCTAGAACTCAGGACATAAGCTTATTTGGCTTTTCTCTAAGGTCTTCTTGCTGGCCTTTGAGTGATGTAGGTGTGACTATGTCATTCGTAACCTATTCTGAAATCTTAACACTTAATCCTTCTAGAGCCAAAATCATAAGTAACGTGAGAAACAAAATAAAAAATGAAACAAAGACAAAAGGGTCTTTTGTTAATGTTATATTAACACTGGTTTCTTAAAGTGTCTTATCTTGTAAGTTTATCTGAAGCTTTGGTTTTTAGCATTTCAGTCAGGACATTCCCAATTGGTGGTGTCAGGCGAGTGAGAGGAGAGCTTCAGACTTCAACCATTTCCTGGAAACTGGTATATACAAAGCTGAAGAAATAAGATAGGATTGTTGGCAAAGATCAGTCTTTAAGCTTTTTCATTTGCTTCCTTCTTTTGAGTGTCAAGAATTTATCTTGTCATTCAGCAGAATATGGAGACTTCATCTAAAATTGGAAAATGAAAATGACTTTTGAGGAAACTATTGGTTTTTGCAAATAAGTCATCATTTTTAAGGTAAACACCCTTTTGTCTACTAAATACTTCACAATCTTTCTACCAATTAACTAGTAAGCATTCACAAAATTCATCCCACAAAAATGTAATGAGGAAATGAATGCAAAATGTAGCAAAAGTTCTCTTATAACTAAATGATTTAAGACAACTAACATTGGAACAAGACTATGGGTTTTCCCATCCCTGGAAATCTTTGAGAGGACTAAAACTCACTTGATTTATAACCCGTGTAGAGGAGCAAAATTTGCCACCCTAAAATGTGTCTTTTTAGCATGTGGATTATTTTAGGCTGAGTATTTTTAAGAAACAAAAAGCTCAGGAAGAAACTTCCACCTTTCCCTTAACTGTCTAAAAGAATTTAGAGAAACTGGCTCCAGGAAGGGAGTTATCACCATAGATAACTACAGTATAATATGAATTAGGTGTGGTAGACAGGGAGGAACTTAACAAAATTTTTGTTAAAATTCTTCTCTGTGCCCCATTGTTTCTGTATGCCCCAGCAAACATTTGCTTATGAAATATTTACTCTTTTCATCTTCCTGTGAATTGTCTTCAATCCCTTTGAAGTCCCAGATCCCAGCCCCTTCTCCTTAGCTCAGAATGGCATATAAGCCTCAATTGCTTGTCTGTGGGCCTCATATTCTTATGGCCCCCCTGTTAGTACTTTATTAGTAATTATTTTTCTTTTATTAATCCATCTCATGTCAATTTAATTCTTTGATAGCCAAAGGAATCTAAGGGTAAAGTAAAAATTTTCCTCCCCAACACCCAACATCAAATTTCTTGGGGCTCAGGGTCCCTCCAAGATTCTGTTATTCTCGTATGTTCATCTGAATGTAAACTGGATAACTTGATGGTATTGAGGAATAATAATAGATAGGATGCATCCTAAATCACATTATTGCATTTAAGATTGTGATTAAGTTCTCAGAGGAGTATTATTATGCTGCTACTGACTATAATTCATGTACTACTTGAAGAAGCTCCTGGGACAGGACTAATAATGCAAGTAAAAATTAAGAAAAATTGGAATTTGTGGTTCTTGAACTAAAATAAATATTGAACTAGGTTTATAAATAGTGACTAATATATGTTGTCTACTAAGGTGGGAGAGTGGTGGGGAGTGGTGTGGCCAATGGCAGAAGTAGGGACAAAGTGTACATGAGTGAGGAAGAGGAATACTTTGCCCTTTGATGGCTTTTGATGGAAAGAACTTCAAGCAGTTCAAATGAGTGAAGGTGTCTGTTTTCAGTGCCCCTATCAGTGACCCACAGGAACATACAGACACACCCAGTGTGATGCTCATGGATTTGGTCCAACAAAAGTGTTTTCTCACTTCTCAGGCAGAACTTCAGCCCCTTTGATTAACAGGTGCCACATTTGCTTCATTAGGAGTGCCCTTGACCAGCAATGGAAAAGAAAGGGAACATACTGCAGTTTCAATTGTTGTGGGACTCAGGTTTTCTCTCAGCACCGCATATACGCTTGGAGACATGGGAAGAAGATCTGATGGAGAATGTGGCTCAGTTGAATCACTTCGGCTTAAAGAGATAACAAGGTGCATGTTGAAAAGGATTAAAAATAATAGCTTCTGGTGACACTGTGTCAGGAACTCATTTCTAGGGCTTCCTCTATTTGTTTCACTGAGATGCCTAATTCATTGTTTGAAATCAGAGCATTCAGCGTACTCTGGAATATACAGCATATAAAAAGGCAACTTTATAATTCCAGTCATGGTAGACTATGGTGCTTCCTGAAGACTAGCTTTGTGTATTAAAGCAAATGGGACATTGAGCATTAAAATGCTTTATCGTCAGGTATATGTACTTGGCTCTATCCGAGTAGAAATGCTTTTTTTAAAAAAAAGATAAATTCAGTAAGAGATATTTTACATGTGGCTAAGGTTACTTACATTGTTGAAATGGGTATAAAAACAGATGGAACATAACCTTTGTCCCCCCTTTCTGTTGGTCTTGAAACTGGAAAAGAAAGGCAGGAAAAAATGTTATCAATATTATTGATAAATTTTTTTAAAGTCTAGACAAATATAAGTAATGTTAAAAAGAAGAGCAGTGGGCGCCTGGGTGGCTCAGTTGGTTAAGCGACTGCCTTCGGCTCAGGTCATGATCCTGGAGTCCCTGGATCGAGTCCCACATCGGGCTCCCTGATCGGCAGGGAGTCTGCTTCTCCCTCTGCCCCTCCCCCCTCTCATGTGCTCTCTCTCATTCTCTCTCTCTGAAATAAATAAATAAAATCTTTAAAAAAAAAAAAAAAGAAGAGCCATATTGGGCGCCTGGGTGGCTCAGTCGATTGGGCGTCTGCCTTTGGCTCGGGTCATGATCCTGGAGTCCTGGGATCGAGTCCCGCATCGGGCTCCCTGCTCGGTGGGGAGCCTGCTTCTCCCTCTGACTCTCCCCCCTCTCATGCTCTCTCTGTCTCTCATTCTGTCTCTATCTCTCAAATAAATAAAAATCTTAAAAAAAAAAAAAAAGAGCAGTATTATGATTGTTTAGTGACTCACAAAGATTTTTAGTTGAATAGATGAAACAGTATTTTAGGTGAACATAAAATGTGCAAGAAGAGCAAAACAGATCTCTTGGCAGGCCTAATCTGACTTTACATATTATTGTCTCCAAAATGCATGAGAAAAAGCGGGAGGCAACTATATTACCTGTCTTCAAAGTTATGTTCAAGTTTGATTATATTTGATTGATTTGTGTATTGCGGGATTTCTAGTAACTCAGCAGGGTAGCAGCAACTCAGCATCTGTGGGTGACAATTGTAGGCTATTCCAAAAGATGGTGCTCATAGATTTAGTTGCTATAGATGAACATTTTAATGGATTGTATACACTTTCATCAGAGACACAGAATGGTTAACTTAGATTACAATTATAGAGCTAATTTTATTTATATTCTTTCGTGTATTTAACAAATATTTACCAAATGCTTCTTTTGGCCAGGTGTGATTTTAGCCCCTTAGGATACAACCAGGAAAGGCAGGCATGTCAAGACTAGTTACTGGAAGGCCAGCAGGTGGGGAATGAAGCACTGACCCCTTAGCCCCTCCCTGGCAAGTAAACTACCCAAGCTGAGTTGTGAGACTACAGTAAGGTAAAAAATATAAAGCTTATAAACCTCAGGCTTCTTTTGCAGAAAACAGACTCCCCTAACCCTTAACAGCTTTCTAATCATTACCTCCTCTTTCTTTTCCTCTCTCCCAGTCATAGACGTGAAGTCAGCACCACTTCTGTTTTAGGAAGGAGAAAGCCAAAGCTCTCCAGGCGGCTGGGAGAAGGCGCATGGCCGTGTGAAGTCTGGTCACAGCCACCGATTACTAACTACTCTGCTGGAGTTGGACAGCCCAGCTGTTCCTCTTCAGGAACTGTTGACGCACTACTTCCTTTCTAAGGCTTTGACCTTCACATACCCCCTACGTCTTATGACAAAGTAAACATAAAAAGAGGAACTTCGTTTACTCCAATATGAGGTTATTTGCCAAAAGCTGAGGAAAACAAGCAAACAGAAAGGACCTAACCTTCGCAGGGCTGGGAGCTGTAGTGTTTACCGAAGGCTTTGTCTTTGGGAATGTCAGGATAAAGGTACTTCAGAGGGTTTTCGGGAATGTTTTCAGCCATAATAACCTTGTAGTCTCGAAGGATGTCGGCGAACGGCAGAGCAGACAACCGACCTTTATTGTAGGGTTCTACAGAGTGGAATCTCACTTCTCCTGGAAAAACAGAAAGGGTGGGTGGAGGGAGGTACATTCAGGTTCCTGCAGGCATTCTTGGGGGCCATTCTTCCTGCCCACGTCATCTTCACGTCACTGGCTATCAAGCAATGCCAGCCCTTTTCTGCAGAGTGGACGGCACAGAGTGCCATGTGACAGAGGACACCCACACAGGCTGTGAGAAAGTCATGAGCCTCTCTTCTGGGACAACTGTAACAACTATATTCAAACCCCCTGGACACATGAAAAACAGAACACCATGCTACACACTTCTGAAAACTGAAAGACCAATAACCAAACTCAGTACTACTTTCACAAGTATAAATCATGTACCATTTTCAGAATGGTCTACCCAGGTGAAAGTTATTCCTCCAAGGTGGCTTTCACTGAATCTTAACAAAAAGGTTCCAGGCATTTTATCCTTTAGCAAGAGGCGCTCCTTCTCTTTGCTAACAAAGCCCATGACATACCTAAAAATAGAACAATGCATAGTTTTACCTGATCAAACACTGTAATTTATTACATTTGTATTTATTTCATTCACAAAGAACAGACCTAAATTTGTTCTGAGTATAATAAAAAGTCAATGAAATACTCCTCTAAGGTTAAAGTAAATATCAGTACTCTATGAAGAATGTAAGAAACTGAACTATTCCCCATCCCTCTATCACTAAACATGCTTGAAAGGAAAAAAACCAACAGCTTAAAAATAAGAACCTAATGAACTCATATGGAAAATATAGCCTGTAACTCACCCATCTATCCAAAGAGGAAGAATGTGTTTCTTAATTAGATCCAATATTGCTTCAAGCCAAGTCCAAAAGGTAAATGATTTACCAGGTAAGTGTTCCTATTGTAATAAACAAACATGTCAGGACAATGATTATTTTAATAGTTAATGTTGATACAATAATTCAAGTTCCATTTTTCAATGAAATACTCCGTTAAACTTTTTAAAAAAAATTATTTATTTTAGAGAGAGAGAAAGCAAGCAAGGGGGAGGGGCAAAGGGAGAGAGAAAATCCTAAAGCAGACTCCCCACTGAGCAGGGAGCCTGATACATGTGATGCAGGGCTCTATCCCAGGACCCTGAGATCATGACCTGAGCAGAAACCAAGAGTTGGCTGCCCAACTGACTGAGCCACCAGGGCGCCCCAAAATATTTCCTTTAAACAAGACAATAGTTTAGAGTTTAAAAAAAAAATAACTGCGTCCAGGAAATCCTCAAAATCCCAGATTATGATATGGAGGCTTAAAAAGAAGCACTACTTAAAAAAATTATCTAAATGATATTCTTTTTTTTTTTTTTTTAAAGATTTTATTTATTTATTTGAGACAGAGAGAATGAGATACAGAGAGCATGAGAGGGAGGAGGGTCAGAGGGAGAAGCAGACTCCCTGCCGAGCAGGGAGCCCGATGCAGGACTCGATCCCGGGACTCCAGGATCATGACCTGAGCCAAAGGCAGTCGCTTAACCAACTGAGCCACCCAGGCGC
>NC_138371.1:39503774-39587276 GCF_054177405.1 Leptonychotes weddellii | reverse complement strand
AAATGATATTCTTGCTCCCCTATTTGTACCTTGCAGAACTTGGCCCAGGTGAGATGACCATCACTGTAGCTAGACTGGACTAAAAGAAAAGAAAAGAATGAGATTTTTATGAAACAATTAGACTTTTCAATTTGGTGCTCAATTTAGATTTTACCCAGTCCCTTTCAAAAATTCCTTAAGCACACTTTGTAGTGTACTTAATGCTAGAAACAATAAAAATGTAAGATATCATGAAATCTATTTTCTAAGAAAAAGTTCTTTTCAATGGAACTAAGATAACTTTAGAAAGAGGGTGAGTGTCTAGGGCCAGGCCCCCATGGATAGATAGGATTTAAATTATCAGAGGAGAAGGAGGAGGAAACTAAACTCTAGTAAGAATAATGTAAGATGAAGCATAGTGGACATGAACCCGGCTTATATAGGAGACAGCAAGAGCTGTCTAATGTTGGTAAATAAACGTATAATAAATATAAACGTAATATAATATAAACGTAAAATAAATTTAAGTTAGATATGGCCAGATTACGAAGAGTCCTAATTAATATTATGAAAAGAATGAACTCGAGATCTATTAGGCAATAAGGAGGCACTGACTACTTTGACCCAGGGTGATGAAAGGGTACAAGAGTTTCTATCTAAATTTTTTTTTTTTTAAAGATTTTATGTATTTATTTGACAGAGAGAGACACAGCGAGAGAGGGAACACAAGCAGGGGGAGTGGGAGAGGGAGAAGCAGGCTCCCCACAGAGCAGGGAGCCCGATGTGGGACTCGATCCCAGGACCGTGGGATCATGACCTGAGCTGAAGGCAGTCGCTTAACCAACTGAGCCACCCAGGCGCCCTCTATCTAAATTTTTGAGGAAATTATACTCATAAGGATAATCTGATAAAGATCTGAAAGGATATGGCTGCTATCTATACTACACATTTAAAAACTTTATTCACTCAACAAATATGCCTACCATTGCAGTTTATAAACTAAATAAGTTCAAAAACCATATTTACATTAACTAAATGTTTTAATATTCCCCAAATATCTGATTTATTTAAATACCTATTGATCAGATAGTAGGTCCAAGTGGCAACCCAGCATCACTTGCCAAATCACACATGATTTCACTACTGATGCTCAGATGCATCCGTGGCCCTACTTTAATTAGAACTGTACACAAACTCCATCTTAACTCTTTTTTGGTGCTAAGCATGTTCACCCTAGACTTGTCAAAATATAGATATCTTTTGAAATTCTTTTAGAAAAATCTTACACTATAGTCACTACAGGAAGTACCAATGAGTCTGTTTTGCAAACTTTAAAAATATTAGTCAAAACTGAAATTTTCTTGATATGGACAATCAAGTATTGCCTGGGTGGCTTTTAATTTCTATTAAATTCCCTGGTCCTGGAATCAGCTACTGTCGAGTTGGTTAATGACCATTGTGATATTAATATGAAAGTCAAAGCACCATTAAGGCTTCGCATTGCACTCAGTGGAAATGGCATAAAACACCCTGGAGACTCAAGAGCGGAATGGAAAGAAGGGGCTTTGGAACTGGACAGGCGTGGCCGGTGTCTTGGCTCTGCTGTGTACTAGCCACGCAGCCATGGCAAGTCACTTAACCTCTGAACTTAAGTATCCTCATCTATAAAGTGGATAGAGTAAGGAGTTATCCTTTCCTAAGAAAGATAACAGAACATTTAGTTCTGTGCCTGGCAATACAGTGGGTACTCAATAAATTGTGACTATCATTATTATTATTAATAGTAGTAATATCACCTGGTTCTTTAAAACGCTTGAGTACCCCAAACAGAGGCAAGTCTTCCACATCTACCCGCTCTCACCTGTAAGCTTCTCTGCTAACATATTGAGTTGATCTGAGTTAAGGCCACGGCCGACATAGGATGAAAACTGCCAGCTCATCACTTCCAGGAGTTGACTCAAAGTGGCAGATGGAGGATTATTAAAGAAAACTAAGTTCTGAAATAGAGTTGTAATGATGATATTCATTAATCACATTGAACACACTATAATTCAGTATATAAAATTCCAAACTCTTTAGGCCAATCTAAGTTAATACAGAATATTGTCTCATCTCTGTTGTGCATTTTAATTGACACTGATTTTGTCTTTTCCTAAAGAGTTCCTTAATCCTTGAGTCTAATAGAATATATGGCTCCATCTTATCCTTGAAAGAATCATTGGGCACCTCTTAACTTTCCCTGGACTATGGGCTATCAATCAACTCATACAAGTACTTAATACTGTCCAACAAATCATTGGGCAAATATTCTTTTCTGAAATAATATTAATCTTAAGCAAATCTATATCAAGTTATTTAATTAGTTTATCATGGCTTGGTATAAGTTATACCTTGACCAAACAAAGAATCCCAAAGCACAAAAACAGATAAGTCTCAGGCTAAAGCAGGTGACCCTATAATGTGAATTCATAATTACCCTGAGTCCTGTTTTATGAACAGTATAGTAGTCTTTTTCTTTTGATCTGGACAAGAGAATCTTCTGTATGACTAACTGCAAACAAGATTGCTTGTACCAGAAACTGGGTCAACAATAGTGAAAAAGTAGACTTCATCTCAGATTACTGGAAAGCAGAAGGTGTGAAAGCCAAGAAAGATGTCCTAAAGAGAGAAATAACTGAGTAATGTAGTGCAGTACAGGGAGAAGCATGAACTACGCTGGGCAGCAAGAAAAGGAACCAATCCAAGAAACTTCAGAAGGTGGGAATAAAAGAGGATACAGCATCCAACAAGGAGTGGGAGATAGGAGGGGGAGGAATGGAGAGAAAGAATTTCTAGAGAGGCAGTTTCCCCTGAACCAGAGAACTGTGTCTGGATAAATGACCAAAAGGCATAGAACCTAATCGAGGTCTGGGGGCTTGGGTTTTGAAGCAGAAGAGAGTGAAGAAGAGAAACCAGAGTTTGTTGTTATGCTGGACTCTGTAAGTAGGCTGTGCATCTGCATTGTAAGCTATGTATGATCTGCATTCCCACATTCCTCATCCAGGAGCAGAGCAGAGTCTGGGATGGTTAGTGGGACAACTTTGGTGGCTTTCTTATAGAAGAAGGATGCTGAAGAAAGCTAAGTGCCACAGTGCTGTACTCAGAGGACAGAGAAGTGACCCATCTTTCTTCCTCCATCCTGAAGTTGAACGAAAAGCTCTGAATATTTGTAGCTCTTAATGGGGCATGACATGTAATTCCAGGGGTGTAGGCTCTTCTTGGCTTTAAAGACCAGATAAGTTCTCTAGTGGGTCCTGCTCTCAGTGCAGCCTGAGAGGAAGCGACACTCCACGCACCCTCTGCAGCCTCCTCTCTAGAGTTAATCTGTTTCAGATGCCAGGGCACCGGAGGATGAGAAGGCATCAGGCTGAGTCATTTACCATATTGTTTCCTTATTGGGCACATTTTTTAAAAAGGGAAAGAACACTTGGAGCTAACTCATCATGTCTGTTCTTATTGCTAGAACCTAAGGTAAAAAAAAAAAAATTCTTAAGAGTGAATATTTGCTTTGAATTAAGAAGAAATGTTATTTATATTTGACCTATTTTTTCTAGACCTCGGTGGTTTCCAGGACAACACAATGAGATTTTCTAAGAGGGAACAAGGCGAAGGGCTGACTCATCTTTTTTGCCACTCCCTTCCGTGGTTGTCTTTTAAGAAGAGCATCTGTTTTCTGCTAGCTTTGTAACTTGAGGCCAATTTTTGATCAATGTTTCAAATAACCACCAGATGGCATTAAAACCCAACTTGAGCCTAGAATGGATTAAACCTATAATCAACTGGAAAATTTGTAGTCAGAGGGCAGTTAGGCAAGATTGGTTGATATTCTAGGTCACTTATTTGGAAACGAATTTTCTACCTTTGTAGAAAAGTCTGTGTGGAGGTGTGACCAGAAGTAGTTGTGGAGGTAAACACAGCAGTTAGACGTTAAATTCTAGACCAAGAAGTTTCCCCACAGCCCAATTAACAGAGCCACAGGATGGGCCTAGAACTCTCTGTGATCCACATAGTTGGGAGCTGATCAGACCCTCAGAAGTAACAAATACCTGTCCGTCAGTTTTGCTAGCCAGAACTCTCCCAACGTCCAAGTACATCAAAACATATCATTTTAAATATAACATTGGAGAGGGTTCATGCAACTAAATATATTGGAGTTCTGGAAGAAAACAACCCACAAAGACATGCCAAATTTCATATACATAGATATATGAATATATAGTTAAAATTCATACATATATCTTTTGATGCAGATGGGTGTTTTGACAATAAAACAAATCAAATAGAATTAAAGGAGGAGAAATAGGAATAGAGACCCTACCTGGGAATCATTGGTTGACACATTGTACCAAATGATGGATGCCCAAGCATTAGGTAACTGACTGACATTGGAAATCATCACCACAGGTAATGAGCTGGTCTGGTTTAAAAGAGAAAAAAAAGCACAGTTATTACAGGTAGTTGCACCTTGCACTGATTTGATACTTGATCCTGTCCCCTACAGGGCTATCTCAAGCCAGCTCTACTGCTTTAATCCTGGTGTTGACACTGCCCTGGTTACTAAAATGACTTGTGAAGGAAAGGGAACTTTCTGAGCATCTATGAATCAAGGAATAAGGATGAAAGAAGCCATAAAAACAGGAACCCTTTCAGAGTGCTTGGTCAGTTAGCTTCTCCAGTATCTTCCCTTGACATTATACAAATATTGATACTTACATCATATATAGCCCAAAATGCAACAAATTAGAGCTTGCATTGATTTTGCCACTGTTCTCTTACTAAGTTACTATAAAGAATTTAATTTTAAATTTATCTTGAAATGGACCAATATATTCAATTTATGATCTGACATCTAATTAATGTCAGTACTAGACATGGGCATTTTCACTGCAAAAGCTGGAGAGGTAAGCAATGTTGGAGTACAAAGCTTTATGAGAAACAGAGCTGCCTGGTCTGCTGTGGAACTCAGCTTAGCAATATTTGTACTGTCATTTTCAACCTCATGGAATAAACAGGCTTTCACAGACTAGTGTGCAAAACCAATCAACTTACATTAGTCCCTTCTCAATAACAGTGGTTAGATTTCTACAGACAGTGAAATACCCAGCTTAATAGCTCATGGAAACAGAGGTATAGGAAAAAGAGACGAGGAAGGCATTTATGGAAAATTTTTACATATTTACACTTATTAAGATAAAAAAGGAAAAGCAGAACTCTAAAACAATACATCCCACAAATAAGATCATATTCGGGGTGTGTAAAACTGTGTTTGTTCCTTCATGCACCCATTCATTCATTTATTTAACCTATGTTGAGCATCTATTATGGGCCAGGCACTGAGTCACTGGTAATGGAGTGACAAAGTCATGATGCCCTGCCTTCAAGGGGCTCATAGTCAGTCATGTTCAATTTAATCCTCAAGATTGCTCTATTCCTTCTTTGAGTACAATAGTGACTGTTATAAGAGAATCAAAACAATGTATCGTTAATGTTCCTATCATTTGTCTTTACTCATTACATTGGAAAAGCTTTCCTTCTGAGGGATTTTATGTACAAGTTAAATTTTTGAAAATATATCATTATGTGACATGGTTTAAGGATACTTATTTCTCTTTAGGCTTTCCACTAACTATTCATGACTCAGAAGATCTCAGAAAATGAACCAACAAACATGCAATCTGGGCAAGCAATTATTCAATAGATATCCAATTGATAATGCCCATGAGATCTTTTTTTTTTTGCCCATGAGATCTTATCATTTATATTTAACCAGAATAGTATACATTCTAATAATAGAATGTTGACTAATTAGTAACTATCTGACATATTGGTTTTCTAAACTAAATTTTCTAAACAAAACTCTAAACAAAAATAAAAAATAGGGAATGTACTAAAACCTAGAAAAGACTCGGCTTTCATCTATAAATGCCAGCCAATGACTGAGTATATTATTAGTAAATAGTTGATTGACGCCTACCTCCAAATCTATGGTCAGGCCATAGAGGCAGATCTGTGTTTCAAAGGTTATAGAATGAAGCTCTTCAGTTACCATGTGACAGCCCTAGGAAGAAAGAAATCAATTGTTATCTTACAAATGCACTCCTACTACCTATTAGGCCTGCTTCTATAAAAATTAATAAAGTCTTAAAGTAAATGCCCCAAACATTCCCTATTATGGAACTTTCCCTCTTATTATTTAAAAAAAGTTATTTAGCATATATACAGAGTGAGAAATCTTATTTCCACAAACAGAATGATTTTAAGTCTCCCTAACAATGTAATTTTTGACTTTTTTAAAATTCCAGCATATTTTCATCAGTTTAAATGCAGACAAATAATTATTTTTAATTTAAAAAAAATTAGTCCTTCTGGCTTACAAACTATTAATAAAAGCAATGCATATGTGTATAGATATAACAGAAACAAGTCAGTGTCATAATGAATTTGTTTAAAAAGTGAAAGGAAGTTGTTTTAAGAAGCAAAAAAAAAAAATTGTGCAACAGAATCAGAGGGCAATCAGTCCAAATTAGAGAAAGAGATGGAGAGTTCCTAGGGGGATGTTGCCAAGAAAAAAGAAAAAAAAACAAAAACAAAAAACTCAGATTGACCTGTTTGACCATATTGCAAGATGTTTTCAAGTTTCAGGGCGCCTGGGTGGCACAGTCAGTTAAGCGTCTGACTCTTAGTTTCTGCTCAGGTCATGATCTTGGAGTCTTGAGTTCAAGCCCCACATCAGGCTCTGTGCTCAGCAGAGTCTGCTTGTCCCTCTCCCTCTGTTCCTCTCTTTGCCGTGCACTCTCTCTCTCTCTCTCTCAAATAAATGAATAAATAAATCTCTTAAAAAATCTTATTAAAAAGAAAGAAGAAATTTTCAAATTTTGAAGAAAAGTTTTGGGCTACATTAGTGATAAGTACATAAAATAAACTGATTGAATAAAATGAAATTAAGGCAACTTATAAATCCAGGGTAAATTGGAAGTAATACAAGAATGGAAATGCAATTATACTATGATATATGGTTCAGCTGTTGATAATTTTCATATATTCATACTAATGTTAACACTGAATATACTGACTAAACCAAAATATGTTCTGTAATGATACTGTGAAGATGGGGGAAATTTATATGAATAGAGAGCTGGTATAAAAGAGCCACAGTTTAATCTCTTATAAAAAGAATTCAGGGGGTGCCTGGGTGGCTCCGTCATTAAGCATCTGCCTTTGGCTCAGGTCATGATCCCAGGGTCCTGGGATCGAGCCCCGCATCGGGCTCCCTGCTCGGCAGGAAGCCTGCTTCTCCCTCTCCTTCTGCTGCTCCCCCGGCTTGTGCTCTCCCTCTGTCTGTGTCAAATAAATAAAATCTTTAAAAAAAAAAATTCAGGAGTTAAATGTATAAACTTTTTTAAAAATCAAGAAATACTAGTATGATATTAGCATAATACTTTGACTCAAAAAATGATCACCTCTGGAAAGTAGGTTTGGTGTGGGAAGGAGTGGGACAGAAATTGCTGTTTTTCCCTAATGAAATCTTACAGCATCTTGCTATGTGCCCAGAACCAGCAGCATTGTCAACATCTAAAAGCTGGTTAGAAATACAAGATCTCTGGCCTCATCCCAAGCCAAGAATCAGAGTCTGCATTTTAACAAGAACTTTGGGTGGAATTTGTGAGACAATGAGTGTCCGTGTGCTATATCTACACTGTGTTTAGTCTCAAAAGAGATGTGGAAAATTTGGAGATGATGTAGAAGGATTAAACAATTTTATTTATTACAATTTTATTTATTTATTTTATTTACTTACTTATTTACTTTATTTATTTATTTATATTTTTAAGTAGTCTCTATGCCCAGCAGAGAGCCCAACATGGGGTTGGAACTCACAACCCTGAGATCAAGACCTGAAATCAAGAGCCGGACACTTAACCAACTGAGCTACCCAGGCACCCTGAAGGCTTAGACAATGTTAAAAAATAAACCCTTGGGAACCTGTAAACAGAAGAGGAATTACTGGGACTAGAAAAGTCAGGGTGGCGTTGGGGGTGGCAGAGTCGGCCCTGGGAGAAATGATCTAATATTGGATATGTATTAATAACAAGTTGGAATCTACTTGTAATAAATTTCAAATGATAAAAATAGTTCTAATATGATGATATGAATGACAATTGTGTGAGGAAGACTTCATTGACAATGAGGAATGTTAAACTTAGGATTTGTTACTGAGAAGGAAGTAGAGAATTAAAGACTCCTCTCTTCCTTGGGTTAGATCACTGCTGGTACTTTACATTGACTTGAGGTAGCTGGAGTTACTGGAGTGGGATGGCTGCTTACTGGGTTAGTAGAAAGTTATGCTAGTGGAACTTTTGCTTGAAATTCCCTTAGACCACCCCTAAAATTATTCCCAGTATATCCAACTCATGAAACAGCCAGCACCCCTCCCCCCAAGCCCTTCCCATGTTGAAATAAATAAATTGCTGTTTCTTCAGTTGAGCATGAGATGAAGTAGCCAGCTTGTGTTTAGGCACCAAGTTGAACAAAACCCACATTTTTTAAACAGAAAATCTCACTGCCCTATAGGGTGCTTCCACTATGCAAACCCTGAGACAAATGAAGAATCCATAACTTCATGTTCACTAATGGATTCCTTTCACATTCTCACTAAGTTCAGTAGTGGACAGGATGATACAAGCCTATGTAGAACATTTATGAGGCCTGAGGCAAGCACACAGACGGAGACCCCACATACCACATGTCTAAACATTTAACCATTATAAATCAAGTTAACAAACTGTTAAAATATATATAGCCTCCTGCCTTGACATCTAAGCTTTCATATGACCTAACTGGCCAGGTTTTAACTCCTCAAAGTTCCACTGGAACATGGTGGCCTGGAGAGAGCAGGGCCATTCTGGACCATTGCCCACACCCCGCTCTTCCACCTCTGTGAGGGGCCTCACTGACCATTGTGGCCCAGAGGCTTCTGCTTGTGCCTAGAAATGTTTGCACTGATGGTGCCGTCTGCGCTTGGGACTCTGGGAAAGCGCACTGCCTTGGCCCCACAGACATCTTTCTCTGTAGGGAGGGCCACTGCTGGAGGATGGCTAAAGGGAGTCTTTTTGAGTATGAGGTCCCATCCCTCCTCCATACTAGCCTCTATAGTTTAATTTATACAATTAAATGCACATATGATATAATTATTCATTGTGGATAATTTCCTCAGATCTTTGTGTTATGGCACCTGTGTGTTCACAAAGTGTGAGAAACCAGGACTCCATAGACAGAGCAATGACACTCAGAGTTGTCCATTAACTTTGAAAAAAGCCTACATACTTTAGTTATCACTTTACTGAACTGGAATGTGGATGGTGAGAAGTTTCCTCAGTGATTCAAACTAATTTCTTTTTTATTTTTAAGATTATTTATTTATTTGAGAGAGAGAGCAGGGGAAGGGGCAGAGGGAGAGAATCTTCAAGCAGACTCCCCACTGAGTGCGGAGCCCAACGTGGGGCTCAATCCCAGGACCCTAACATCATGACCTAAGTCGAAATTGGACGCTTAACCAACTGAGCCACCCAGGCGCCCCTCAAACTAATATCTAATGATTACTTAAAACCCCTGATGCAGTTGTGAGGCACATTTAGAATGAGATCCAGCAAGGAAGCTGACATATAATACACATGCCTGGAGAAAAGCAGCTCTGACAAAAGGAAGCATTATTAACTTTCAAAGCTCACATGGCCATCGGTCATGGTCTTTATTACTTTATCAGTGTAGTCCCAGCCAGGGACACTATTCAATTTCCCATTCCCAGGATCCATTCTTTGTAGACGGGGGAAAACATCATAGATAAGATGCACCATTAATGGCTGTGTTTAAAAGCCATGATCTGAAATGATTATGGATTTAAAATATTCATATTTATGATATTTTTATTATATGGCACTGAATAATGTAGACGGATTGACTTCGTCGTACTTGTAAAGAAAAGCACACATTGGATAATCTGCTAAGAAACTGGAAAACTGGCAGAACTATTTGACCAGGCTCCTGGAAAAAAGATACACAACCTTATGAAAGGTAGGTATAGATGTCACCATTTTCTTTTTCTTTCCTCTGCTCAATGCCTAATAATACACCCTAGAAATCTAGAATATGTTAACAAATAGTTATGGCTTTTGACTTCAAAAGAAACCTCTGTTGAGGAGATATGACTGGGATAAGGTTAATTTTCATCTAAATTCCTTGCTCACCTCTTTTTTTAAAAAAAGATTTTATTTATTTGAGAAAGAGAGAGAGAGTGTGCGCAAGCGTGGGGGAGGAGCAGAGGGAGAGGAACAAGCAGACTTGCCACTGAGCACGGAGCCCTGAGCAGGACTGGATCCCAGGACTCTGAGATCATGACCTGAGCTGAAGTCAAGAGTCGGTTGCTTAAGCTACTGAGCCACCCAGGCGCCCCTCCTTGCTCATCTCTTAACAAGCCGTAATCTATGATAATGTAGCACGGGGAGGACTATGTGGAATAGAAAATAATTAACAATAATCCATTCACTTAATGAATATTTGTTGAATACCTATCATGTGCTAGGCACTGGCTTAGATGCTGGGAAACAATGATAAAGGGGAAAATAACGGTACAATCACATGAGCGATAGACCTTAATCACAGAATCATAGGAAATAAATGGAGAATAACAACTATTCTCAGCCCAGTTTATGGCGGGGACTGCATGCAGGGTGTCCCATAAAAAGTCGACATTTTTAGTGTTATTCTTGTATTGACGTCTCTTTTGGAAAGTGTTGCTACTACTTGAATTGTTCAGAAGGAAATAAACTTTCTGTAAAAATGCCTGGGCTAGTTGGCCCGTGAGTAGTGTATCTGTGTTTGGGAACAGTGACCCTTGAAAGAACATCTGTTTGGCTATTTTGTTCAATGAAACTCAAATCGCCCAGGCTTTACTAACAGCTTCTTTGTGCTTCATGACTTTCCACCACATAAACAAAATTACTCAACACCTCGGTCTGTGGCGAGAACTGTCATTTATCAGTTAAAGCCCACTGACCAAGAGCAAACTTGAACGGCTGCAATACCAGCTTGCCCGTTCAGTGTCCACATTTCCACAATGACTCTCTAGCCAGCTTTTTGCCAGAGAAGGACGTCTGGGAAAGCCTGCTTCCTGGGAATGTCTGTTTTACGCGGGCCATCAGATGCCTTCCAAATCTGGCCGTTTGCTAGGGGAAGGGACTGTGGCTTCGCGGTGGCTTCTGCAAGGAAAGATCGAAGGTGGGAGAAGCAGGCAGCAGTGGCTAATCTTGGTTTTGTGACAGCGCGTTGACTGATTTCCCGAGGGGGGGTGGGGGGGGGTTTGCAAAATTGCAAAGCAAATCATTAGAATTAAATACCTTTTTTTTTACAAAAAAGTAAAGACCATGCTCTATGTTACACTTTTGCAGATTACAGAACCTTAGTCAAAAAAGCTTTAGAAACTGTCTAAATCCAATGGTTTTCAAATGTTTTTTAACCTTGAAACAAATTCTTGAAAAGAAATTCACCATCTGGGTTCCAATCTGTAAAATATATAAAATAGAGCCATCTTGACTGAAGCAGGGGTGGGGGACCCAGAGCTCCACCTTTCACCAACGCCCCCCCTCCCAAATCCAGAGATGGCTCCCAAGGCACCTCTTTGGTTGTTCTGGGACAGTATGGGTCTAATGCAACTTCCTCCCTTCATCCAATTCTACAGCCAGGAACCCCTGCACATCTTGACCGACCACCTCTTTGTGGATAATGTGAGTCAAACAGCCATGGGGTGCTAGGGAGGTTTAGAATGGCGCCCCTAGGGAACTATCATTCATGATATCTTGGTTTGTTCTCAATCATTTAGTAAGTATCCAGTCCAAGTTCTGACAACCACAAAAGCAGACCGGAGGGGCCCAATGTGTGTGTGTGTGTGTGTGTGTGTGTGTGTGTATCAGATGGGGGGGCAGGTGGGGTGATAGTAGGAACCCAGGACATGTGATCCTATGAAAAGGGCATACATGTATGGTGTTTTGAGGTCTCAGGGACCTGGAGCCAGAGAAGGATGTGCTCAGGGGCCCTTGAGAGGGACCAGCCCCAGCCCAGCACTTTGGCAGGTGGGTAGAGAAGGAGAAGAGCAGTGGTTTGTCCTAAGTCAGGTACCATCTTTACAGATATTTCTCCACCCATGTAAATAGGTACTCTTTACAAAGGGGCAGCTCTGGAGGGCAGATCAGGAAGAACCACACCACATACCATCTCATTTGGTCCTATTAACAACCCTGTGAGTGCAGGTCAACCTGATCCCCATTTCACAGATAAGGAAATTGGGAGTTAGTGAGGGTAAGTGGCTTGCACAAGGTCAGCTGCCTGTAAGAGGCAGCCCCCAGCATGGTGCTATTTCCAATCCCCAGCTGATGCGTGGAGGAGTATGGGAGAGGTCAACAACATTTCCTGAGAAAGCATTATTTTAAATTTCTTCTAAACTTTATAAGGCTTCTGGTGCGAGATAGTTATGGGATCTCTGAGTGGGCGGGCAAAATGAGAACAGTAAGAACAGCAGCCGGAGTACAGGGGAAAGGATGAGATGCTACTCGTAAGGTCGCAAAGACCTCCCTTCTAGGAATCCCAACAAATGGAGGGAGCGCGCTGAGGCGACGGGCAGGAGGAGGTCAGCGCCGCTTCTCCCGGTGCAGGTTTTATGATCCCAGACACAGCATGGCATAGTGGCCAAGAGCATGGACAGGGGAGCCAGACTACCATGGTTTGAATCTCGGCCTGACCACTCTGTGCCTCAGTTTCCCTACCTAAAATAAGTACACTAATAGTAACTACTTCATAGCATTGTCACAAGAATTATATAAATCAAGGTCATTGAAGCTCTCAGGGCCCAGTATACACTAAATGCCACAGGAGGATTTGTTAAATACATTCTTAATCAGGCTGTGAACTCCCGCTGTGGATGCTCACAGATAAGCAACAACTACTATTTGAAATCTGAGAATGAGGTATCATATCCTAGCCTTCTGGTTTTGTTTTTTTTTAAAAAGATTTTATTTATTTATTTGTCAGAGAGAGAGAGAGAGAGAGAGTGAGTGAGCACAAGTAGGGGGAGGGCAGGCAGAGGGAGAAGCAGGCTTCCTGTTGAGCAAGGAGCCCAGTGCGGGACTCAATCCCAGGACCCTGGGATCATGACCTGAGCGGAAGGCAGATGTTTAACGACTAAGCCACCCAGGCATCCCTCCTAGCCTCCTGTTTTCCTGACACTTTGGTTACTACCATCTCTGACCCTATGACTTTATGAACTCCGCTTTATTGCTAGATCTTCCCCAAGCTTTTTCCTGATTTCGTTTGATCGCTCCTACTACCTGGCCAAACCCCTGATTCCTTTGCTCATCTTTCTGAGCCCACTTCATATGTTTTGTGACTTTTCAGTAGTTCCTGTAGCACGTGAACCAACTTTTCAGTCTGGTGTGTTTTAAATGTACCTAGGTGTCATATTACAATTCTATCAACAGGGGGAGCTCAAGGAATAGCTTAAAATAAAACTGAGCTAGCAAACGGGGGAAAAAAGGAAGAATAAAATCATTCTGACATGACTGCACCATTTTGTTATTAATCAGGAAATAAGAGGAAATACATTCAAAGTAATACAAGTAGACAGTGTTAATAAGACATTGCTTGGTTATTATATGGTAGAAGATGATTTTATGTAGATTTCTTCTCTAGGGAAACCCAAGACTTTGATTGTACATTTATAAAGATGACAATGTATTGAAGAGTTGAGCTATTTAGATTTATTCCCGTTGATTTGTTTTACTTAAGAAACATTCAGAAGCATTGTATTTAGTCTATCCAGACTTAGCAAATACTGCTCAGGGATGTGACGCTGCATGAAATGTTTGCAACTCTGGCCAAAATTCCAGTGAGATGCATGAAATGACTTTTTATTTATAATGTGCTAATGTTTCAATTAGGAAGTTTGGAAAATCTTTATGGATTTCTATGAGGTGGGAACAATAACTCCTACTTATCTGGTTTACCAGAATCTCGTTAAACTCAAAAGCTCTGCTTCCGTTTGCCGCTCTGCCCTACGCCAAGGTCCTACCCTGGGAGGAAGGCTTAGCTCATCTTCCCTGGGGCTGTGATGGTGGGCAAATGCTCTTTAAGACACAATTAAGGGAATGAAGAATTCTTGGAAGGGAAAATGTGGAGCATTAAACCTGCTGTGGTCAATCTCTGTGGTTTTATGGGGAGGGCTAGCCTGATTGCAGTTGAATGCTGGATTTATAAGGTGCTTTTTCCTTCCAAATAATTCAAAGCAATTTCTCTTAGAAGCTGTGACTCTAAAGCTAGGAGACTGAACCCATACCAGCCACACCAGAGATAAGTCTCACTGCTTTACAACAGCATTATGTAGGTGATCTTACACATATAACATCTCCAAGTGGAGAGCGTTGGGCGTTACTACCCTGATCTGTTAGAGGAAAAATATGCAGTATTTCTCCATTTGCAAAGGATCACATTTTCAGTCACTGTCAGAATGGACTCAAACCCAGGTTTTCTAATTCCAAATATGTAAGGCATAGGCATACGCCCTAGCATCTAGGCCAACTAAACAGGTGATCTCCAAGGCCACTTGTAATCCAGGATTTGACTGCTCTATCATTTACTGACTCAAAAGCAAACACTTGGGTCACATCAGTGTGTGCTGTTAATCAGTTCATCCAGTGGAATGCAAACCTTACATGTAACGGCAAGGTAATTGATACCATAAATTAATAGGACTGTTTTTCCCGTGTGATTTTCACATCATATGTCATGAAGTTTGAGACTTGCCTCTTCTCTGTAGAAAATGAGTGATTTTCAGGTGTCTTGTAATAGCGGAGGACTGACTAAAGACATTATGGCACACCCGTAAAATGCAATACAGTGCAACCACTTTCAGTGTTCTCCAAGAGTATTAAGGTTATGGAAAGCTGTCCACCTTACATTGTTATGTGGGGAAGAAAGCAGGTTATAAAACAATGTGTATATATATATTTTAAAGTAATATATACATAGATAAAGGTCTAGAATGATGTGAACCAAAATGTTAATAGTTATTCTTTTACGAGGGTGTTATTACGGCATCTGGGTGGCTCAGTCGGTTGAGCGTCTGCCTTTAGCTCCGGTTGTGATTCCGGGGTCCTGGGATCGAGCCCCGCATCGAGCTCCCTGCTGGGTGTGTGTGAGGGGGAGCCTGCTTCTCCCTCTCCCTCTGCCTGCCTCTCTCTATCTCTTTGTCTCTCATGAATAAATAAAGAAGATCTTTAAAAAAAGAGGCTGTTATTACATGCAATTTCTGTTTTTTCCTTTTTAAGACAAAATTTCTTACACTGTCTGCAATTATCAAGCTTTAATTTGTAACCAGAGAAACACAAATTTGACTTTCTATAAAACTATAAAGGCAGTTTAAAAGCTTTGTAAAAACAAGAGATTATAAGGTTATTTCCCTAAAAAATTATCTTATAGAAAACATTTTGTACCTCATTTCCTTTGCCTCCAGCACTGGACTTCATTTCCTTTGGTTGCTTTGCAAAAAAAGAATAACAACGTTTAGATGGAGAAGCATTATCAATTAAACATCAAGTTGGTCATACCTATTATAGTGATTTTCTTGGCCACAATTTTGCCTTTTAGAACAGTAACCCAGATGTCTTCTAATTCATGGAAACCTAAGGTAGTTGCCTGGATTCAACAGAAAGAAGCTCTCTGTTTCATCTCATGGGATGTCACTTTAGAAACTTTCACTGAGGTAAGTGAACAAGTTGGCATGCTATTAAGACTATGTTTTTTAGCCGACATTTTGGAAAGAGGAAATCATGCTGGGATGTCTTAAAATCTACTCAGCACTCCTTTGTACCTGGAAGGTAGGATCTGAGCTAAGCTCTGATGATTCTCAATCCCTGTGAAACCAAGTCCAACACAGAAGCCTGGGAAAACAGACGATGGGATAGTGTGCCCTATGGCACAGGAAGCTACTAAATGGCAGTAGAGATGGACACAAAAATGGTCAGGATCTAGATTACTTAATTTAAAAAAGGGCAGACAACAATTTATATAGTGTGTACAATCTGATCCCACTTAAAAAGTACATATACATGTATGTATAAAAGAAGGAAAATCAAAGTAGTTAATAGTGTTACAAGGTAGTGAGATACAGGTGATTTTTAATTTTTAAATTTTTGCCTCTCTGATTTTCTACATTT
Organism: Leptonychotes weddellii; assembly: GCF_054177405.1. Taxonomy (NCBI): domain Eukaryota; kingdom Metazoa; phylum Chordata; class Mammalia; order Carnivora; family Phocidae; genus Leptonychotes; species Leptonychotes weddellii. The sequence goes on along the minus strand of NC_138371.1, from coordinate 39,570,999 downwards.
AATTTTGTATTAAAAAGCAATTAAAGTTATTATGCAAAAGATAATATATTTGAAAATGCTTTGCAACTAGAAGTGGACTGTAAAAAAGTAAGGTTTTGTTAATTTATATATTATACCTGCTGGAAGAAAGACCTAACCACTTTTTGGTATGTTCCTTGTTCTTTTCCACATGACTTTTTTGAGAGACAGACATCTCTAAGTTAAGGCCTCTCTTACAGCTTTACTTATTAGCAAACATTGTCCATTACTGAAAATTTCTTAAGGATAGAAATTGAACGTAAGCAAAAAGAGCGCTAGTTATAAGGATGTATAATATATGACTCATCATTACACTTTATTTATCAGTGTCATACTGGAGGGATTCAGTTAAAAAGAAATGTACTCTTCAATACTAAAGATCAAACAAAAACAAAATCAAAACCAAAAACCAGCATAAATTTGTATGGGTAGATATCTATTAACCTAAATTTTATCTTTTAAAAAGACCGTTTGAGGTTGATTCGGTGGTGCCCCAACACTCAGGTGAGGTACTTCCTAAGTGTTAATAAACCATAAGTAACCTGCGTCTGGCAAGAAAGTGGTAGAGTCTTTGGGAATCTAAGAACTATACAAAGAATTAGAAAGAAAGCAGGAAGAGAACTCTAGGTTAAGAGGAAGTGGTAAAAACAAGAAGCAACAGGGTGAGGCTGGGTCAGAAGCTTTCTAGACATGCCAAAGCAAACTGTATGCAACTGCCATACCCAGGAACATCCTACTTCCTCAAGCCACTCCTAAAATGAAAGCACCTTTGGCCAGACATGTTGCTGGATATCATTTCTCGGGGAGATTTAAAAAATAAAATCAGGACTGCCTATCCATTATAAGACCAATTATCTCTGTCATCATTATCAAAATATACTGACCAATTGCTGTCTATATTTAGGTACTATATCACCATTGTTGAGAACTCAGACTTCTGAGTTAAGGTTCCGTGTTCTTTCTGACATTTTTAATTCTTCAATGATGGCATGTTTTATTTCTCAATATGGCCCTTAATCTCATACAAGAAACCCCCAAACCCAAAATATATTGACTTATAAGGCCTATTTGTGAAGATGTATCTGATTAGGGGAGGGGGAGAAGTTTCTGTAATTGAACTCACCAAATGTCGAAATTCTACCGAGAGACTCCCGTTAGAAGATTCTTCAATGGACATGGCTTTGACATGAGTTCCACAAAGGACAAATCTTCTATTGCTACAGGGAATATCTTAGCTATTTACATGGTCTCAGATAAAATATATTTATGAGAACAGCAAAAAAATTCTAAAATAAATTTCTTACCTTAGAGTTGAAACGTTCCTGTAAAACCAAGGAGATTCCTTAAAATGAGCTATTTTATAGATCTAGTAAAAACTTTCTTTGATACTTTAGAGGATAGTATAATATAGTCATAAATTTTCATTTCAAGACTTAATAGTAAAATTTTTTAAAGTAAGTCTTCATTGGAGTTCTATTAAATGTTTGAACTTCAAAGTCAAATATTTGAAGTACGTTGATATGTAATGTTAGAGAAATACATTTAAAAGTTTGAAATTATTCTATAAAATGAGGAAAATTCTTTTTAAAAAGTCTCACATTTTCATGTTTCAAAATGAAATTAGAAACTTACTTGTCAATTGATGCTTTCACTTTTACCTGATAGTTTAGTTCTGGCAATTTTATTAGTAGTCTGGAAAGACACATAAATAAAGAATCAGAGGCAAAAATGAAAAGTGCCAAGAGCCTTTTTATATTTAAATATTTAAATATATTTATGTCATATATATAAATCAAATTCAGATTATCTCTAGTTACATGTTACTGTATTTTAAAAATATCCAATTCATTGTTGAATCACTATACTGCACACCTGAAACTAATATAACACTATATACTAACTATACTGGAATTAAAATAAAAATAATTAAAAATAAAAATGTCCAACTCTTCTTTAGTTTGTCATGTTACTGATGTTGACACCAGCCACTTAATATCGTATTGACAAACATTTGGAAAGTATTTTCAGCTGACGTGCAGTAGCTAATACATTGGCTAGGTCAGAAAAATAGCTCTATATTTTGGCTAAAGCCCACATTTGGGTTAAATGTATAAATATAAGAAAAATTCTTTGCAAGTTTATTCATATGGCCCCATTTTATTCTCATACCATAACAAAAATTGTAAGCTTAGAAAAACTAAATGTCTTGATGATCACTGTTTTATGGTTAAAAATACTGAGAAAGACCAGGCCTCTGATGGAATGTGAAAAATTCCAATTCAAGTGCATTTGCAATCTTTAAATACACTATGAAAGTAACAGCAAAAATGTTCATAACTAGAAAAGATCTAACTCCAAACAAACAAGTGATTAAAGATCCGAGTAACAATTCCTTTAATTTCTTCTTCTGGTGTCAGCTCCTCCTTTATTCTTTTGCTTTCCCCAACTCCTTCAAGTTGGAACCTCTGATATACCCTCTCTGTGGGTTCAGTCCAGTTTCAGAAATATTAATTCAATCACTCACTCACTCATCCCAATCATGCACTCATCCCAAACCTCATTCATTCACTCAGCACGTACTGAACTCTTCATCTCCACCCAGTACAGCCCTAGGTACTAGGGAGCTGGTGTAGTGAAGTGTAGGGAAGGGAGAAGTGTGGACATGGCTACATGTAAAAGGAAGAAGTCCAGCTAAATATAGTAGATGGAATATGGAGAATGGTGAAAAGCAACTGATGGGCATTAGAGAAATATAATCATAGATGATAGCCCAAACAAAAGTGTGGGTAGAATGTGACAGAGGTTCCTTATAAATTCTGTATGAAGCACCGGATTGGTTTTAGGGTTCAGAATGTGATATGTGTAGTTGTTAGCAGTGAGGGGTGAGGAGGTCACGTGAAATAGGGTAGGAAGGATCATAGATCAGGATCTGATTCACGGGAAGATGCTGATGACTAAAGGGAGTTCCATATCACCCCTTCCTTTGAAACAGGAGATACTATGGTAGGGAGGGGTTTTAGGGAAAATCTTGAATACTAAGTAAATGATCATCTATCAAGACAGTGGAGATCAGGGCACAGAGAAGGACAGGGACCCAACCAACAGGTGGAAGAGAAAAGCAGGAACACTCAAATCAGGGACTAATGGTCAATGTCCCAGTCATCAGTTCAAACAACATGCAAGGTGATGCCCATTTGGGGGCCTCTTCTACTCGGAACTCTTGGCTGAGCAATCTCTACTCATCTCTCTTTTTGTCCCAAAGAGCATCTTAGACTTATCATATCATCTGTGGGGGTGCCTCAAGGAAAAGTAGGATGCCCATCACCCCTCTACCCTTTAGTGTTACTATCTTCTGGGTTATATAGAGATGTTGGGATGAAGAATGAACAACTCTTGAAAATCATGAAATTTTAAAAGAGAACCTGGTCTCTGGCTTTTGTTCTTGGTTCCTAAGTCTTGCTGCAAAATTCACGCAAAGGAAACAATTAAGAATTTCATGTAAAGTATTTAAAATGCACACTGAAGAAAATGCCACCTCTTTAAAAATGGAGTTCTGAGGTGACAGATGTTAACTAAACTTTTTGTAGTAATCATTTTGCAGTTTATGTAAGCCAAGTCATTATGCTGTACAGCTTAAACTTCTTTAGTGCTGCTGCATGTCAATTACATCTCAATAAAATGGAAATGAATAAAATAAAATAAAAATACAATTCTGCTAGTGATATGGGATCAGAAAACCTATCATGGGGCCCTAAATCACTATGTGGCATCTTCACCTCTTGTCCTGGTCAAAGGTAACTTAATTAGGAATTTAAAGCTTGGGGGCCTTGGAGATTGATGCATAATGAAAATCTTTGAAATCTCAAGCTCAAATTCATGATTTTAAGTGTCATTAGGGAAAATGATACATTTTGGTTACTCATGCTAATGGAAAGGATCAAATGCATAGACAAAGCAACAACTCAAAAGCCATATGTCTTTAAATCCGGTACATAGTAAGGATATATTGAAAATTACAGTGTTGAGAGTTTTCATGGAAAATCCTATAAGCTGTTTGCTCGGCAATCATAGGGGATGAATGTGCCACTATTATTTCCTGGGTAAGATATTCAAAGCCTTCCATATTCTGTCCTCATTCTATTCAATTCTACCTCTCCCTGCTTCACTTACTTGCAAAACAGACCCAGGAAGTCATTATTTCTGTAGTCTCGCTCTCCTACAATCCCACTTTCCCTCCTCTCTCTGCTCCTCCCTCAAGGTCCTTCCTCAAAAGGACCACAAGACTTCTCCAGACTCTCTAGTCTTCTCCCAAGTTAATCTTTTCAGCAATTGATCCCATGATGCCTGATACTGTGATTCCATCCTTTCATGCTAATATCCCTCGTGTCTTCATCTTTACTGTCATATTCTTTATAAGCAGGGCCCTCATATTAACATTTCTGAGGGTATCTACCATAGCTCAGTGCTGGGCATGCAGGAGGCACTTAATACAGAAGAGTTGAATGAAAGGCCCTAGGAGAGAAATTGGTCTTATTTAAACAGTGGCTGTGGCTCCACAAACAGAGGAAAAGATAGAGCACATTCTGCCTACCTTAGCTTTACAGTGAACTGAATAAGAGTTTTAAGTACCATCGGTCTCTGGGGGTGGGTTGGCATGCATGGCTGTCGCTCAACCACAAATGAGCTAGATTAAAAGGAAATAAAGCACGTCATTTGAAAGCATTGAAAATATCGACAGGCTGAAAACCACAGAGAAACAGGATGCTGTCCTCTTAAAAAATCCAAATTTTCTACATTTACAAGACATTCAAACCTCCATTACGCTCAAATCTTTCTAAAGACTGCTCATAGATAATTACCAGGAGATGGAAAAAATGTGTAAAGATTGTCCTTTAAATAATAACAGTAAATAATTCTTGTTACCCTTGAGTCGAGAATAAAAGCCTATTTTTATCATACTATTTTATCATAAAGTAAAAAGTTAATTTCATGCCATCTTTTAACTGGATATTAGAAATCCTGGTACATAGTAGTGTTTTTTTTTTTCCCCCTTTGGATGAACTTATACACATAAACATGGCCTCTACCCTTCATTTCTTGGATATATACTTAAGAAGAAATTGCTGAAATCCTTTTCTAAAATGTGAAAAATGAACTTCAGCTGGATGTTGTGCTTGGCTCATAGAAAACTGAATCAGCTTTTGGGAAAAGTGTTGAATAAATAATGAAGAGCAGAAATGTTTCTAGAACTCTCTGGAGCTTTATTCACTTTACCCTGAGGCTCACTGTTTAACACTTCCCTACCTTCCTTCACCTTAACACCAAAACCCCAGCCAGGGTGTCCTTACAACTCCACAGGACTGAGGCCGCCATGAGACATTTAAATTTACTTACTTCTTAAAAAGGTTGTAGATCAAGAAGGTGACTCTTTCTAGCAGATGTGCTCTTTGCATGGGGATGGGGTCTCCTTCATATGTCATTTTAGTAGACTGTTCCTCTAATTTCTCCAATTGCCTTCTGAGTTGAAACAGACTTTCTGCCAACAGTGTGAAGCTATCAAACAGCAAATGAAAATCAGCAGGTAGTTTTCCCACTTAACAATCTACCATTCTGGGGCACCTGGGTGGCTCAGTCATTAAGCGTCTGCCTTCGGCTGAGGTCATGATCCCAGGGTCCTGGGATTGAGCCCCGCATCGGGCTCCCTGCTCTGCAGGAAGCCTGCTTCTCCCTCTCCCACTCCCCCTGCTTGTGCTCCCTCTCTCGCTGTGTCTCTCTGTCAAGTAAATAAATAAAATTAAAAAAAAAAAAAAGCAAGGGGCCTTTCCATTAAAAAAAAATCTACCATTTTAACTGTTAGCCACATTAGCAAGCAATAAATTATTAAATAATTATTCAGTTAACAAAATCATTCACTTAATTCCATTAAAGGTTAGTGGCAGTTCTTTATGTTTATTTCCCCAATCCTTTTTTTCCTCTAAGATGCATGACAGATGGAAAATGTTTTCAATGTTTTGTCATTTATACCTGTAGGTATAGAAATCATTTATAAAATTTTGTCAACATCAGGAACCAAATCCCTTTTAATGTTTGTTTAAAAGTCTGTTAAACATATAGATGTTAAGGATATGGCACTCATTAATGGGTAAATAAAGAGCAAATTTAAAACTTTAAAGATACACGATATGAAGAATGTTATGTACAAGAATACTAAAGAAAAAAAAACAATATGAAATTTTTTATGTTTTTCACAAAACATATGTTTTTTACAAATCCTAAGTATTGGCCAAAAATGATCTGTCTGGAGAAAGGTACAGGCTTAGAGTTTTACTCACTATGTGGTGATCTCACCTTGGAAATGAAGGTGGGAACTTGGGCCCGAAGTCTAGGGAAGAGACAGCCTGAAACGGACACCCAAGGGACCATCAACCAGAGAAGAGGTGGGATGTCTGGACAGACTTGGTAAGTCCATCTGGCCCCGACAGCAACTCTTTCTACTTAGAAGTTTACTCCCCACATAGTGCTATAAAAACATCTGTCCACCCCCCACCAATTTTGGTATAAGCACTGTTATCTGCTAAGTTCTTGATTGCTTCCTTTGTTGTTTATTATTTTTATTATTATATTTTATTTTTATTATGTATTTACTGTTTATTATTACAGTGAGGTTAGAGAATAGAAGCATCTCCCCAAGGACACTCAGTACGTTTTAGTATATGTGGGGCCGAAGCGAGCACACTCAGTATGTCTTAGAAAGAGCCCAATTCCTTACTGTTCTGGAGAAGAAGGCCCGGCAGGGCAGAGGTTTCAGTGCAAATGGCCCCAGTTATGACATATTTCCATTGAACTGAATTGTACCCTTTGAAAGCAATTTTAGATTTCAACTGAATGTTTTCCTTCTTTTTCATTATTTTTTTCTAAGTGTTCTTTCAATCAGATATTTTTATGTCGCATGGATGAGGAAAACCCTATCAACATTTGTTCTTGTAATACAAAGGGTAATATCTGCATATGATTGCCTATGTGCATGCATTGGGGATGTCAGGTCATAGGAGCCATTTGAGATTTTTCATTTAAATACAAAAATAAATCACTCTGTTGAAAACACAAAACCAGTGTTTAATTCCAGCTTCTTAAGATATACCTTTAAAAACTGAGATATCTTTTCCCAAGCTTTTGAAGCTAGTGCTTCTTACGTCCCTATAGAAAGTTGTATTCATTGCTGGTTTCAAAAATTCATTGGAGTCTTTTAAGGTTAATATATTATGGGAGAGAATTAAGCAATTCTTATGCATTCTACAGATTTCTACAGATGCTTTATTTTTGGCCCCAAGGGAATAAGAGTAAAAATACGTATGGTATGCATCTATTTTTTCTCAACTGTGGAGTTCCCAGCGGCTAATAAACCATCAATAACCTCAATGAATTTATGTTTTGGTCTGAGCCTGCCTTCTCTGGCTGAGCGAAACTGAAGTTTTGTACTTCCTGTGGTTTTCACTAGAAACTAAAGTCAATTCGTTTTACCAGTTTTGAAGCTGGTCGAGCCCATTGTGGAGCGGCCCGCCGATGCAGGCGATCTGCTGTCTCCTCTTCCAGTCCTGCAGCTCTTCCATCAGCATGCTGTTCATTAACAAGTCCGTTTCATTTACTATTTGGGTCATCTTACTGAGGGCTTCCTAAAAACAAAGGTGACTACTGAAAAGATTTTCGTGAGATACAACCAAAGTCACTCGTAATTCAACCCGTGAAATGATTTGTCTGACCTGGGGGATAAAGGCTTGGTTAAAATTCTCACCAAATATTTTATCAAATACTACCTTCTATTTATCACAGCACTGCCTTTTCCAACTTTCCATATTAAATTCTTATAATTAAGTAATGTTATTAAAGGAAAAAGCATGATCGCAGTTAACAATCTCATACCATCTCATAATATCATTGAATATCATCTAGTACAAATTCAAATCCATTGAATTTGTAACTCCTGTGACAATATTGAATCTTCTAGTCATACAGCCATATCTCTGCTTTTTAAAAAGACACAAATTAAATTTATATTCTTATAAATATATGCATTTATTCTAAAATGTGGTGACTAAAATTTGAGCCTTTCTGTGTTAGTGTTTTTAGGACTTTATCTGGGTTGAGGGAGGCATAGTGGAGAAGTTTAACTTTCAAAGGCCTAAGGATTAGAAGGTGTGAATTCCTATCCTGGTTTTGTGACAAGCCATGTGAATCTGGAAAAACCACTTGACTTTGCTGGAACTTGGTCTTCTGACCTATACAATGAGGTGATTGGAACAAATTATTTCCAAGGTTCCTTCTGTCTTAAAATCTTATTTCTAAAGCAGAATAAGATAGCACGCATAAAACATATAGCATAGATCTATTATGCTTAAATGCATTAAGCTTATCTTGGATTAAATATTCGCATGTTTAAAATCTGATTTCTAACTGTTGAAGTTTATAATGTAGGGTGAAAATAAATTTTACATTTATTTGTGCTCACACAAATTCCTGCACAAAAAATGAAGCTGAACTTTTAGAAATAAACTCTGGATTTATCAGTGACTGCTCAAATTTCAATTGCATTTATTTTCAAGGAGAGATAGAAAGTTGAAATAGAGATGTTTCCCCTCTTTTAAAATATTTCATTGAGCCAGAAAAAGCTTTCTCCTCTCCTTGAAAGGAGGTTAGATTGAATACGTTCAGTTGTCAGTGAACTATCCTGAAATCTATTCAATTACTTAGCATGAGGTCATTTTTCAGAGTGGAAACTGGAATGTTGATTTTTCTAATAAAATTTTAGCGGCCATCAAGTAATATTTTAGTTATACATGTAGTAGAACCCATATCAGCATATTAAGTACAGAAACTACAATGGTCATGTCTGAAAGAGTGGCAAATAAAAACTGGGTAAAATGTTTGCCTTGAAATTAATGGTACAGTAAACGTACTGCATAAACAAGATAAATAAACTCTAGAGAGGGCCAGCTTTGTAAACTTAGGAAGAGAAGCATGGCAAACAGTATGGCACTCTTCCTAGAAACACTGCCGTTTATTCATTCAGCTTAAATAAAACTGAATGAATCCAAGAGCTTGATTCTTTTCAGTGGGAGCAGAATACAGGAAAAGGAGAAAAAGAGGCAAAAGGCCAACTTAACGTTCTTCACTAACCTTTCTCTTGAAGTCGAGACTGTTAAGCATTTCTTGAAGAGTCAAAATTTCCTGATTCATTAGGGCATTGTTCTTGTCCCCCTGATCTGTGAAGGAAAAGAGATGAGATTTAGAGTCCTCTCCAAGGCGAAGCTCTCTGTCCCGAAAGCCAAGTCGGATGCAATCCCCATCCTTAAGTCCTAAGATACAAGAGACTAAATGCGGCCATTGCAAGAAGAGCTTGAAAGTAAGTCCCTATCTGTTCATTTGCCAAGAAGGATCACCTTCAAGCAAGCCAGGGAGGAGCTCTCTATCTTACAGCCCTTGACAGAAGACCATTCCTCACACCATTCTCCTTTTTGGGGTGGGGAGAGGGTTAAAAAGGTTTTTGAAATGCATTCCTTTTTAGACACCTCTACACTGACAATAACCCTACCTAGCTGGCATAAGTAGGAAAGGGGCCATCTTTGTGCCCATTATTAAATCATATTTGATTCTTCCTGATCCCTTTACCCACCTGTTCCCGCTCTACTTTTTATCCAGGAATTACAGAAAACTGCCTGGAAGGGTTGCAGTTTTATCCACTTAGTCTCATGAACTAATAAAGACTAAATCCTTTGCTTCCCCCCCCCCCAACCTTTTTTTTCCTTTGCAAAATGGGCTTGTCTCACAGTAAAACTAGAAGTCGGAAAGAATTACAAAGTAAGAAAAATCTCTGACTGAAAAAACCCCAAATGGCTTATCCTCTTAAATGGGAGACATGGAATAAACATTTATACTCTTTAACTTGAACCTTTAACTTTATTGGTCTACAGCAAGTGATTGTTTATACCAACCCTCTTGTTTACGCAGAGTGAAGGTCGGAAATGCCGGTCTGACTTGAGTAATTGTGAAAAAGAGACTGCAAAACAACATTGTGCCAAATTTCTCCACAAAACAGCACTGAAATCCGGGAAATCATTCCTAGTTGTATTAATTCACAAACTTTCTAATTCCTAGATCCCACGTGTAGCAAAATCTTGCTCATATATAGTCTTTCATAAACCCAAAACTTCATTTTCTAATGCTTTTCAGTCTTCACCAGCAAGATACAACTTGTTTCCTGTGCATCTTTCATTTCACTTAAAACATTTCATTTCACTTATAACCAACAAAATGAATACTTAAAGTTGATGTTAGTGACAGAATGAGCATTTTTTATTCTTCGTAATGCTCATGAAGCACTAATTATAGTAATTGTCATATATTAAGTCCAAAATAATTTTATTGTTTAATGTATTTTGTTACATCCTACTTCTTTTTTTTTTTTAAAGATTTTTATTTATTTATTCATGAGAGACAGAGAGAAAGAGGCAAAGGGAGAAGCAGGCTTCCCGCCGAGCAGGGAGCCCGATGCGGGGCTCGATCCCAGGACCCTGGGATCACGACCTGAGCCGAAGGCAGACGCTTAACGACTGAGCCACCCAGTCGCCCACATCCTACTTCTTAAATTGGTGGTTCACATATGAGATTTCGGGTGAGACTGCTTCCTTTTCTTTCTTTTTTTTTTTTTTTTAAAAGATTCTATTTATTTATTTGACAGAGAGAGACACAGCAAGAGAGGAAATACAAGCAGGGGGAGTGGGAGAGGGAGAGGGAGAAGCAGGCTTCCCGTGGAGCAGGGAGCCCGATGCGGGACTCAATCCCAGGACCCTGAGATCATGACCTGAGCGGAAGGCAGACGCTTAATGATTGAGCCACCCAGGCGCCCTGGGTGAGACTGCTTTCAGTGGACTGTAACGCTTGGTGAAATTGGCAGTTGTAAACATTTTTAGGATCACGATCCCTCTGATAAGCTCTGATAATCCCCAGGTTTGTGCCATTTCTTCTGAAGGGAAAAACTGTACATATAAGCAACTATGAACATTTTAAAGATTATTTATTTATTTAAGAGAGTGAGCGAGCAGGGGAAGGGACAGAGGGGAAGGGAGAGGGACAAGCAGACTCCGCTCTAAGTGCAGAGCCCAATGCGGGGCTCGATCCCACGACCCTGAGATCATGATCTGAGCTAAAATCAGGAGTCGGTCGCTTAACTGACTGAGCCACCCATGTGTCCTGCAACTACGAACATTTTAAATATTATTTCCTGGGAGTCAATACATCCTGGAGATGCCAGGATAACACATCACTCCTCACCTATGCCAAACAAGATTCCTATCCTAATATCCTCACTTTTAAATCTGAGATAAAAGTGAAGCGCTTGGTCACAATCATCCATACTTCCTTCCAGATAAATTTTAAGTTAACATTTCAATAGTTAAAGATGCTTCTGTAAATAAAAGATTTCTATCCAATTTGTTTTTAAGAATTATTTAAAAATAATTTTAGAATTACAAAAGAGTTGCAAAAATAGTAGAGTTCCCCATCTGCCCTTTATCCAGCTTCCTCTAATATCTTACATCAGCATAGTACAGTTATCGAAGCCAGCAAATTAACATTGGTACAATCCTATTAACAATCCTGTTAATCTCAATCTAATTGGAATTTCTCTGATCCTCCCACTAATGGGAACACACTTCAAACGATCAATCCTGTTACTTGTAAATTTTAGACACTGTAAATATTCTCATTCTTCCTTTCTATTTTTTAAAAAAACATCAAATTGTAAACAAACTCAATGTTTAATCACAAAGATATAGTCAAACAATTGCAGTGTCCTTACATTTTGACATTTATACAGTTATTGAAATTATGTTTTTGAAGATTTTTATGATATGGGAAAATACTTAAAACTTCAGAATGCAATACACAAACCTATGTAAAGGATTATCTCAAGTTTGTTGCAAATAAATAGATATGTGTGTATTTGAATGTATAGGGAAACTGTTGGAAGGAGACATACTAACATTTTGACAGTGTTTATCTACAGATAGTGGAATTTTGTGTGATTTTTTATTTTTTAATGCTTTTGTCTATTTTCCAAATTTCCTACAGTGAATCACATTCTACCTATAATTAAAAAAATTTTTTTTTAAAGCAGGCTCCACACCAGTGTGGAGCTTGAACTCATGAACCTGAGATCAAGAGTCGTGGGCTTTATCGACTGAGCCAGCCAGATGCCTTATGTTTCTACTTACAATCTTTTTTTTTTTTTTTAAAGATTTTATTTATTTATTTGACAGAGAGAGGCAGTGAGAGAGGGAACACAAGCAGGGGGAGTGGGAGAGGGAGAAGCAGGCTTCCCGCGGAGCAGGGAGCCCGATGCGGGGCTCGATCCCAGGACCCTGAAATCATGACCTGAGCCGAAGGCAGACGCTTAACGACTGAGCCACCCAGGCGCCCCTCTACTTACAATCTTAAAAAACATATTAAAAAACTCACCTAGGGATGACATTAGTAATTTCCTGATCATACTAGGCAACTATCATTATTTTTCTTAGTCATGATAATGATGTCTTGATTCTATAGGAGAATGTTTTTAGTTTTTGGAGATATGTGCTTAAAGTAGGAGTGATTTCTCATGAGCTTTATAATTTATTTTGAATTGGTTGGTAAAAAAAATATATTTATATGGAAAGAAAAGGAGGAAGCAAAATACTCCTCTCCTGTACTATCTCTTCAAAACAAAAACAAAAGCACTTCCCTTAAGGAGGTAGATCAATTTGTCTATTTTGTCAGTATAAAGAGGAAATCCTAGTCATGTTGTCTTTATGTCCCTAAGTAGAATTATAGACAAAATAAAAACTTACCCATTGTCTGAATTGTTTTATACCTGTAGTCAAATTCATCTTGCAGGTCTTCTAAATATTTGGTGTCTTGTTCTGTCATCTTTTTACAAAAGAAAACATACTCACTCTGTTGTTTTAATTAAGCATGTCAGTGAAACATCATCATCAGTATTTCAAAGTATGCTGTTTGGTGCTTCCGGCCTCCAGTCACGTCCTGGACTAAGTGTATAGAACCTACATTTCTAAAGAGCAATACCCATGAAGGTTGAATAGCACTGGAAGAACCAGACTAAATCTGCTTTTCCATTTGCACTTCCTGATCATTTGGAAATCTTTCAGCATCTTGCCTCTTATTTCTCATTTAGTTCCAAATGACTCTACTAATGTCTTTTTTTTTGCTGGAGAATATGGATACCTTTTCCCTTTTAGTTCCATATAACTCTGCATTAACGTACCAATTATCTTTTCACTTAAAGTCTCCATTCTCATCTGCTGTAGTTTATGGCAATTCAGTCTACATTTTTTCCCCCTCTCTACTGCTTAGAAAAATATCCCTGTGTCTTGTTTCTGTTTTGAGATTTCACTTTGCTCTTCTCCAAACCTGGTGATGTCTGTCTGCTCATAATAGGTATTAAGTGCCAAGATCTGGGCTGAAGGCTTTTCTTATATTATCTCATATAGTCCTTCACAGCAATCCTGTGATGGTGGTCATCCTCACTTTTATAGATAAATGCAGAGATTTACAATGTGAAGGTTTAGAGGCATGGAGTTTGGTGGGGTAGGCCCAGTCTCCAGTAAATTAAAGCTGAAAAGTTCCCCCCCAAGAAATCGTTTCTAATATGAACATAGTATGTGAGAGATAGTTATTTTATTATCAAATTGCCCTGTGATTTCTGTAAGGACTAACTTTGGGCACAGTTAGATGTTTGGGGGCAATAGCTAGCCTTGCTTGGTTTCTATGAGCTTACTCACCTGCACACTATTTTTAATGGCAGCCACTTTGTGCTCCACATTCCTCTGCCTTTCTGAGACTGAAGAACTTTGTAAGGATTTCTCCAGAGGTCCCTGGAAAAAGAATGTCTTGAAATTTCAATGATATGAATAAAACAAGTTTATGATAAGTGTAGTATATGTAGTATACTTTGAAATGAGGTTTGAATTTATAGGATATGGAATACTACACAGCCATTAAAAAGCATACTTTATTTAATGACATTTAAAGTAGCATTAAGTTGTTAAGAAATAGAGCAAATTATAAAAACACCATGTATTTATGTTCCCTCTTCCTTATATATATGTATGTATAAATATATGGGTATATGTATAGACATGTAAACTCAAGTACATGTGATTGGAAGAACACACACACCAAAACATTATCAATACGTAAGTGGAATTACAGATGATTTTGTGGCTTAAACTTTTTCTCCTAATTTTCTATAACAGACTTACGTTGCTTTTGAAATTCTCTAAAATGAATACATGTAATTTAAAAATGAGTATAGCAAAACTACATTAAATTGGACTCAAATTCAGAATTAGGGATGTTGACTCTGCTAGGATGAGATTTACTTTTACACTGGAACAAAGGGAGTTCACTAAAGAATATCTAAAAATGTTAGCCTAGTTCAATAGAAAGGCTAACCAACCTTTCCACACACCATTTCTTGGTCATTCAAATAATCTAACATTGAGTGTTCCTTAGATATAAAGACACTGAATGTGTTCCTTAGATATCAAGCCACATAGATACCCAGTTAGAATGTCAGCAACCTTTGCCTTAGAGTTGGGCGAAGAGCTCCGGTTAGAAAGGCTGATGACTTGACTAAGCAAATCAGTGGTGGAACCTCAAGTAGAACTAATGTGGTTGGCTACAAATCAAGTGTTCTTTCAACCAAACCACATTCTTCAGATTGGAAAAATAGTTATAAAATCCCTCTCTCTCTCTCTCTTTCTCTCTCTCTCTCTCTCTATATGCTTCCATATATTTGTATATTGGTTTGAAGGTTTGAAATTTTTGTGGTAGTATGTGGTACTGGCAGATTGTTTGTAGTTTCTAATTTGACTGATACCTGACATTTGAAGACAACACCCACACCCACACCCCCCCACACACACACACTAAAATGACTGGAGATAAGAGGGATATAGAAAAGAACAGCTGAGAATATATGTGAGAATATCATATATTAGTAGTAACAGCATCTTAATTTTTACCTAAAATGCACTGAATCAAACTATATTTACTTTAGAAGCACTATACTTTAGATTTTAAATTAAATAAAAATATTATCCTTTATCTAAAAAAGAAGAGCAAATTGTTAAAATTTCATATTTTTCCAAAAACAACCATAACACGACAATAACTAAGTCTAAACATTCTTAACAGCTCAAAAAAAGATACTTTCCTGGGACCTTTAGAAATACATATAGTGGTGTGATTTACTAAATTATAGAGGACATCATCTGGAAACTGATTACTTACATACTCTTTCCTTTTTATAAGGATTAACTGAAAAAGTATTCCCAAGGACTTCATTGATCCCTCTACTTGTCTTTGATAGGGGCTCTGAATTCACTGAGAATAGTGTGATAAAATATAATCTAAAATACGGCAGGGCAAAGTACATTGAAACAATCAACAAGCAAGTATTTATGGAGTTTCCATAAGATAAAATTTTGTGTGTGTAGTTTTGGACTGGTGGGGGGTAGGAAATCGGGAGCCATAGAAGGTTTTGACAAAGATCAGTCCCTGAGGATAATCATGCTGAGGGAAGCAAAGTCCAAACGGTAGTTAGGAATTCAGCTAGGAGGCAGTTAACTATATTCCTCAACTGATATTGTAAGACCATGGACCAGAGTGTGACCAATGGAAACAGAAAAGAATGTATAGAGAGGAGTCCAGAAACAAACTCTAGAAAGCCTTGGTAATTATCTCAGTATGAAGGCAGAGAAAAGGAATTACTCGAACATGATCCTAAGAGCTTGATTCCAAGTGACTGGAAGGATGGTGGCACCATTAACACAGGTAGAAGGAGCTGATGGGGAAGAAGGTAAGAATTTCTGTTTCAGAAAAATGGAGTTCCAAGTGATAACAAGACCACAAGTTCAGAAAATATTACCTGAACGGGCATGTTGGCTGCAGCCAATATTCTCCTCTCTTCCCTTAAACAATTCGAAATAACCACAGCTACGTGCATTGGATTTCCATGAAATTTTCCCTGGAAAAAAAGTGAGCAAAAACAAACATAAAAGCTTAAATATATACATCATATGAAAACATCACTACTTGTAAATCAAAAATAATCTCTCAATAAATATATGAAACTATTTGGGATTTGTTTCAACAATCTATTCTAAAGCCACAGAAACGTGTATTGTGAAACTCCTATGGAGCATATTGCTCTCTCTTCAAAAATCATTTTTAATAATTAAAAATAATTCTTGAACACCCCTTAGGAAAGGCCCTGAACACACACTCGGGAGGATCCGTTTATTTTAGGCTTAGGATAGGTTCTAGGTAAAAGAGTTACTTCTTTGTAAATGATTATGCACCGGGGTGGTCCCAGCCGTTCGCCCGTTCACTCTGTGCTTCGTGGTAAGCTTAAAGCATTCTTTGGTCCCTGTTTACCGTTGTTCATGTTAACTAGCTTATAACTATACGAATTTACTAGAGGGAGACTATCACACATTTCAGCAACAATATTTTTATCACACCTAAGCATATATATTTTTTACTACCCGGGCTAATGGTGCAGAACTTGGAACTGGCAGCCTATGGGCTTAATTCAGCCGGTCGGTACGCCGTGTGAGTTAAATATTGTAATCCCTTCAGGAGGAGCATGTACTACCCACAGCTGCCATTGTATCCACCACTGAGAAACCCAGGCACTAATAATTTACCTTACCTGCCAAGACCCTGTAGGAGTTTCAGTTGTCTTGGTTTATAGGACTGATCCCAACAACACCATCATTTTAGTCAATAGTGTTAAACGTCTTTGTTAATAGACCTTTTCCAAGCCAGGGTTAACAGGAAGCTTCATAAATGTAGACAAATACATTTATTTAGTTTCCCTCTACGCTCCTCTCTGAAGGACGTGCTAATTAGCTACGAAATGGTCAAACGGGTCAATAAGAGAAAAAAAATAACTATCCATAAAGTGGAAAATTAACAATTAATCAAAAGGAAGATTATACAGATTATACAGACTGACAAACCAAAGGGTCTTTCAAGGGACGAAATGAGGTTGTAAACATTTTTATGACCTTCACTGCTGCCACAGTTTTATTAGATGATGCACATTAATTAGGACATCTATTTGTAAAACGAGGGTAAACACCAAGTTTCTGAGTTCCTGCTCTTCCATATTCTACAGGCTTCAAAACTCTTTTTTCCCTTTTAAATCAGAAAGCTCCAAAGAAAAAAATAAAAATGAATTGACAGAAGTTCATAAGGTAAAGAAATTAAAATGATCCTTTTTATTAAGCAGAGATACGAAATTTCCCATTTCTGCATGCTGACAATTTCAGATTCTCTCTAGTTAGAATTTGTTCCTGTTGGTTGTTAATTTTCCTATCTACTGATGTTTTCCATATACCTTCCATTCAACTTCCCAAGAAAAAACAATGTTTTCTCATTTTGCCTTTATTTTGCAAATATTCCATTGTTAAAAATAAAGGGCTTCTTCTGGGGCTCCTTTGGAGGCTCTGTTACTTATGTAAATTTGAAAACTCCTCTTCCCGTCCAAGATCTGGAGTTCCTCTAAGACCCTGAGAATCACCCTTATTTGTCCTTGTTTTTCTCACCATTATAAGAGCTTTTCCATGATCATTCAGATATTATCTTTCTACATTTGTCAGCTCCATTGTGCACATTTTCCTTTTCCTTTCCTACTTGAACTGTTTACCTTCCCTTTCAGATTCAGTTTCCCCTCATGTCTTAGAAGGTTAAACTATTCATTTTTCTCCCTTGTTCAGAGCACAAGATCACCATCGTGTCCATCTAGGCTATCTTTTCACTTTCCTTTTGCATTTTTCCTAACTTAGTCCCTCCCTTAAATGTATGAGACAAAAACTTCTTATGGAAAATTGATCATTATAGATTCAAAACCAAATTAGTGCTTTTTATTTTTGTAAATATCAAAGATGTACTCATGTTCACCTTTCAGTTACTACGTATATGGACCTCAAAAAAAAAAAAAAAAAAAGCAACCAAAACCAAAACCAAACCAAACCAAACCAAAACAAAAAAACACCCCTGAGCGTGTGTTGGTGGGAGGAAGAGAACACCAGAGAGAAAAAAAACTGCACATTTTCTGTTGTGTGTCTCTCTTGTCTCATGCATGTATAGTGCATATATCTTCTGCTCTGTATCTTGTCTTTCCCCAAGTGGCAATGAATAGAAGTTTCTATTTTAGTGAAGTCAAACTTATTAATTCTTCTCTTTATGGTTAGTGCTTTTTATGACTTATGAAATGTTTCCCTAACCTCCAGTCATGGAGGTTTTTTTCCCTCTGTTAAGTCTTTATAGTGTTGTCTTTCATTGTAATTCAGTTGGAGCTTGCTAATAATGAGAGGTCTTTTTCACATTTTTCTATATGGATACTCAGTTCTGACTGTATTTCTTGAACATTCTGTTTTTTCACCATGCTCTGCTGGGCCAACACTTTCATAAGTCAAGATCCACATGTGGATGGGTTTGCTTCTGAGCTCTATTCCATCTTAGAATTCTATCTCTGTTTTGTCAACAGCCTATTTTAATTACTAGAGCTTAAATTTTGATGTCAAGTAGGTGTCTTCGCATTTCCATATAAATTTTAGAACCAGCTCGTCAACCTGCGCACATACATATAACCATGTTGAGAATTTGAATGGTACTATATTTTTAGATACATTTGGGAGACTTGGCATCTTTATAATTGTATTCTAATCCATTTATTGGGGTCTTCTTTAATGTTTCTCTATTAAGCATTATAATTATCTATGGGGATCTTACACATTTTTTGTTAGGTTTATTTCCATATAATTGGTATTTTGATAACAAAATAAATAGTATCTTTCTTTCCTAATTGTTTTTGCTGGCATGTAGAAATATATTTGACTTCCATATATTGATTTGGAAGCTAGCAACTTTGCTAAACTCTTATTGACTCTAATAATGTGTTTTTAGTATCTCAACAATTCTAACAATTTATCTGTAGACTCTCTTGGATTTTCCACATACATAAATCATATCTTGTGTGAATATTGATAACATTTTTTCCCTTTTCTAACATCTAACTTCCATCAGAATTTTACCTTCATCCTAAGTCTTACTTAGAAATGTACTGGTTAATTTCCAAACATAGGGGTTTTCTACTTCTCTGGTTTTTTAACTGATTTTTAAAAAGGATTTTATTTATTTATTTTATTTTAGAGAGAGAGAGTGAGCTCTCGAGTGGGCCACTAGGGGCGGAGGGAAAGGGAGAGAGAGAGAATCTTAAGCAGGCTCCACGCCAATCCTGAGATCGTGACCTGAGACAAAACCAAGAGTCAGATGCTTAACCAACTGAGCCACCCAGGCGCTCCTTAACTGATTTTTTTAATAGATTTAAAAAATTCTAATCAGAGTAGATGTTCTGAGTGACTTCAACCACTTAAAATTTGCTGAGACTTGCTCTGTGGCCCAGCAGATGCACCTCTCATAAGCTTGTGGAGATTGCGAAGTCTGCAGTTGTTCACTGCAAATGTCTTATCCAGGCCCATTAACCCAAGTTTGTTCATTGTTTTGTTCAAATTTCTGCATCCTTGTGGATTTTGTTTCCTGGTTAATTTGATCAATTATTGAAAGAGGTATGTTAAAATCTATTCTGTGGCTTTTTGTCCTGGTGGTGCTGTCATACACACTCAGACTTACACATTACTAGTGAGTCAAGCCTCCCATTTCTGTGACCTGAACTTTAATGATGCTTTTAGCTTTGAAGCAAAAATATAAACTATGACATAATGCTTTTTATCACTTGGGATTTTTATTTTATCCTTACTGAAAGGACTGGATTTATTTCTATGGAGATATAAATATTTAAAATCACATAGCAGTACTGTGCATATATAAAAAGGGTAAATACATGTGAAGTAAATTGGTTAATGTATTCCTAAAACTTCTTCATATACTTAGAATTCAAATTTTCTGAATCTCTCTTCAACTTAGACTCATTGGAATTCATATTTTTCCATAAAATAATGTCCTCTGGGACATCAAAAATATCCGTGAGGCAGCATTTCCTTAAAGTGTTCACAACTACTGTCTCCATCCTGTAAGTTTTGATGCTGACACTTTCCTGATCTTACCAGAAGTTCTTAATAGAAAATCTTCAGACAAGAACCAGGACTCACACTCCTTCTGCAAGTGGTCCTTAATGGTTTGTTGACAGAAACATTGAGGGATTGTAGTGGCCTAGTCATGCCATCATGATTAACAACCATATCACTATGCTTTTAGATGAAATTATTATTTAACTGCTCAGAAACACATCCATAAAATCACTGAAGACTAGAAAACATAGTAGGTTCCTGGATGTCTATTCCAGAATACTTCTAACCAGCCCTTTATCAGCTCAACCATTAACCATACTCTTTGGGTCCACTCCCAATAATATTTTAAAAGAACTTCTTCTTAGACATTGTTTAAATTAAATTAAATATGGCAGTAACTTCAGCAATTGGCAGGTATAAGATTACAGTGACACACTGCTTGTCATAACTCAAACTCATATTCTTGATCCCTTTAAAGATCATTTTGCATTGACAGTGTAATTTTAAGTCTCCTCAAAGAAAACAAATTCTCACACCAGGCATTACCTATTTGATTAAACACATATTGCACTTTTTCCTCAATGGCATCATGCTGGAAGTTAAGTGCATTCTGTTCCAAATCAGCAGGAAATTTCTGATAAATGGATATCATACATCTTCAAGATAGTTCCTTGCAATGCATGATTCATTTACTCTAGCTTCCTATCACACTGAGATTGCATTCACCTATTGTGAGGAATTTGGCAATTTCTCTTGACACTGTTGCTTTGTGTATGATAGGCAATCCTTTTGCATGAATCTCAATAATAAAAGATAACATGACTTCTTCTGCCTATGTGCATCTTTCTTCCTTTCTTGCATCCTATAAAGCACTTTACTGTTACTTTCCATGAAAATATGGAATTTAGGATCATCCATCCAGTGACAAATAATTTGCTTAACAAATATCAAATTTATACCCTGCTGATTTGTTCCCACCCCATTCTGCATACATGATAGCTATTTGTTTCAATCCTAAAGCAGTATTATACTGATGACACTTTAAACAGCAATTAAACTCAACATATGCTACGCCAACAGTGCACATCATTCAACTGAAGTGACAACAACACGAGGAGCTGTGACCCAATTTCACATCACTGGCCATGACAATGACATTGTGTTTGCCACCTGACAACAATAAGTAAGAGATGCTATTGATTATAAGATGCATTTTCATTTCAGAGATTAAAATGCTGAAAAAAAAGGAGTCTTAGAATTAATAAATATGCTGTTTTATTCTTGTTCCTGCTTTATACTAAATTCTTTAGCTTTCCTTCAAATTCCTCTTCTCTTGCCCTTCCATCTAATTTCTAATTTTGACTCATCACTAAAGAGGGACTAGTTCATCTGCTTTTTTTTCTCCCAAAAGGTCCAAGGAGTACCAGAATCAGAGGTAAAGGATATGAGAAGTCTTGCTTAAAATAATCTCCTTCAGGGCGCCTGGGTGGCTCAGTCGGTTAAGCGACTGCCTTCGGCTCAGGTCATGATCCCAGGGTTCTGGGATCGAGTCCCGCATCGGGCTCCCTGCTCTGCGTGGAGCCTGCTTCTCCCTCTCCCACTCCCCCTGCTTGTGTTCCCTCTCTCGCTGTGTCTCTCTCTGTCAAATAAATAAATAAAATCTTAAAAAAAAAAAAATAACCTCCTTCATTCAGGTGGCACAGAATCAGATTTCACAACTAGACATTCACTCCTTTGAGTTCTTTCTCCAAGAATCCCCTTTAAAATGCAAACACAGGAGGAAGAGTTAACACTATATTTAGTTAATTTCCTCTGCATTGTGCAAGAATGATCGGATATTGTTTTCTGGCTGCAGTGACTTGGCAACTGCAGGATGAAAGCAGTGGGTCCCAGGACAAATACAGGGAGAAGTTTCGGGGGAGCCCTGAATGAGGGAGGCAGTAGTAATCAATGGGGATGTGGGATTCTGCAGAAACATGTAACCAACAACTGTCTGAGCTTGGGTTCCTCCAGAAGCTGATCCTGAAATATGAATTCCAGTCCAAAAAACACAATTATGGGAGGGAGGGTAACTGAGACAAAGAAAATAAGGCATCGGAAAAGGGGGTGTTATCAAGTCATTGGCTAAGATGGGCTGGGAGCCAGTGAAGAATATGGGACAGAGCTATCTACACAAGGGTTGCGGGGATATGGGGTATTTTTACACCAACTCTTGTCTTCATTAGCCCTGAAGCAAAAGAAATGTAGATGCTGGGACTCCACCACATTGAACTAAAATGATGAGGCCCGAGGGGATATGGGCAGGGCACCGCCCGCCTCTGCAATACCAGCTCTTCTCCCAATCTCAATGGGAAACATTTTGACTTCTCATTGGTTTTAACTACCTACAACCACATTATGCTCAAACGTTGACATTTCTTTTTTTGTTGTTATGTTAATCACCATACATTACATCATTAGTTTTTGATGTAGTGTTCCATGATTCATTGTTTGCGTATAACACCCAGTGCTCCATGCAGAACGTGCCCTCTTTAATACCTATCACCAGGCTAACCCATCCCCCCACCCCCTCCCCTCTAGAACCCTCAGTTTGTTTTTCAGAGTCCATAGTCTCCCATGGTGCGTCTCCCCCTCCGATTTCCCCCCCTTCATTCTTCGCCTCTGCTATCTTCTTCTTTTTTTTTTATTTTAACATATAATGTATTATTTGTTTCAGAGGTACAGGTCTGTTATGGTATCTCTGGGATATGAAGCAGTTGTCTCCAATTACAGAGTAAAATGTTTTCATTCACATTTTTATTGGCAATCTGCGATCTACTGTACATTTCTGGTTGCCAATTAGCTCTCTTCCCTTTTATCATCCCAAATACTGCTGTTAAATCATTTTTATCCTTGCCCCATACCAGCGCCAAACACACTGGCCAATTTCTACTTGACAATATGCTCTCAGCTCCAGCCTTTTACTATTTCCTTCCCTTTATTCTGGGCACATGATTTTTCCAAATGTCTTCTACCTAGTATTTCCTCACTAGAATCATAAGAACATGTCTATGGTGAAAAAACCCCACTAATTTGAACAAGAGCTGATCTAGTTGTCTTAAGGCTGATCTAGCTGTAGAAGGATCACTCTAATAGATTTAAAAAGCAATTATCTTTCATGATAATTAAAACCGCTATGAGATACCACAACACATCTGTTGGAAAGGTTAAATCCAAAACACACTATACCAAATGCAGATGAGGATATGGTGCAACAGGAACTTTCAAATGGTATAGCCACTTTGGAAGATAGTTTGGCAGTTTCTGACAAAGTTAAACATACTCCTACTATACAATCCAGCAATCATGCTCCTAGGTATTTACCCAAATGAATTAAAAACTTATGCTCACACCAAAACCAGCATCCAAATGTTTATATCAAATTTATTCATAACTATCAAAACTTAGAAGCAACCAAGATATCCTTCAATGGGTGAATGGATAAACAAACTGGTACATCTATATGATAGAATATTATTCAGTGATAAAATGAAATGAGCTATCATGCTACACAAAGAGGAAACTTAAAACCATTGCTAATTGAAATAAGCCAACATAAAAAGGCTATGTACTTTACAGCAAAACTATGGAGACAGTAAAAGGATCAGTGGTTGCCAGGAGTTGGGGGGCAGAGAGGGAGGGAAGGATGAATAGGTGGAGCACAGGGGATTTTAGGGCAGAGAAACTTTTCTATATGAGACTGTAATGGTGCATATATGACTGCAAATAAGACCCATAGAACTGTGTAACACAAAGAGTGAATCCTGACATAAAGTATAGACTTTAATAATGATGTATTATTGATTCATCAGTGGTAATAAATACACCAACCTGAATGCAAGATATTAATGATGGGGGAAACTCTCTGGCAGGGGTGAGGGGAGGCTAAGGGAGTAGATGGGAACTCTGTACTTTCCACTCAGTTTTTCTGTAAACTTAAGACCGCTCTAAAAAATCAAGCTTATTTTTTAAGTCATCTTATTGAAGTCACAGTTCTCGCATATCCTTATGCTATTTCTCTTGGCAGGAATGAACAAATTCAAATGAACAGAGTTGCCTGCCTTTCTTGCTTAGTTAGTTTTAAATCGTCTCGTCACCACGAAGATTTTCTTGATAAAAAGGAAGTGAGGTATAGAGTCTCCATGGATAGAAATGATTAATGCCTTATTTCTGTTTATGCTGATAATAATACATCCATCTTAAAACAAACTAGCTAAAAATTAGCTGCAGGTATATATAGCTTGTCTTAGCTTATTTTTTCAATGAAAAGAAAACACTTCTTAAAGGAATCAAGACGTCTTCTGTAAATTCTGGGTATGTTTCCTGAGCCATGTTCTACATCTGTGAAGGCTCAACTCATTCTGGACAGTTGCTCTGAGAAGCAGCCAGAGAGCTCTCTAATCAACTGAGGGGACCTGGGTTTGTGGCTGGTACCAGCTGTGTGACCTGAGGCAAGTCACTTTTTAACCTTCATTGCTTTAATTGTCCAATTAGTCAGTTGGGATAATAATGCTTGCCCATCATAGAGTCACAGTCAACATGGCAGACGTTTGAGAAAGAGCTTTGTAACTTGTAAAGTGCTCTATAAACATAAGGAGTTTTCTTTGTTGCCTCTTGGGGGTGTTAGGAGAGTTTAAAGCTCACAAATGGCAAGTCAAATAGAAGATAAAAATCTTCCTATTGGTTTCACAGAAATGAATGAAGATACTGATTATAAAGACAATGAAGACTGAGGAAATATATTTACACGAATATAAAACTCCAGAAAAAGGAAGAGTATGTATTTGGGGCTTTCAGAACATTAGACAGTAAGGACTTTCTTGTCATTTCTTTAGGACTAACTTGTGCATGCACATAAATACACTAAAAGCTGCTTTGAATAGAAAAAATTAACCCACAAGCTAGCAATTAGAAATAATAATAGTATAGTGCTTTCACTTGAGCATAATTCATACAATCTTTGGGAGAAAATAATTAACACTACACTCTCTAGGCATAGGAAAAAACCTGGAAGGAACACATCAAACTCTCATTGATGATTATCCTTGGGGAAATGGGGTTGGGGGGAATGGAAATTTTCACTTTTACCTCAATTCTTTGGCATTATTAGAATTTTTTAAAATAATTGAGCATGTGTTACTTTTATGATTAAAACTAAACAAGAAGTGATAAATTACATGTATATACTTCATATCAGATCTTTCTCTTTGCTTGATTTAGGCAAAGGTTTTTGTAAAACATGACTGTTGGCTTTGAAAGGAGGAAAAAAGAGAGTTTGAGCCTAGTTAGATCATTATGCTGACTAAAATTCAGTGCTCCTCGGGAATTCACAGCCTTGTAATTAAGAGATGAATGAACTGCTTAATTCAAAATGACAGGAAGAATACAAGGTAGATGTTAACAAACTCTACTTATCATTTTTATGTTTGAACATAACTATAATAGAACCTGCCATTTACTGAATACCTATTATATGCAGGGGGCTTTATAGGCTTTGTTTTTAATGCTGACAGTAACCTGCAAGGTACATATTAGGAAACCCAGGGGTTATGTCATTTGTGGAAAGTCATAGAACTGGGAAGTTAGGGGGACACCTGGGTGGCTCAGTCGCTTAAGCGTCTGCCTTTGGCGCAGGTCATGATCCCAGGGTCCTGGGATCGAGTCCCACACTGGGCTCCTTGCTCAGCAGGGAGCCTGCTTCTCCCTCTGCCTAAGGTTCTCCCTGCTCATGCACTCCCGTGCGCCCGCTCTCTCTCTCTCTCTGTGACCAAACCAACCCAAACCAAACAAAATAAACAACCAAACAGAAAAAACCCAAACAAACAAACAAAAAAGAACTGGGGAGTTAAGCAGAAGAAACCCTTCAAATCTAGGTGTATTTTATTCTATAAACGATGACCTTTCCAGTTCATTACTGCCTTTAAAAAAATGCAGTCCTTTTTTATTTAACCAAACCCTTTGAGCCACAGCTGCATTTAATTTTATTTTCCCTGGACATTATAATAGTTTCTATGATAAATCTGTTCAACGACTAACCATTCTCTATTGGAACCTCAAGATAGCTAGCCGCAGTGGTAAAAATAGACAAACCAACAGAAAATGAGCATGGGTTTGATTACAAAATGATTAAATAACTTCCTGAGACAACTGAGGTCTTAATCCCTCCGGCACTTATACTTACTTTTGATAGAGGCAATCTGCCATGGACCCTGGGTGTCCCTGCATGAACTTGCTGGATATGGCAAGAGTGCAAGGCCCTGACCATTCTTTACTCATTTTTCAGGGTTGTATTTGCTGCAAGCAAACTTAAGTGAGGTAAAAAGTCTCCCCACCAGGTAAAGAGCAGGCTTGCTTTCCCTACCTATAAAAACAGTGAATTCCTCAAGTTCAGTGTTCTTCTCCTGTAACACAATCCACTGAGTGTGCAGACAGCTAAGATGGGCCCAGTGCATCACCCCAGGACTTGGCACACATGGGGGAACCAATGCAAATGAGCATGAAGCTCACACTACTGTTTTTGCTACATATAATAAAGTTATTTTCTCTGATCCAGAGACATGTCTTTTTCTAGCACCCATGAAAACAATAACAAGCTCACTCGTTAGCTTGAAAGGAGAATAAAATCCCAGGCCCTGCACACATCTTGATACCTACTTGTGTTGTAAAACTTCTCACACAGCAGTTCCATTATTTATTTCTATATCTGATTCCCCATGTGGACTCTGCATCTTTCAAAAGCAGGGATTGGGCTTCTTCAAGACTATCTTGAAATAGCTTTCCCCTTATAGGAACTTCATAAATGCATGTTGAATGATCAAATGATGAGATGAATAAATTACAATAATCTCCTCCTAACTGAAATAATAGAAAAAGCATATTATTCAATCTCTGTGTTGGTAAAGGCCTCTTTTTTTTTTTTTTTAGAGGGGGTGAGAGGGGCAGAGGCAGAGGGAGGGAGAGAATCTTAAGCAGGCTCCATGCCCAGCACATGAGATCATGACCTGAGCTGAAATCAAGAGTTGCACACTTAACTGACTGAGCCACCCAGGTGCCCCTAGGCCTCTGTCTTTAAATACTTCCAGAGTTTTTATTAGTCATGTATCCCTAGTAGCCAGGAAGATGAAACTAGAGTCTTGAGAGTACTTGGAAGAGGACAGCAGGTAGGAAATAGTTCTGCAGATGGCAACTGTGCTTCTCAAAGGCCTGATGGGATCCTCACCCTGGTTGACCAGTATCATTGGTAGTGAGGCTGCCTTGAGGAGACTTGAACCATGAGGGTTTTCCCACGAGTGGGTTCATACCCAAGCTGAATCTCCTGCTTTCTATATGGTAAGACACATCTTTTATTGATAGTAAAGGAATTGGTGTCCTGGGCTTATGTCTGGTGAGATCCTTTGGTCACCCCTTCACCTCTATTCTTGTGATAACAAGGATACATCATTATCATAATTACAGAGTATTTAGACAAGACTATAAAGACAGGAAAATGGAATATTAAATGTCAATCTTGGTAAAGAAGGTATACACACATCTCTCTTGCTGATGATATAATTGTATGTACAGCAAAAACAAGAGACTCTAATATTCCAGAATGATGACATGTTTTTTTTTTTCTTCCTACACTGGCAGTAACCATCTAGAACTGGAAATGGGAAAAATGTTACAATCAGAATAATAAGAAAAAATAATTTTTAAAACTTAGGAATACATTTAACAAGAAAAGTTCAAGTCATATGATTTAAACTGCATCATATTAAAGACTTTAAACGAGATCTAAGGGGGTGCCTGGGTGGCTATGTTGGTTAAGTGTCTGCCTTTGACTCAGGTCATGATCCCAGGGTCCTGGAATTGAGACCCAGATCCGGCTCCCTGCTCAGCGGAGAGCCTGCTTTTCCCTCTCCCTCTGCCTGCAGCTCCCCCTGCTCTCGCTGTGTAATAAATAAAATCTTTAAAAACTAAACAAGATCTAAGAGGGCATAAATTAAAAACATAGCATAGGATAAACATACCAGAATTCTAGGATGTGATACATAGTATCATAAAAATGTTAACTGTCCCAAAATATATTTAATGCAATTGAAGTTAGACTCACAAGAGTTGCTTTCAGAGGGTTTGGGTTAAAGGGAAGAGTCAATAACGTTCATATGAAAGAAATGTTGCACAGCAATTAAGAAATTGTAAAGGCTAATTTTTCAGTGCTTAAAATACGTCAGGAAATTTTCTACGTGTTTTTTGTTTTGCTTCATTTAATCCTCAAAACAACTGTTTGTGATAAATATTATCATCCCAGTTTACAGATAGGTAAACTAAGATAAAGAGATGTTAAGTAACTTGAAGCCAGGATTCAATTTGACACCAGAGTGTGTGCTTCCAATTACCCACCAGGTCATTGTCTCCAAGTTGGGGGGAGGAGGACTGCCCATATACTATGAAGTGTAGTATATTTCTAATTCATAAATATACATTATAATCAATAGTCCTGACATATAACTAATTAGTAGAACATACCAGAGAGTAGTAGAAAATTATCACGAGAAAAGTAACATAGGTTCAGTGGGGGAAAAAATTATTTTAAAAATCTGTCTGGTATACTTACCTATACCAATCCAGAAGAGAACGTTGGCTCTCTCTGAGAAGAATTCTATCTAGATTGAGACTTATTTTTTTTAAAATGTTAGAAAAAAATTTAGGAAAACACATATAATTGAAGAGTTTGGAGACTTGTAGCCATAGTAGGAGCCCCAGAAACTATATTAAAAAAAAGATGCATTTTTCACTATACTTGAATGCTTTTTGTATGGAAAAAGATGTCATAAAGCCAAAAGACATATGATAGACTGAGGAAAATATTAATAACTCATATCAAAGAGTTATTTACCATGAAATATATTTTTTAAAATACTAAGCATTTTTTATTGAAGTATAATTAACATAATGTTATATTAGTTTCAAAGGTACAGTATAATGTTTCAACGATTCTGTACATTTTTCAGCACTCATTACAATAAGTGTACTCTATCATCTATCTATCTATTTCAACCCCCCCCCCACTTCCCCTTTGGCAACCACCAGTTTATTATCTGTATTTAAGAGTCTGTTTTTTTTTTTTTAGTCTCTTTTTAATTTGTTCATTTGTTTTGTTTCTTAAATTCCACACACGAGTGAAATGAGAGAAATGTCTTTATCTGACTTATTTCGCTTAACATTATACCCTCTAGGTCCATCCACGTTGTTGCAAATGGCAAGATCTCATTCTTTTTTTATGGCTGAATAACATTTCATTGTATATTTATATCACATCTTTATCCATTCATCTGTGGATGGATATTTGGGTTGCTTCCATATCTTGGCTTTTATAAATAATGCTGCAATAAACATGGGGTGCATACATCTTTTTGAATTAGTGTTTTCATTCTCTTTGGGTAAATACCCACTAGTGAAATTACTGGATTATATTGTACTTCTCATTTTAATTTTTTGAGGAACTTCCACATTGTTTTCCATTGTGGCTGTACCAAATCACATTCCCGCCAACACTGCACAAGGGTTCCTTTTTCTCCACATCCTCCCCAACACTTGTTTCTTGACAGGTGTGAGGTGAAATCTCATTGTGGTTTTGATTCATATTTCCCTGATAACTGGTGATGTTGAACATCATTTCATGTGTCTGTTGGCCATCTATATGTCTTCTTTGGAAACATGTCTACTCGGGTCCTCTTGCCCATTTTTAAATTGGATTTATTTGTTTTTTGGTGTTGAGTTCTCGAAGTTCTTTATATATTTTGGATACGAACCCCTTATCAGATTTATCATTTGCAAGTTTCTTCTTCCATTCAGTAGGTTGCCTTGTTGAAGGTTTCCTTTGCTGTGCAAAAGCTTTTTATTGTGATGTAGTCCCAATATAAAATGATAACTTTTGCTTTTGTTTCCCTTGCCTCAGAAGACATGTCTAGAAAAATGTTTCTACAGCTGATGTCAAAGAAATTACTGCCTATGTTCTCTTCTCAGAATTTTATAGTTTCAGGTCTTACATTTAGGTCTTTAATACATTTTGTATTTTTGTGTATGGTATAAGAAAGTGGTCCAGTTTCATTCTTTTGTATGTAGCTGTCCAGTTTTCCCAACATTTACTGAAGAGACTGTCTTTTCTCCACTGCATATTTTTGCCTCCTTTGTCATAGATGAATTGACCATAGAAGCATGGGTTTATTTCTTTTTTTTTTTTTTTAAAGATTTTATTTATTTATTCATGAGAGACAGAGAGAGAGAGAGAGAGAGGCAGAGGGAGAAGCAGGCTCCCAAGGAGCAGGGAGCCCGATGCGGGACTCGATCCCAGGACCCTGGGATCATGACCTGAGCCGAAGGCAGACGCTTAACCATCTGAGCCACCCAGGCGCCCAACATGGGTTTATTTCTAATATATCAAGAATCCTTTGAAATTGATGAGAAAGCCCAAGAGAAGAAAGTAAATAGGAGAATGACAAAAAGCACATCCCAATAACCAATAATTTGTGAGAAAGGATGCCCAGCCTCAGTCAGAGAAAAGCAAATTTAAGATGGAAAAGAGAGGTATTATTTCTCAACCATCAGGCAGGCAAAAATGAAAAAGAATGAAAATACCTATTGCTAATGGAGATATGGGGCAGAGGGTCCTCATACACTTTACTGATGGAAATGTAGATTTTACAACCTATTTGGAAAGCAATCTGACACTATCTCCTGAAATTTACAATACTCATGCCTTTGACTAGTAAGTGCATTTCTAGGAATCTATCCCATAAAAAGAAGAGCACTAGCCCATAAGAATGCATGCACGAGGTTGTTTGTTACAACACTGCTGATGATTGAGAAAACCTGAAGGTAAAGTGCTTGCTCATCTAACGGGAATGGCTCAATAACCAAGGCACATCCACTCCATGGACCATTTGCTACCATTAAAATCTAGAGATTTCTGTGATGTAAATTTTGGAAAGCAGAGAAACGAGTAATAAAACTTCATTTTTGTAAATGACAAAATCCTGACTTCCCCACTTACAAAATTCCATAAACATACACATAAATTGTACATTTTCCTATTTTATTTAAGTAATCAGGTATAGGTATAGAGGAGCACACATTGGTTAACAATGATATCTTTGGGGGTGATGGCATGGATGGAGATAAGGGGAAAAAAGAAAAAAGTTTGTAATCAAAAAGCAACATGTATAATCCCTAATTTATGGTAAATTCTATGAGTGTGTATTCAGTAAAAGCATGAGAAGGCAGTGACCAAAATTTTCATAGTGCTTATCTTATTTTGGTGGAATTTCAGAGGATTTTTATTTTCTTCTTAGACTTTTCATTGTTTGAATACTTAAAAAGATTTGTATTATTAAGCAGTCGGAAAAAAAATTTAAAAACTATTTTCACAACAAAAATTCCATTAGTAAAAACTTTTATTAGTTTACATATTGGGCAAAAATTAGAAAATTAGAACTCCCAACGCAAAAGCGGAAAAATCATTCCAATCTGAAGAAATATAACCATTCTCTGAAGATTGTTGACATTTACAAAGCAACCCTCAAAGTGTCCCTGTAAGTGTGCATTGAACAAAAATCTGCAATCTATTTTGAACTGCAGCAGAGATATTAATACAACCTATCTAGCAACTGAGAGAAAGGGAAACTGAAAAATTGCTAATTTCGTTCATAAATAATGGAAAGTGAGTGCCCAAATGACCTATCACTCAACTGTGAACAGGAAGCCAGGTCGCAGACCCAGTTCTAACACAATGAATCCTACTGTTGGTTTCCAGATGCCCAAGGTGACACTTCAAAGTGGTCTTTAGACAGGACTAAAATGCAAGCCACGCTAACATCTTTATGCTTAAAGTATCTTTTTCTTTCAGGGCACCTCTAGAAAAGATGCTAACCAGGTAAAATTTGTCCCTTGGTGACAGAGACTTTGAAGCTGACTGGCTCCGGCTTCCATGACTGTTTCCGCTTCCAGCTTCCATCAAAATGTTTGATCTCATTGCCTTAGTTTCTTGCTCACTTACAGCTAATTAAATATAGTCACCTTCTCCTATCAGCTTGGATGCAAAATCCTATTAAGCTGTATGGGCTTCTCTATTTTATTACCTCAGGACCTCGGTCACTTGACATGCGAAACCAGCAGCATTTGTACAAGGCCCTTGTGGAGACACGGTTTACCCAGAAGGATGCCCTGGAAAGTCCTCAGGATTTGAGGTCAGAAGTCAGGGTTTTACCCCAGTCCTCCCATTAACTATGACAAAAAAAAAAAAGCAGCTACATTACCTCACTGAGCCTTGATTTCCTCCCCAATGAAATCTGTACCCTTTCTCTCCTAGGTTGTGAGAATCAGTGGGATGTCTGTAAGATTCCACTCAATCATTAAACAAAAGTCATTTATGTTTTTCTCTGATTGCAGAGGTAAAGTACCCTTTGAAGAGAATTTTAAAGTGGAAAAATCAGTGAGAAAATACAATTACCCATAATCACAACATCTGGAGATAACTGATGTTAGTATTTTGATGTACCCATTTAGTTTATTTTGTCTGTGTATATATTTACATATGTTTATACACACTTTAAAAAATAAAATTCAGAGCACATCCTACATGTCATTACGTATCTGCTTTTCCATTTAACTGATAATCATAATGTCATTAAAACCTCTACAATATCATTTTTAACATTTTAACTGTGTAATAACCATCTACAATATCATTTTAATAGCTGTTAAAAGGTTATCCTAGCCCTAGTCTGATTTGTTTAATAAATTCTCCACTGTTGGCATTTAGATTATTTGCAATTTTCACCATTAAAATGCTGTGATATATTGTTAAACCAACTTCATCAAATGATGGCAGTTAGATCTTGTTCATTTGTTTTTGCCTGCTTGGTAGGTCAGAAACAGAAAAGTGTGTTCAAGTGTCCCACTACTACTTGACTTATATCTTGTGTTTATTATAACTTTTGCTTTATGTGTTGATTCAAAATGCTTTGTTGTTTACTGATCTGTGAATGGTAGATGCTTATTTGAAATTGTCTCTTACAGTCATATCGTATTTGTCCTGATGATTGCTTTTGGACTGGAATTTGACATTACCTAACAACCTCCTAACAATCTTGAGCATTAAACGAGATGTTACATGTCCTTAGTACTAAAGAAATGTCAGCTATTATATCTCATTTCTATTTTATGATGTTATTATCACATCATACATATTGACCGTGCTTTCTTTTTGTCTGCATTTGCCTGATGGATCTTTGCCTTGTTTTTTACTTTTAACTCTTCTGGAGCCTCATTTTAGGGGTTGCTTGTAAATAGCATGTTATTGAATTTTCTGTGTTGATTCTAAGTGAAAATCTTGTTTTTAAAGAGAGCTTAACCCCCTTGGGATTCATTGCTGCTTTTAATAGATTTTGTTTTACTTTGTCACCTGGTTTTCTATTTCCTTTGCCTGTCTTGTGCTATACAGTCCATACTTCTTTTCTTTCACCTTCTCCACTATTTTTGGAATTTATCCAGATAGTTTGACAGGCTTCTAGCTTTAACCTTTGATTTTATCAGAAGTTATTTTTGCACCTAGTGGTTCTCCACTGTGTTTCCACCGTAGCCACCTAGTGGGTGGTTTCACGTTCGTACCTGCTTCTCTCCCTATGCACTGCGGGTTGAAAGCATGGGCTGGGTTATGCACAGTTCCCAGTGGCTCCAACTCTAATTCGGCCGTTTTCACTTGCACTCATCACAACACACCACGGCTGCATGACATTGTGATCGAAATCTCATTTATAGTGTCTGGAGTAAAAGGTAAGCTTTTGAAATTCCATGTCAGAATAAGGAATGTAGGATACATTCATTAAATCTCCCGACTCTACCTCCAATTTTTTTTTTTTTTTGGCAACCTGAAAAAGTGTTCTTCTATCTATATTTATATTCATTTTGTTTTGTTTTGCTTTTAAGTAATCTCTCTACCCAATGTGGGGCTCGAATTCACAGCCCTGCGATCAAGAGATCAAGAGTTGCACGCTCTACTGGCTGAGCCAGCCAGGTGCCTCTAAGAATATATTTTTGACTGTTATTTTTATTCCATTTGTTTTGGTCTCTTTAATTATGTGTGTGTTGGCCTTTCTGTCTCTGTTTTTCATAATCTATTTTCCTCCACTTCCCTACATTGTGTGCTTCAAGTGTGCCTCCCACATTGCCCATTTATTATTTGCGGTATCAAATCTATCCTTTCCTGGGTCCAACACAAATTTAATTCTACCCCAGTTTCTCTTTTTCCCTCCTGAGAAACATTCCCGATCTTACGTACCATCTCTTCTTTTCATATTACGCTTCTGAATTTTTAATTTCAATCTATTTGCCTCTATGAGTCTTTGAAAGTCATAGTCTCAAACCTTGGTTACTCTCCATGGAGACGGAACAACTGTTAGTATAGGAGCAGGTGTTGGAAAAGGAAAGGTAAAAGCAGACTTGGTTGATAAAATATATATAAAAGACATATTTAAATTGCCACATAATAAAGAATAGGTTGTGGGAAAATACTTTTTAAAATCTAACGTCATGTTGTGTAACTAGCTGAAATCCAACTTCTCTCACCACCTCCTCTACCACTACCATCCTTGTTTAGCCTGGCTAAACATGGCAGCCAGAGCAATCTTGTTAAAATCTAAGTTGGGTCAAGCCACTCTTCTACCAAAGCCGTCCAGTGGTTCTCATTTCAAAAGAAATGCCAAAGTCTTTACAGTTTCCTACTCAAGCCGAAGTCATGAGTGGATGGCACATACATTATGCATCATATTCATGCTGACATATTCATTAAAAGGAAAAAAGGATAGTTTGTACAGTTACCAGCTCCCCTCTTCCAGTTGATTATGAATACATGGGGGATTGCTTGAAATAACACTCTTTGTCTTCCAGATGGTAAATATAACCATATCAATGAATAAAATATATAAAACACAGGAAAAGTATACATAGAAATATAGAAATCATCCCTAATTTTACCCACTAAAGATAAGCATCATTAACATTTTCATGTTTTTCCTTGCAGATTTTTAAAATTATTTTTTAAATATATATAGTATGATATAAAATTGAGATGTAAGTTTGTATTCCACAGTTAGTAAATAACACAGCAGGATTATTTTTCCATGTCATTAAATAATCTTGAAAAACATGGTGTCAAATAAGGTTGAGCTACTAAATTACCTCCCTAGGCACAATCTGTGGAACCATTTCCCTCTTATGGACATTTAGGTTGCTCCTCATTTCTAAATATAGTACTTAGTGATCCCTGCTAGTAGAGATGAGCTGACAATAAATCACCGCTAACTTCTGGAGTGCGATAGTGTTGGCATCAGCAGAGGGGGGCTTGGGATGGTCTGAAATGGTGGGTGTGCAACTGGGGCTTCCTGTGAAAATTGCAGAAGCAAAAGCAGGAGGAAGACGACCGGCCCATCGGCTTTCTGTTACTGAGAGAGGCATTTCGGTCAGGTCACTGTGGCCTCAATTGCATCATCGGTAACATTAGGAGTTGGGTTAAATGGCGTTAGAATGCTAGCTCTCTTAATTTTTGTTTTGCTATCAACCTGTCTCAAGTCAGAAATAATCAGCCATCCATCCGAACACAGATCTTACAAAAGAGCTCGTAACCTCTGGGGTCTCATTTGTGCTTCTGCGGTTGTGTTGCCAAATAAATCACTTGGTACTGGGAACTCTTCCAACCTGGCAGAGCAGAAGACAAATCAAAACACATGCCTAATTCTGTTTAAGTTTCATGGTTTAGTGGCTGCTTAGAAAAAAAAATTAAAATGTGTCCAATTCAAGGAGCTTTCTGAAAAAAGTGCGCGTGAGTCAACAAATCATTTTAGGCAAAGCAAACGTACATGCTCCAGGGCCAGAGCAAGACTGTGTCCCCATGACAGCGCGCCTGTGCCCAGCATTCGAATTAGGCCAGATCCTGTTAAGAATAGTACAGTATGTGGAAAAAATCTCATTTTTATGTGGGAGCATTCCTGGAACCCTCTAGGTGAGAAAGATAAAAGAGAATCGCACAAGGATGTTGCTGTCTGAAAAGGTGACGTGTTCGCTGCTTGGTGATATACCCAGGATGTTGGTGAAGTGATACTGGAGTTGATATTGATCGGTGTATTTACTGAATTCAAATACTTCTATACATTTAACCTCATCAGTAGAAACTTGTGACTGGACAAAATAAATATAGGTGTTTTTTTATGTAGTGTCCAGGGAGGTCAGTAAGATGAAAAATGTTTAAAAGCTTCAGAGATTCACCTTCTTGTTCTTTTGAGCTCTTTGGTATGATGGTCATCCTTTTATCCCCAGGGTTAAACCTGGTGTGTTGGCCTCAGTATGTGCTGAAAACATGTTTATGGGCTGAAACCCACCAAATCATCCTTATTTTTCCTTTATAATTTTTCTGCCTGCTACCATCTTTTTTTTTTATTAAAGATTTTATTTATTTGTCAGAGAGAGAGAGAAAGAAAGAACAAGCAGGGAGAGTGGCAGGCAGAGAGAGAAGCAGGCTCCCTGCTGAGCAAGGAGCCTGATGCGGGGCTCAATCCCAGGACCCTGGGATCATGACCTGGGCCGAAGGCAGATGCTTAACCGACTGAGCCACCCAGGCAACCCATCCTGCTACCAATCTTAAAGAAACATGTCACTTATCATCAGTTCTAGATGCCATATATTAAGGAATGTTTACTGATGGCTTTCTGCTAGGTACCATGCTCTATAGGCATTTTGTCATCCAGCTCTCTAACAGCCCAGTGATAAGGGCACAGTGCTATCACTCTCCTTATTTGATGGGGAAGATAAGGACAGCAAGGAGCAGAGGGATTAAGTCACTTGCCCAAAGTCACTTAGCTGGTAAGCCAGAGCCAGGAGGCAACCCTAGGTAGTCTCACTCATGAACGCATGTGCACATAAACATTATACTATTACTTTTTTTTTTTAAGATTATTTATTTATTTATTTGACAGAGAGAGACACAGCGAGAGTATGCTATAACTTTTAAATTCTTTTTCCACATTGTGGTTTTGATGTGGTATTTTTTCTTAAGGTCACTGTGTGTGGCTTCAGTTTACCCAGGCTAAGTGGAAGTATTCAAAACATGATTTCTTTGTTTTTTTAGTGTTTCAATCCAGATTATTACCGTCCCTTCCTGCTGTTCTACTGTATGGTCACAGGAAGAGAATCACAACGACAGCTCTGGTTTTTCAGCAAGTGTTTATTATGTGGGGAAGTCCCCAAAATTTCTATAGGCTGAAGAGCCCCAATTTCTACAGAATGTTTCTTTGTTAATGACCATATTTTACAAAAAAGAGGTAATTTCCATGTTCCCTGAAAAGTATTCTTGCAATTTACGAAGCATACCCAGGATGGGATAAAGAGATTGTTCACTGTTGAACTTATAGAGACACAACCAGGCATCAGGGAACTTATTTGGAAAGAAGCAGAACACATAACTATAAATGTAATGGTAGAGTATTGTTCTAGATGAATAATATCTTTTTGGAAACGTATGTTTTTCACTTACAGTGATACAGAGAGATGGGTGCAGAAACTGATTTTGGAGCGTTAGGACAGGTCAGTCCAATATGGAAGGAAGAGCAGGAGGCGGTGGGGGAAGAAAGAGGGGGGACGGGTGAACTCTTGCTTATTTCACTTCAATTCATGCGTGCAAGTTCTTTAAAGCTAAGCGGATGAATTTTTCTCACTTAAAAAAAAAAAGGCAATCTTTTGGGCAGCATCAGCAAAATATGGGTGATGAATAGGTTAGAGGGAGAAAACATGTGCCCTGGGACCATGATTCTGTGGTCAGACCTGGTTTGAACCAGCCAAAAGGTCACAGCCAAAACACGCGCAATTCACTGATGGAAACTCCCCTAAAATTCTAAAACACAGCATAGTTGCCCTTAAAAATTTGATAGAGATTGGCTAACAAAATCATTTTTCTTAATTGAATTTTCCATGTCTACTAAACTATGTGGAAAAATAAAAGTGCATGCGTGACACGTCTTTTTCCATTTGGCAAAAACAGAAACCTCTTGGTTTCAAATGGAAAATCACAAAAATATTAGCTTTGTTTACTTTCCTATTTATCAAAGAGACTCTACTTATCTGAATTATTCACACACTGACAAGTATTAGCAATGTGATAGGGTGTTTCTGTTGCTGAGAAAAGGAGCGTCTTTAGTTAAGCAATGGAACACCTGGTGTGCGCTGAGTACTTTCACTGATTTCCTGTGGTTTTCATCCCTGGGAGGCGTTCCTGGGAGGCAGGTGGAATTGTCCCCATTTTACCAGTAACGAACAGAGGCTGAAAGGGAATTCTAGTAATTTGGATGAAAATTCTTGGAGCTTTTCATAGAAACATGAAGTATGGTTAAATATTTTTTGAAAGAGGAGGAGGGAAGACAGAATGTTTTCCCTTTGCATGTCAAAGAGGAAGAGGCCTCCTTCAGGCGTTCACGCCCCAAAGATCTACTGAAAACTGTCTTTGTGTGAGTTCTGTGTTGGGTGTGTCTGTCCTCACTCTGATCCCATTTAGTTCTCTTCCAAGTAGTTCGGTAAGACAGGTGCCGTGAAGGGCTAGCTCACAGATAGGAGAACTGCGCATTCTTGAAGGGAGGGGGCCTCCCTGGGTCATTTAGCTTGTCAGAGGCCGACCTGGAACTCAAACCAGGTTTCCGTGCCCCTCCAGAAGTCTTTCTGTAATAGTAGAGGGACACGTTGAAACACATTCACTGTTCTTTAATTTTTAAATTTCATTGGATTCCTCTTCTTCCAGTGCTTCTTAAAATGTTTCCATCCTGTTCTTTCCCATGTCTCACTCCATCTCTCAAAAACAACCCCACCGTTGGCTTTATGAGGTCACTTAGAGTTCCCACTCTGGCTTTCGTTTTTGGCCCCCACCTCTGTGAGGGGAAGAGGAGCAGGGGAGAGTACAGATGATGGAGGCCCAGGGCAGAGCGCATGTATA
Source organism: Leptonychotes weddellii (assembly GCF_054177405.1). Lineage (NCBI taxonomy): Eukaryota > Metazoa > Chordata > Mammalia > Carnivora > Phocidae > Leptonychotes > Leptonychotes weddellii. The sequence goes on along the minus strand of NC_138371.1, from coordinate 39,531,777 downwards.
CTTCTCACAGAACAAACCACTGGTGGAAAATGGCCCCCGTGCAGACCCAGGAACGGTGCCGAAGCGAACCTACTGATGTTGGAAACAATTTTGCCATTTTCTCTTTCTCACTCAACATGGTCAAGTTTCTTTGCATTTAAAGTCTCACAAAGGGCTCTTGATGGACTCCCTGGAAACTTACTTGGGCTTCTCACAATAGCAAGGTATTTGGTTTACTAACTGAGGGTGTGCCAACACTCTAGCTATGCAAATGGTCCTTAATAACATGTTACGTTCCCCAAGGGGTCCCATTCACAAAGGTCACAATCATCAAACCCTTGGTTTCCAATCTGTCCTGTTCACCTCCCACAAAGTATCTAACAGCGGCACCATCTAACAAAGCCCTGTAGCCAACACCAGCCACACCACCACCGCCTGGGGCCCCCAGGGAGGCACTCCTTCATGCTTCTCATGGGAACAAGGCCATGAAACAATCCCTCCTATTCCTCAGTCTGCACAACCATGGATTTGGTTTGATGCCATTGCTAGGAAGAAAAAGTCTCCTTTGGGCATTTATTCAACAAATATCCCAGGGCCAGCTATGTGCCTGGCTCTGTGATAGATGCTGGGAAGAAAGTGTATGAAAAGTGCTAAAGCAAACAAACAAAAACCACACACACAAAAAAAACCAGAAAAAAAGGAAAGTGTTAAAACAGGAATGGGTAAAAGCCCTTATACTTCCTGGAAGCCTAAAGAAGTATTCAGGAAAAAGAACTTGGAAGGGGCAGGGAGAGGAAATACCATTTATAAAATCTTCTATGTACCATGTGCTCTCAAATGCCTTCTTACTTAAAAGCCCAACACAGCCCTCCTCCTTGTTCTTATTTGACAAACAGGGCATCTGAGGCTCTGGGGAGCCAGATCCCAGCCCTTCCGACAACCATAGGTCTTTCTGCAACACCAAAGGAGCCGAGTGTCGTATGGATTTGCAATTTGCAAATCTGAAAAAAAGAGTCATCTGTCTTTCTTTAAAGTATTCTTTCATGGTATACATGTACCTAAGCTGGAAGAGTTTACTGACCACTTAAAATGATACCACTGAAGAAAAGACGTATGAATTTCAATGGACACAGTTCTGAAGACCGGTATCACCGAGTGAGTTTCTATAGTTTATAGCACCAGATTGGATTACTTCAATTTTAAACATAATATTTCAGTTGTAGAACTTTATGCACAGAATGCAAAAGTATAGATTTTATATGCATTCATATGAGGGGAAAATTTCAAAATTAACTTATGGTTTTAAAAAGCTGCATTGCAGGGTGCCTGGGTGGCTCAGTTGGTTAAGCGTCTGCCTTCGGCTCAGGTCATGATCCTGGGGTCCTGGGATCAAGCCCCGTGTCGGGCTCCCTGCTCAGCTGGGAACCTGCTTCTCCCTCTCCCTCTGCCTGCCGCTTCCCCTGCTTGTGCTCTCTCTTTCTCTCTGTCATACAAATAAAATCTTTTAAAAAATAAATAAAAAATAAAAATAAATTAAAAACTGCAGTGATATTACATCCAGGATATACTTCTTATCCATCCTCTCCTCTCTCCTATCTTAACTCCCTATCTCATTCCATTTCCATTTAGATACCTACTTAATATTTCAGGAAAATGTATACAATAAGTATTAAAATAAATATGAATTAAGTAACAGAATACTACCAAATTTAAGAATGTAACTGGTGTTTTTACTTCTTGCATATTCTAGAGCATAGAGAATAAAAATTATCATAAATAAACAAGTTTCAGTACATCCATACAATGGAATACTACTAACAAAAAGGAATGAACTGTTGATACATGAAGAAATATAGATAAATATCCAAATAACTATCAGTGAAGGAGCCAGTTATAAAGGGGCCCAAAATGTGTGATTCTGTTTATATTAAAATTCTAGAAAATGCAAACTTCTTTAATGAGCAAAAGCAGATCAGTGGTTGCCTGGAGTGGGGACCCAGGGCAGGGAGGGATGGGAGGGACAGATTACAAAGGGGCCCAAGGAAACTTTTAGGGGTGACGGATAAGTTCATTATCTTGATTGTAGTAATGGTTTCATGGGTGGATACTTACGTCAAAACTTGTCAAGTTGTACACTTTAAATAAGTGTTTATTGTAGATCATTATATCTTGATAAAGTTGTTAAAATGATCATAGACTATTTTTTCAGAGAAATATAAAGACAAAATTTGGAGATAAATTATCTACCTGTGTATAGTTCTTGGGGCACAGAGTCTAGATTCAGAAAAACTGAGATTGTATCTTAGTTCTCTCACCTCTTAGCTATGTGACCTTTGTAAGCCTCAGTTTTCTCATCTATAAAATGGAGTTAACAACGGTAATGACTTCACAGAGTTGTGAGGATTAAATGACCTAATGAAAGTAGTTAGCACAGTACACCCAGCATACACTGAGAGCTCACCATTATTCTGAGACGTACACATGCGTATGTGTGAAATATGTATGCGTGTCTATTTTTTATATAAATGGATCATGTGGTGCAACGTATGTACAGTGTAGGATAACGATGAACCCAAAAGAAGCAATGAATCAATCTATGAAAAATGAAACAGTTATTACTGTTGTCCCTTTTCCATCCTATTTTTATCAACTAGGTGAGGTAAGTCTTATTATTACCCCCATTCTCCAGCGAAGAAACTTGAAGCAAAGGGAGGGTAAGGTCAACCAGCTACTGAGGGGTGGCATTGGAACTGGAATAAAAGACACTTGGCTTCAGACCTAGGGCTCTTTGCACAGACCATCGGAGGAAAATTTAAGGTCATTTCTTAAGAGTAGTTAATAATTATTCTGTGACTCAGATTAAACATACAACTTCTAGTCCCATAGCAGAACAAAGAGTAAGGAAAAGAATCTTTTGCCCTACACCCCACCACCGGTTCACTGTGCTCCCTCCCACGCAGGGCATTCCCGTGGTTCTCGGTTGCTCTGGCCCATCTTCCCCCGACTCTAGGGAGTGGGCCAAGGAGGCCCACAAATTGCCTGACCCAGACTTTTCTGTCTCCCTGGACTGCTTTCCTATCTCTGTGCCTTTGCCTACACGGTTTTGCCCACGTGTAACACCTGCCCACTCTGCTTCTGAAGATCCTCCCCAAACCCTGACAACCACTGCTCTCAGACATTACTGGTGCCACTCATTCATTCGTTTGCTGCTTCCGTCAGTTTGTCCTGCACAGCAATTATTGCCAGGCCCTGATCTGGGTGCTTAGAAACCAACAAGTACCGTCTCCTCCATCTTCCCCTTTTTTGAATCTGAGCTTCTTTTGGAGTACTTATACTGTAGTTGTTCCTTTACCCTTGAGAACTATGGTAGGGACACAGAGCAGGGCTGGAGGCAGGGGAGACAAAACTTATTCAAAATGTATTGAACTTAAGGGAAGGGAAAGTGTTGAATTTGTACAATAAAGAAGTTTTTTTAGCTTACACAAGGTAGCCAGATCTGAGTAAGGCTGAATCGGTTTTAAAAAAACCTAGGAAACTTTTGGCCTCGCAGGGAGATGGAGGAAGGCAAGAGGGGCCACCTTTTGCCTTTTGTTGTCGTTTGAAAAGAGATCGACTAAGTTACAGATAAAATGTACAGAGTGCTCCAAATTGGGAGTTTCAGCAAAATGACCAGAGAAATAGTATAGAGAAAAATAATTACAGAAACCTGTATCATGAAAATCTGTGGAAATTTTTAATTTTTTAGAAAGTAACTTTTCCACAGAGGAAGTTTACTCAAGAGCAGCAGAGAATGTTACAGGTTTTTAAAATAGAGAAAGTGATTTATACAGAGAAAACGCTGTCAGGCATATGATTTTTGACATGCTTCTCCCTTCTGCTCAAAACTACCATAGACAGGAGGAGGTTCCCCTAGAGAGTCTAGTTATCGAATCTGATGTTTAAAATACATCATTTCTTAAGAAAGCTGTGGTCTGAGCAAAGGTGTGACATACATACAGGAAGCCGCTGTTTTAATTTAGTCTGGGCCACAACTGTTTTACAACTTAGGTAGCTCTTCAGACTTAGTTTATCCAACAGAATTACAATAGAGATGGGGGAATAATTATCAATGGAAGTCATGAAAACCTCAAGCCTTAAGTGGTGTTGTGCTCAATGTTAAGCTACTAATACAATTTCTAAAGCTGAATAAGACATAAAACTTAGAAAAATGTAAAGCTTGAAGTTTTATCAAAGTCATGGTAATGAGACCATATACCAAGATGTTCCTTTCCCTAAACACACACACACACACATACACACAGACACACACACGTTTTGCTGGTTACTTGTTGCATACATATTCATTATGCCTAAGGTCCTTTCCATATCTAAAGTGTTGTTTCTCTAAGATACTTAAACACACAATGTAATAAACAGATCATGTAGTACACTCTGTGGACAGTAGAGAGAGTGGGGAGACTAAAAGAAGAAACAATACATCAAAAAAGAAGTATTTAAGAATAGTTTCTTACTGTTTTTTCTCACCTCCTCCATAAAGTTGAACAGGAAATCACAACTCTCAGTTGCATAATTCGTGTTTTCCATTCTCTGTATATTTTTCAGCTGAACATTTATTAGAAATATGAAGTCAGTTCTAGTGAGAATGCCATCACGACATACCTCATCACCTGTGACGCCACTTCTGTTTGCAATCAAAGCCCCAGGACTCTCCCGCCACAATCTTTCACCTGCCATAGGGTCACTGGCCTTAAGCAGTACAGAGATTAGGGGATTCCTTGGGAGTGGGGAGACAGCAAATATGAAAATGGAAGAGGATGCAATTCTATTTCCAATTCAGTTGGGCAGACACACTCTTTTGTTGGGTGGGTGAAAGGTAGGTTCCCACCCTCACTGGCAAAATTTCATGTGTCTTGATTTCTGTGTTGTCATCTATTGTTACTTTTTTGTTCTCAGAACTGATGTGTTGATGTACATTAGTCTGGATGCTTGAAAAAGTAAATTTATTGATTTTTCCCCTCTATATTCCATACTTTGATTTTATTTTTTGACAACAAGCATGGAAATGCATTATTTCTATAAAGAGAAAAATACTTATCTGTTTTTCAATTTCACCAACACTTACAGAGCCCCTGCTATATACCAGAGATTATGCTAGGTATTGGAGAACCGAAGTTGAATGAAATATAATTCTACCTGCAGGTGAATTCATCAAAAATCGGTTCACGAAGAGCCCGTTTGTCAAAGTGATTCCTGGCTGTTGGCTCTCAAAAACTCTCAGTCTAATACAAAAGGTAGATGTGTAAGCAGCCATGAGATGTCTGCTTTATTAGTGGTGTGAACAAAGCCTTTGTTCAAAGCTCAGGGAAGAAAATGATTCTTCTTCGAGGTTAGGAATTGATTCAATGAGAAAGTATGATTTGATCTGGGCTCTGAAGGAGGAGTTGGATTTAATCTGTGTTGTGTCCTTTGTTTGTTTTGTTTTGTTTTGTTTTTCACGACTTCAAGCAGGATGACAGATAGTGTATTTTTTTTTAAAGGCCAGTTTGAACTCTAGATTTCCTGCCAAACTAAGCACAAAGGAGGTCTTCCTTTCAATTATGTGCTTTCACCTAGTGCTTATAAGAATTCCTAAAAGTATTTGAACACAGCCTCCTCCTCCACACAGGACTCACTGGGGCAAAAAGAGCATCTCCATTCTTCCAGCTTCCGGTCTGCTGGTGAAGCCATTTCCAAGAGATGCATACACAGGCCTGAAGTTGGATGGGCTTACAAGTTCTGACCTCAGTGATGCACTCCAGTGGCCTCTGGGCTCTCCCTTCTTCCAAATAGTGCCCTTCTAGCTGGTGGCCATGTTGTGCCTCACGATGGCAGTCAGGTTTATAAACAATCCTGACCCAAGGGGTCAAGAAACTGGATGTATCTCAGCTGAGGAAAGGCTTGGGCTCACAGGCAGATAGGAAATTAAAAAAAACCAAGACAGCTATTAGTCCATATAATGACTTAATGTGACTCCCAGTAAAGCAACCTAGGCAGTCTAGCACCAGGACACACAGCTTTCTAAGAGGGGTCCCCCACAAGTCCCTCTGCTTGGTCCCTCCACTGTAACCTGTCCATCCTGCTTCAACACCTTGAAAGTTCTACTGTTTTGCAAACATCTGCTTTGATTTTGTGCTTGATGCCACTTTACTGGACTCCCCAAAACCTATGGGCCATTTCTTTTGTGTCTCATTTGGTGCTTACTCATCTGTGCACAGACTGCTGCTCCCAGTGGAGCAGTTTCAATAGCTTCCAGCTCCATGTTTCCAATAAGAATCTTAGCCTGCATTTAGTATTTTGGAGTCTGGGTTAGTACCTGACCTCAGTCCTCAGAAATAACTTCCTACCAATCCACAGATAATGAAGAAGCCCTTGATAAATTAGGTATCTTCTTATATATGTTACATCAGAAATATAGTAATCAATATATACCAGTTCTTGGCCTGGGGGGGCGGGGCGGGGGTGGATCTAAAAATGTCCTCTGATTTTACATACTAGGTCCTTTGTTGCCGAGTCAAGCAGGGCTATGTGAAAAGGTCAGATAAGATTGCGTCCATTCTATTGTGCTGCTTAATACTTATTGGAGTAAGGGATTAGTCAAATGGGACTAATGAACCTGTGTTCATGAAACCTGTGGTTCAAATGAACAGTATGGTCACGGAAAAAAAACTTTGAATGTTCTTGGATCATCAGAAAAACTTCATTTGCTTGGAATGTACTCTGCTCCTAACATGAAACCCTTTGTGGTAAGGGCCATAACTGGCAGAATGGAAATCTTTATGGTTTCCTTTCACTGTTGTCATTCCCAAGGTGAAGTGAAAATCACAGGTGCCCTTTGTCCACTGGTGCTGACAAGAAGGAAACAGTCTGATGATGCAATGCTTTTCGACCTATGACCTGGTACCACCCTTCTCTACAGGATCATAGCACCCATTACATTCCAAACTGGACTCACATGCCCCTCATGTCTTGTTGCTGTACAATTACTTTGCAATCTGAAGTTTACATAAAGAAGAATCAGCTCAGTCATAATAAAAAATAGCCCAATAAAATTTCAGAAATATTACTTCAGGTTCAAAAGAAATACCCCTGAGTAGCCTGGAAAATTATCTTCTAATAAAATGACTGCAGATTTACATTAAATTAGAAGGAATGACCTCATAGGAAAGTTTTTTTTAAAGCACATTGAATTCAATTTAGACAAAGGTGGCATGTTTTAGAAATGGTCCATGATGGTTAACTTTCATTGTGAAAGCAGGACACCACAGGAGCTGACTCACAAACTCGGTTCCAGTGTAATTACTTGCTATTATTGAATTTCCACTTGGGTAGATCACACACATCATGAGGGCAGCATCCCCAACATCAGCAGTGTTCCAGGCAGAGAACCCCCTCAGTGCATACTTGTTGACTGACTGAATGACTGAATAAATGAAAATAAATGTACTCAGACAAACTTTTCACAAGTGACAAGAGATTTGAGGGAGATAGTAAATAAATCTTTGGGAATCCATTATTTCCTCTAGAAAAGCAACTGCTATATCCCCTCCTCTTAAAGTGGCAAAGAATAATTAGCTCTATGTGAGATCTACATAAGATTTTTTTTTTTTTTTGTATTACTTCGGACAATGAGACTCAGTCTTAGCTACACATTATAATCACCAGAGGAACTTAAAAAAAAAAAATCTCAATTAAAACAGAATCTCTGGGGTGGGGCTGAGCATGGCTGATTTTTCAATGTGTGTCTCATGATTCTAATAAGCAGACAATGTTGAGAACACCAGCAGAGGGGCACTCTTTCCCAAACTGGTCTGATCATAAGAATCATCTGGGTTGCTCAAACCACAATCATCCCTGAGTGGTATCAAGGGTTTTTAATCTCTGCCAGTTTGGAAGATAAAAAGTGACCTCTGCTTTGTTTGACAGAGAAGCACTCGTTTCTAATTCTTTTTTTTTTTTTAAGATTTTATTTATTTATTCATGAGAGACAGAGAGAGAGAGAGAGAGAGAGAGAAGCAGAGGGAGAAACAGGCTCCCAAGGAGCAGGGAGCCCGATGCGGAACTCGATCCCAGGACCCTGGGATCATGACCTGAGCCGAAGGCAGACGCTTAACCATCTGAGCCACCCAGGCGCCCATCGTTTCTAATTCTTTAAGGCTGTGCAACTTCAAATTTCACCTTCTATAGAGTTGCCATTGCTTCTAATTTAGTGTCAACACAAAAGTAATTTATTGCAGGATTATTTTCCAGGCTTTCCTGGGGCATTTCTTTTTGTCCTGAAATAATATTTCTCTAGCTTTCATTAGACTATATCTTTATTACTGTAAGTCGATTCTCATCTATCTAAAGTAATTGCAGTGTGTGATTAAGTGGCAGGATGAGCTGTTCGGACACCAAGGGCTGTGGGGGTGTAGAGAGAGAGAAATCGATGTGAATTTTAATGACACATAGAGACGACTAGGGCTGGAGCTTGGTGAATGTTGGGAAGTCAATGGAGCCTAGTCCTGGGCAGAGGGCAGGGCAAGTTACGGGCAGAGGGCAGGGCAAGTTACGAGCAAAGGGTCTATTCTAGGGATATGAAATACCCATATTCTAAGTCCACCATTGCTCCCTTTTCTTCTGATGCTCCTGCTTGGGATACATCTCTCCTTTGTAAACTCTCCGATCCAATCTCTCCTGTCCATATTCCCAAACCCTATCCTTGACCTGCTCAATCAGAACTGAAAGTGGGGAGCTCAAAATCTACATTTTTAAAAGTTCCCTAAGTGATTTTTATAATGAAACATTAACTTAGGGGGATGAGTCTACATAATTCAAGAGGAAGACAGATAGGACAGAATGTTCCCCAAAGAGAACCAAATGCAACAAACTAGTGCTTATGTCTAAATAAATCAGATATACCATTTTTCATTTATCAAACTAAACTGGGAAAGATTAAAACACTTTGTACCACTCAGTGTTGATGATGGAATGAGCTTTTACACACTGCTGGTGGGAATGTGAATTGGTACATTACTAAAGGACAATTTGGCAATTCTTATCAAAGCCTTAACATTTTTCATATCCTTAGACATAGTAATTCCACTTTTAGAAATTTATCCTAAGGCTGTAGTCTCAACCTTGGCAATTTATCAGAATTGCTTGTGAGGCTTTTATGAACTACAAATTTCTGGGTCCTATTCCTTGGAGATTCTGATTCTGTAGATTTGGGTGAGGTCTGGGAATCTGGGTTTTAAAATGCTGATGTAGGGCGCCTGGGTGGCTCAGTCGTTAAGCATCTGCCTTCGGCTCAGGTCATGATCCCAGGATCCTGGGATCGAGTCCCACGTCAGGCTCCCTGCTCGGCGGGAAGCCTGCTTCTCCCTCCCCCACTCCCCCTGCTTATGTTCCCTCTCTCGCTGTGTCTCTCTCTGTCAAATAAATAAATAAAATCTTTAAAAAAAAATAAAAATAAAAATAAAATGCTGATGTAATTTGGGTTTATTTTTTTAACCTCAAGTAATAAAAAAAGTTTAAAAAAATTGGTGAGAGCTCCCATCCTCCACTTTCTCCCCTCACTCCCTGTGGGCAATCACACTGGACATATTTTTTTGGTTTTCTGCTCAAAAACGTATATTATTGTCATCCTTCCATTTCAGAATATACAGATCTAACAGATCTAATATTTTAATAGTTATTGCATGCACTGAAAATAATTCAATGCATTTAACCGTTGTGGACATTTCAAGATGGACATTTGAGATCATTTTCACATTTTTGTTGTTATAAATAACAAAAACATAAACATTCTTGGATATCTATGGATATCCTTCTCTTTGCCTGTGTGAGAATTTCGGTAAGATAAACATTCAGAAATGGAACTGTTGAGTCCCATCAAACTTTGAGACTGACAAATTGTTTTCCAAAATGGTTTTACCAAATGTAGCAGACAAACCTAACTGTCCACTAAACCTCCTTCTTCCTCTCTGACAGGATGCAGTAGGCCCTTGGAAGTGGGAAATGGCAGCCCGTTCAGAAATTTCATTTCTTAGCATTCCTTGCATGATGCAGGAGGCACACATCTAGCTCTTCCTAATGGAAAGCAGAGGGCGTGTCATTTCTAGGCCAAGAAATCCCAGATATGGCTGACTTCACACTCTTTCTCTTTATCTCCTGTCTATCTATAGAGACATCCAGTCCCATTTGGAGCAGCCAAGACACAATGGAAGGAACTTGGATCCTTGAATCACAATGAAAAGGAAAAGAATAAGGTATTCTTATCCACACAATAACCAAACATTAGACTGTCATGTGCATGATAAATAACATCCTATTGTCTGTTCTTTAATACAGTAACTATTGTTATCCTCATTAATGTATCAGTTTACACTCATGTCAACAGTGGATATCGGTATTAAAAACAACTCTACAGGGGCGCCTGGGTGGCTGAGTAAGTTAAGCGTCTGACTTTAGCTCAGGTCATGATCTCAGAGTCCTGGGATCCAGCCCCAGCTGGAGTCCCGTGTTGGGCTCCGCATTCAGCGGGGAGTCTGCTTCTTCCTCTGCCCCTCCCCCTGTTTGTGCTTTCTCTCTCTCTCTCTCTCAAATAAATAAATAAAATCTTTTAAAAAAATAAAAACAACTCTACAGGTGATTTTGATGCATGGAGTTGAGACCCACTGTCCTAAAAAAAAAAAGACTCACTGTCTTAACAGAATAATCATAAATATGAATGGGCTTTTGACAATAAGTATGTGTGCTTCACTTGTTTATATTGGTGAAAAACTGGAAAAAAAGTAATAAATGTCCAACTAATAGGTGAATACAAATGACACTGTAAAAGAATATTTAATGGCATAGAATGCCATTCCATGGTGGTTTGAATCATTTAAGTGAATGCATTAAGCTTCAGAAGGAGGTGAATAAAACAATATTAATTTTTAAAATAAGTTAAAATATATATGTAAGTAGAAATATCAGCAGGAAATATACTATAATGTTAACAGTGGTTAGCAGTTAAAGATGGCATTACAGATGAATTTTTTTCCTTTTTACTTATCTTTTATTTTCTAAACTTTATTGGATCACCTTTGTAATAAGAAATAAAGTTCTTTAAAAATTGGTTGGTATGGGGCACATGGGTGGCTCAGTCGGTTGAGCGTCTAACTCTTGGTTTTGGCTCAGGTCATGATCTCATGGGTTTGATCTCAGGGTCACGAGATCCAGCCCCAGAGTCAGTCTCCACCCTCAGGGGGGCATCTGCCTGAGATTCTCTTCTCCCTCTGCCCCTCTCCCTACTTGCACTTTCTCTCTCTCCAATAAATAAATAAATCTTTCAAAAAATTTGTTGGTATGCTATTAACCTACATTAGCAAAAAGATATAACCTAAGGAACTCAGAGATAAACTATCTATATGGCTCTGGATTCATGTCGTCTGAGGCTCAATAGCTTATAAAAGTTGGCTCTCTCTGAGAGGAGACCTGAAACCAATGCTTATTACAAGGCCTTATAAAGAGCAGTTTACCAACCAGCACATGCTCGTTAATTGACTGAAAAGGTTGGAGATTAGGACCTGTACGTAGAGCTAAAAAGAGTTATAAACAGCTACAGACCTAAGACATTAATAGTCCCCAAATACAGTTTCTGTCTTCTAATGCATGAAGAACTAGTTTTTAAAAATGAGAACCAACTATTCTTCCATTCATTGAGGAGTTCTTCCATTGACTGATAAGTGAACGATGGGAAGATGGGTGCAATTAAGAGCAGAGTGACAAAAGGAGTCCTTTCCTGATGACCAGGTCGTTAAGGCTTTGGAAAGGCTCTGAAGTCTGTGCATGTAATACCCTTCCCTAGAGATTTTAAATAACAGGAAACAGATTGAGGTGGTTCAGCTGTGGTTTTAAAACCCAAAAGATGGGACACTCTGGGGGCCCTTCTCTGCTCTTTGATTTCTCGTTTGTAGATGAGAATGTAGGAGGGGAGAATGAGGGGTGTTAGATTCCAATTATAGCACTTAAACATGACAAATAAAAGTTAGATGTAGGGTTTTAGATTTCGTTGCGCTTATAAAGGTGAAGTGGAGTAAGAATTGGAAACTAAAGACCCAGGTCTAGAGGACTGATTAAATTATGGTATGTCCATAAGACATGAAAGATCTACATAAAACATTGTAAAACATTGCTGAGAGAAATTACAGACCTGAATAAATGGATGTTTCATGTAGTTACCAGAGAATGGGGCAGGGCTAAAGGGGAACGCGAGATTGCGGGTCAAAGGGTGCAAAGTTGCAGTTATGGAGGATGAATAAGCCTAGACATCTAATGGGCAGCATGAGGACTATAGTTAATAATACTGTACCGAATATTGGAAATATGCTAAGAGAGCAGATTTCAGGTATTCTTAACACACACGCAAAAGTGGTAACTATGTAAGGGAATGATATATTAATTAGCTTGGCTGTAGTACGTCATTTCATTTCATCTCATTTCATTATGTGCAGGTATATCAAATCATCATGCTGTACACCTTAAATATACATAATTTAAAATATATCTATATTTCTTTATAATATATAAAGAAAAAACTAGGTTGTGTTTTGTATCCCATCTGGTAACACGGCTTTGGAGAACAAAAGAAGAGGTAATACTTCCAACTCATTTTATAAGGTTAGTATAACCTTGAAAGCAAAACCAGACAAGGACTAAAAAAAAAAAGGATATATCTGCAATTAGATGTGAATCCTATATAAAATATTAGCAAGTCATTTGGCAGTATATAAAAACCAAAGAGTTTATCTCAGGAACATAACAATGGTTCAATATAAGAAAACCTATGTCACACACACTAAGTGTAGATTAAAAGAGATAAGTATATAATTATCTTAATAGATGCAGAAAAATCATTGGATAAAATGTGATATTCATCAAAATTTCTAAAAATCTCTGTAAACCAGGATTATAAGGGAATTTCCTTAACATCACAAACCTACAGCAAGCATTACCTTAATAAAACATTTCAACTGTTACGACTGCTTCACTTCAATATTGTAATGGAATTCTTAATCAATAAGAGAAGAAAAAGAAATAAACATGAAACTTGGAAGAGAATAAATCTCTCCTTATTGCAGATATGATAGTCTGGAGAAAATAAAAGAGAGTCTGCATAAAGCTGGAATTAATAAGAGAGTTCAGGAAGATTTGTATTCAAACATCAGTAGTATTCCTATTGACTAGCAATAATCATATCGAAAATGTAATAGAAAAAATATCCCTCAAAATATCAATAAAATCCCTAGATTTTTTTACATTACCATGGCTTATTTTATAAAAATTCACATTTATTCATTTATTTTATAGGAAGTTTCTACCTTTTGACCCCCATTACTAATTTTTTTTTAAATTCCAGTATAGTTAACGTACAGTGCTATATTAGTTTCAGGTGTACAATATAGTGATTCAACAGTTCCATACATTACCCAGTGCTCATCACAAGTGCACTCCTAATCCCCTATTTCACCTATCCCCCCTCACCTCCTCTCTGGTAACCATCTGTTTGTTCTCTATAGTTAAGAGTGTGTTTTTTTGGTTTGTCTTTCCCTTTTTTTCCCCCTGTGTTTTGTTTCTTAAATTCCACATACGAGTGAAAATTATATGGGGTATTTGTCTTTCTCTGACTGGCTTATTTTGCTTAGCGTTATACTCTCTAGCTTCATCTATGGTGTTGTAAATGGCAAAATTTCATTCTTTTTTATGGCTGAATAATATTCTTTTGTATGTATATAGTATATATGTTAATATACTATATATGTATGTGTATATATATATATATATATGTGCCACATCTTCTTTATTCATTCATCTATCAATGGACACTAGGGCTGCTTCCATCGTTAGGCTATTGTAAATAATGCTGCAATAAACATAGAGGTGCATATATCTCCAGGGATAAATTTAAGGAAAGATATGCTGTAATTTTATGGGAAGTTTAAAAGGAGCATTGAAGAACACGGAAGACCTGAATAAATGTATTGTTGACCCTTGAACAACATGAGTTTGAGCTGCATAGGCCCACTTACATGAAGTTTTTTTTTTCAATAAATATATTGGAAAACTTTTTGGAGATTTGCAGCAATTTGAAAAAACTCACAGATGAACCATATAGCCTAAAAGTATCTGAAAAATTAAGATAAAGTAATTTTAGAAAGTGTTGATTTCAACAAGAAAATCTTATCATCTAAATTTCACTTATGGGCTCTAAATTACATTTTCAATAATGACATGACGTTTGCTCCATTGTGTTAGGGATACTCATTGCAATAAGGCAATAATCATTTTTCAATGTCAGCTCAACCCTTCATTTATTAAACAAGACACTGAGCCCTACTATGTGCTGGGCTCTGTGTTAAGCACTAGCGATGCAAAAATGAATGTGCTCAAGGAGCTCTCAGTCTTGTGGAAGAGACAGTTAAGTACGTAGACACATTACTTCTAGTCACTTCCCAATAACTTCCTACTGCACTCCACTTAGAATTGACCAAACTCATCTAGCTTTCCCACTTCCTTCCCCAAACCCAATCTTCATTACGCATCAATATCCACATAATAACCCAAACTAAAAGCCTCGGTCATCTCTTATTTCTCACTCATTTCATATCTGTTTCATATCTCACTCATTACATGCCAATTCTTTGACCAAATTACTTACAACTCCAGCCCATTTTTTTCTGTCCCCACTGTCACTGCCCAGCATCCTGTTTCCTTTCCTTTTAACTATTGCAGTAATGTCCAAATGTCTCCATGCCCCTGTTTCCACCTCTGCCACTCTATCCTCCACATCGTTCCCATCATGTCTCTATCTCCCTCTCTGTCTCTGCCTCTATCTCTACCTCTTTCTCTGGGAAGACTTTTTATTGTTCAGGGAAAGAAATACAAGAATCTAAAGGAGAAGATATGATGAGCTGATGGTGTGTTGAGCTACAGAGAATCAATGAGATATTAATTATTTTCCAAAGTAAATTCTGACAGATGTGAGGTAAGTTATGAAAACCTGTTAAGTATGAAAGGCTGCTAGCCATTTCTGTTTCTCACTCCCATATCTTTCCACTGAGGCAGAGATCACAGATTGGATGATAGAAAATAGGAACCTTCTTGAAAACAGACAAAGGGTCTTCTCATTTTTTAGCCACCAACATACTTCTTGGCTATCCGTACCACATTAGCACCTCAATGCACACTTAGGAGCCCACTCAGCAGCTGGGAGAGTAAGATCTATGTTCTCGATGAAAGTAGCCAATCAGAGGATTATGGTAATAGAGTGCTGAAGATCAACCATGTGCCAAGTACTTGGATATGGATCCTCATTTTTGGGAAAAAGTAGAGGGAGAGATAGGTATCAATTGGGCAAATCTTTTGTCTTTCGGTCATCTCTGGAAAAGGCAGTAATGCAAGCCTGGAGGGTGTGTGGTGGCTTAGTGTGAAAACCAACTTCTTTTCCAATAGTGAACATCTCATTGATAAGTTAAAATGGATGCCTTTAAAGTGGTTTGGATCAGTTAAAGGGAATCACTCAATGTCTATGAACTAAAATGAGTTATCTACTAAGTTCAGATATCTACTCAATCATTACTCAGTCAAACCACAATTTTACATATAAACATAAATTGGCTTCAAACTGACAATTGGTTTCTAACTTGTTGACAAGGGGATTTGTTTTTGCTCCAATTTGTATGCTTTTGTTTATTAAACCATCTTCTGCACAATGTACAAAAAAGTGTTTCAAAAAGCAAATGTTTGAGGTAACAAGTTTTATAAACTATCTTGGTTTTGGTTAAGTATCTTTTTGGAAAGCCTCCAGATCATAATGGATTTAGACCAGTATAGACAGCTTCCCTATGGGTCTTCATCTTCATGTAATAGGGACAACTAACTAAAATAGAAAACTTCAAAAAAAATAAACTGTTGGCAGAATGACAAAATTCTCCTACTTTTAAAATGAGTATCTGCCCAATTTTTTCTTCACACCCACCACAACACTCCTAGCAAATGAAACCACGGGATAATAAAAGTCAACATGTGACTCTAAACATCCTCATATCCTCTTTCTCAGCTAACATCTGTGTCTCGACCCACTTTCCTAATGGCATGGTTAGTCATCACACTATGGGCTATAGGAATCCATTTTTCTTCCTGGTTGCAGCTGCTCGCTCTGGGATTGGCAGCTCCTCTCTAAACTTCTGCTACCGTCCATCAGGCCAGTGGATTCACAGGCCACATCAGTGTGTGTGGAGCTCCCATGTCAGCTCCTGGACAGATTTTGTGGGCTTCCTGTTTCCCAAACCAAGGGTTGGACTTGACTTCTCATCACCTGAATAGTTTAGTTTTTGTTTTCCTTTAGCACACGACAGCTAGTTTTTGTGTTAAGAAAAATGAAATGTATTCAGTCTCTGGCTCCGTCCTCTAAATTCAAATAATTTGAAGAAAGGAAATACAGGGGTAGGAATGAGAAAAGAAAATACTTTCAACCTTAGGAGACTTTTCTAATATTTCTTTGCCTATAGTAGATAAGGGGCAGGTCGTCCTAGAGAGAAAACTAGCTCTGGATATGTTTTCAGTAAAAACATGTATTTACGCCACACTTTGGCTTAAAAACCTTTGATCGCTCCCCATTGCTGAAGTCCCAACAGCTCAGCATGGCACTCAAGATCCTCTTATAACCTCCTTTTAATGCTTTGAGTGCTTAGCTTGTTTGAGGATAGGCATTCTCTCATTATGTTCCTACTCTTGCTTTTTTTCTTCTCTGTATATGATTCCCTTTCTTCCCTTCTCTTCTCTTCACAGTCCTGAATCATCCTTCTAGAATCAGCTCAGATGTTCCCAACTCTGCCAATTATGATTGTAGATAATTCTCCCATGGTCCTTACCCCACTGCATCATAAATATTTATTTGCACTTTTATCTCCATCCTAAATTGCAAGCTTTTTGAACATCAGGGTTTTATCTATGTCCTCGTCACCTTGTATGTTCAGCAATCAATAGAGCCTGATGTTAAAATTCATATGATGGAGCCGATATTCAGTCAATAAATATCTATGGAGTAGATACAGTATACCCCAAAGCAAACTATATGAGCCTACTCTCAAAAATCCAAACTGTCATTTGGAATAAAAAAACATATGTGCACTATACACAAAGTCATTATACCATAAAGAAGCTCTGGCATACATGTCAAAGAGAATCAGAATTCAGAGAAAGGACAAATCACTGTGGACTCAGTAATAAACTGGTAGAGAAGACAATAAGGAGGGAGGACAATCCAGGCAGCCTTGGATACGATAAGAGAAAGGCTTGGAGGAATATACACAAAATGATTCATGAATGAAATTTCAGGTGGGTAGGATCTTGAGTTGATCATGCTGGATTCCATTCCAGCGTGATGTGCACAGGACAAGGAATGCAATGCCCACCATCTGCCTTCTGTTGACTATCCCAATTATGCAGCAAACAAAATCTCGACAAGTAATTCACATTCCATCTTCAACAGCACAATATGCAGGTCTTTAAGCCTCTGAGAAATAAGCACCCGGTAATTATCTCAGATGAAAACAGATTCGGGGTGTGCGTGCAGGGGACTTGGGGAAATAATCGTGGAGTGAGACAAACTGGCTCCAGCTCATGAGCAGCAGGTGAGGTGAATGATTGAACCCTCCACTCAGCTCTTTCAGAGTTAACATAGAGTGGCGATATCGGGTTGTTTTCAGGTCATAAGTTGAGGTCACCCCTTCACTTCTCTTTACGTGTGGTATACAGAGGGGAAGGAAGAGGAGTGAACTGAGAAAGTAGCAGGAGTTAAAGGGTAAGATCTGGCAAATTCAGAGTAGATCAGCAGTTAAAGCAGCTTTTTTTTTTCTCCCTTCCTATTGCAAAAATATTTCTAATCCTCCACCCTGTCAAGTTAAAAATCTCACTTCACCTGATACTCGGGACCAACAATAGGATTTTTGCAGCCTGGATGAAAAGGAATCCACCATCTGCTCAACTTTAGAGGAGTTTTCAGCTCCAGCCCATATTTTTGTTCAGGCAAACCCAAATGAGAAACCCTCTGAGGAAGAGGCCACGGTGATGCAGAGAGCAGAATTTGTGAGATGTGGGTTACACTTGTGTCTCCTCCCCTGTGGGGTCTAAAACTCTCATTAACAGAATCGTTACCCCGGTCGGTGAAAAATACCTGGTGGGTGGTGGGATTGCTAACCACAGAGTTAACACCAAAACCATGAACACAGCTTTCTAATTGATGGAGAATTTTTTTCTATCATCAGATAAGCTTGCGGATGCCTGCTTCCCCTTACTTCCTGAACACTAAGTTTTGAGGAATGGCCATAGGAGTTCCTCTAAGTTAAAAACCAAAACATCGGGGTGCCTGGGTGGCTCAGCCAGTTAAGCGGCCGCCTTCGGCTCAGGTCATGATCCCAGGGTCCTGGAATCGAGCCCCATATCGGGCTGTCTGCTCAGCGGGGAGTGTGCTTCTCTCTCTCCCACTCCCCCTGCTTGTGTTCCCTCTCTCGC
Source organism: Leptonychotes weddellii (assembly GCF_054177405.1). Lineage (NCBI taxonomy): Eukaryota > Metazoa > Chordata > Mammalia > Carnivora > Phocidae > Leptonychotes > Leptonychotes weddellii. The sequence continues at coordinate 39,513,222 of NC_138371.1, read as the reverse complement.
TGTCTCTTTCTCTGTGTCAAATAAATAAATAAAATCTTTAAAAAAACAAAACATACGAGGTGTGAATTGTTTAGACTGTGAGCTTCATGACTTCCTCCAATAGCATCTCTAGTGCTTAAAATGTGACTGGTAACACAGTAAGGACTCATTCAATATTTGCTGACCAAACAATAAGATTGCTATATAATATTTATAAAAGACAAGCCCAGCATGAGGTGACACAGAAAGTATGAAAATGAAGAGATGAATTCATTTACTGGTTGGCAAATGGTAACAAAAAGAAAACCACGCCATAAATTTCAAGATGAAAAACAGTAAGTGGATCAAAGAAGGATATTTTAAATCATTTTTTTAAAGTTTAATTCACCAACATTGTCTTGTATTTACGCTCCCCACAGCATAGTAACAGGTATAGAAAGCCAAAGCTTCTGAAGTTGAAGTTTGGAAGCAGTGATAAATCCATAAAAACAGGAAAAGACTTCAATATGTTAATTTCTTTTTTTTTTTAAGATTTCATTTATTTGAGAGACAGAGACAGCAGGAACAGGGGCGGGGACACAGAGGGAGAGGGAGAAGCGGGCTCCCTGCTGAGCAAGGAGCCCAACACAGGACTCCATCCCAAGACCCTGGGATCATGACCTGAGCCAAAGGCAGACACTTAACCAACTGAGCCACCCAGGCACCCTTTCAATATGTTAATTTAAAAAAAAAAATCAACAGAATTTTCTAATAGGTCTCTCCAATTTCCTCTTGACTCACAACAGTCTGTTTAACAGCCAGAGTGAGCTTTTTAAAACACAGAGCAGTTCATGTTACACCCCTGCTCAAACCTGTCAATGGCTTCCCATTACTCTCAGAATAAGCTTCTCTACAAGACAGCTTTCACACACCTCTTTGATCTCATCATCTTTTGTTATTTCGTATTTTAGATGCAATCCACAATTTGTCTAATAACTGCTGAGTTTTGTCCATTTAATAGACATTATTTGGATTTCAATTTTTTTTTTTACAGATTCTAAATCTTTTTTTTTTTAATTCTTTTAATTTCTTCTGCACTCTATTTTCACTTGTAGTGGTACTTTTGAAATTTTACCATGCATGCTTAACATCTGTGTTCAATTTCCTTCAGTAGTATCTGTGTGGTGAATATTCAATTTTGCACAATAATTTAGCTGGGTATAGAATTTTAAGTTGATGGAGGCACCTGGGTGGCTCAGAGGGTTAAGCGTCTGCCTTCAGCTCAGGTCATGATCTCAGGGTCCTGGGATTGAGCCCCGCATCGGGCTCCTTGCTTGGCGGGGGGCTGCTTCTCCCTCTCCCTCTACTGTTCCCCCTGCTTGTGCTCTCTCACTCTCTCTGTCAAACAAATAAATAAAATCTTTAAAAAAAAAAAAGAATTTTAAGTTGATGGATATTGTATTCCAGCTATGTGAAGAAATTATTCTACTCTTCTCTTTCTTGTTTCTGTTTTAAATTTAGCTTTCAGTTTGTCTCTCATTTCTGTGTAGGTAATATATTTGTTCTCTCTTGCTACTTTTGGGATCTTTTCTTTCTTTCTGATGTCCTTTATGCTTGAGATCTGTATTTCTAGAATCCAAGAATATATGACAGTCCCCAGTGCAGCTCCTACTTACAGTTAAAAAATCATTTTTGGTTCTATAATTTCTTCTAATGTGATGAGCTTACCTATGCAATTAAAAATCTGCTCTATTTTATCTAGCATTTCTATGTATTTTTAGTGGGACAGTTTTTAAATTTATCTAGAAATTATAAGTCAATACTGAAATTATGGACTATTTCAAAATGAACAGTGAAAGTACTACATATTAAAATATATAAAGTACTTCTCAAAAATATACAGAGTTAAATTCATTTATAAGAAAAAAAGAGAAAGGCTCAAAATAAATAAAGCACTTGAATAAGGAAGTTAGAAAAAGAACAAAAAATTAAACTGAAGAAGTAAGATGGATACACCACCAGATTGATATGTGATATATGACCACTACGAGTATGTATAAGGATATGGAGCCAGGACTCTTACTCTATTAGGACAGTGTAAACTGGTATTGCCATTTTGGAAAACAATTTTGGCATTATTTAGTGCAATTAAAGATGTACATACTCCATGATTCAGCAATTCCACTCCTAGGTATCTATCCTAGAGAATTTCATGCACCAAGGAGCACACACGTTTAGCCCAACATCGTCTGAAATAGTGAATGAATACTAGAAGTAACCCACATGCATATCAACAGTAAGATGGATAAGCCGTGATATAAGTGTGAATACACTGCTGCTGCACACATCAACACGGATCCATCTTAGGAACAAGATTAAGTGAAGAAAGAAAATTGTCAGGAATAAATATACTTTGATCCCATTTATGTAAGATTCAGTAACTTGCAAACCTATACACTATGTTTTCTAGGGATGCCGACATATTTGGTAAAACTGTAACAAAAAGGAAGAGACTGATAAATGCAAAATTTAGATTAGTGGTTACTCTGGTTGGGAAGAAAGCAGAGTGGAGTTGGAGAGGGGGCATATGAGACTTCTAAAATTCTGGTAACCACTGCGTACAAAGTGTCAACAGGCAGCCTTCTATCCACATATGTATGTATAGATATCTGGAATGACACTCATCAAATATTAATGTGGTTATATGTAGGAGTAGATTTTGGATTATCTCACATTTTTTTTGCATTTTTTTCTGTATTACTTTAATTTTTTATTATGAATAAGCACCATTTTAATTTTTTTTTTTAGAGAGAGAGAATACACACATACACACATGGGGAGGGAGGGACAGAGAGAGAGAAAATCTTTTTTTTTTTTTTTAAAGATTTTATTTATTTATTTGAGACAGAGAATGAGATAGAGCATGAGAGGGTCAGAGGGAGAAGCAGACTCCCTGCCGAGCAGGGAGCCCGATGTGGGACTCGATCCAGAGACTCCAGGATCATGACCTGAGCCGAAGGCAGTCGCTTAACCAACTGAGCCACCCAGGCGCCCGAGAGAGAAAATCTTAAGCAGGCTCCACAACATGGAGTTTGAGCCCATGACCTGAGCCAAAATCAAGAGTCGGACGCTTAACCGACTGAGCCACCAAGGTGCCCCCACTTTAATTTTTTAAATGTCATTCTGAGGGAGAAAGATAGAGAGGAAGTTTCTTATGGACTGCATATTTGTGTCTCCTTAATTCATATGTTGAAGTCCTAACCCTTAATGTGATGCTATTAAGAGGTGGAGCCTCTGGGAGGTGATTAAGTCATAAGGGTAGAGCCCTCATGAATGGGATTAGCATCTTTAAAGAAAAAAACCTAGAGATTAGGAGAAGGAAGGGAAAAATGAAGGGGGGGAAGTCGGAGGGAGAGATGAACCATGAGAGACTATGGACTCTGAGAAACAAACTGAAGGTTTTAGGGGGGTGGGGTGGGGGGATGGGTTAGCCCGGTGATGGGTATTAAGAAGGGCACAAACTGCATGGAGCACTGGGTGTTATGCAAAAACAATGAATCGTGGATCACTACATCAAAAACTAATGATGTATTTTATGGTGACTAACAAACATAATAAACTAAAATTAAAAAAAAAAAAAGAAAAGAAAACCTAGAGAGTTCCCTCCCCACTGGGCCATGTGAGGTCCAGTGAAAAGGCAGCTGTCTCTGAACCAGGAAGCTGAATCAGACACCGAATCTGCCAGCACCTTGAACTTCCTTGATTCCAGAACTGTGAGAAATAAATGTCTGTTATTTCAAATCCACTCAATCAATTATATTTCAGTTATAGCAGCCTGAGCAGGCAAAGATACAGTGAGGAAGATGAATAAGTAGGAAAAGAGGCTTGTGATAGAAAGCCCAAGAACAAAGATCCAGCAATCAAGCTCCTGGGTATTTACCCAAATGGGTTGAAAACTCCTGCCCACCCCAAAATTTCCACATGAATGTTAATATCAGTTTTATTCATAATTGCCAAAAATTGATCAACAAACTGCAGTACATCCATACAAGGGAATATTGTTCAGCAATAATGAGAAATGAGCTCTCAAGTTACAAAAAGACATGCTTAAAAGCATATTACTAAGTGAAAGAAGCCATCTGAAAAGTCTCCAGACTATATGATTCCATATGACAGTCTGGAAAATGCAGGACAAAGAAAAAGTAAAAAGATCAGTGGTTGCCAGAAGTTTGGGGTAAGGAAAGGAAGGATGAACTAGTAGAGCAGAGGAGATTTTAGGGCAGTGAAACTGAAATGGTGGATATATGATTTGGACAGCACAGAGAGTAAACCCTCATATAATCTTGGACCATAAGTTAATAATAGCGTTATCACAACAGGTTCATCAATTGTAAAAGATGTACTACAGCAATGCAAGATGTTTCTAATAGGGGACACTGGGGAGGGGCAGGTAGAGAGGGAGTAGAGGGGAACTTTCTGTACCTTCCACTCAACTTTTCTATAAATCCAAAACTGCTCTAAAATATAGTCTATTGGTTAAAAAAAAAAAAAAAAGGCCCAGGAACAGGGCAAAGCATTCTTGAAATATCTAGGGCAGGTATTTCTTTTTAGCAAATCCTAAGCTTGCCACATTCTTCAGAATTTTTTAATGCTTCTAACACCCCTGGGGTACGAACGAGTGTGATTCTGCTCCCACTGCTGAGGAAACTGAGGCCAGAGGGTGTAAACATCTTGCCCTGGGCTATACAGCAAGTGCATCCCAGAGCCAGAATTCAGCCTGTGGCAGTCCTTACTCCTGGCCTTGACCTGAAGCTGCCTCCCCGTAAAGGGGCAAAGGTGAGCTGGACATCAGTGTTCAACTGCTTCCCACCTTAGAGTAAATTACAATATTGAAACTGGAGAACTCAGCTGCTCTGTAAAGAACTAAAATAAATCTGCCTTACACCGGTTTAATTCCCCTGGAACTGTATCGTTTGCTCTTTTTTGCTATAATAGTTAACATGGATTGCATTTAAAATCTCAGGATGAAAACGTTCAAACAGGATAAGCACGATGTCAACAGTCTTTTGATAGGAGGTTTTTTTTCTCTTTTAATTCTTGGGGAAGCAGGGGGTGTTGTTTTATCAAAAAGACTTGTCAAAAAAAAAACAAAAATAAACAATAATGGGAATATGATATATTAAAAAGAAACATAAAATGCAGGTTTGTTTAGGTCTATAACCATAGTTGACAATGTTCTCTATTACTATTTTTTACTGTATTCTGAATTAATACAAATACTCAAAAAGTATAGCTTATAAAATGAAGGAAAGAGCAAGTGTTTTGTCAGTTCAAAATATCTTAACCAACCAAACTGTTTTTTGAGTTCCTAGTTTGTAGAACCACAGTGGGTACTGGAGGGAGCAGGGAGGTCAAAAAAGGAGGTCAGGCTTTTACTTCAAAGAGCTTGTGACCTGCTTAGACACATTCAGCACAGAGGAGATGCTGGTTATCTTGCAACCTGTGCTCCATGAAGGATGAGGGTGAAGATTTCCTTGATGCACTGGGACATCCACAGGTCCTCCAGGAATGACTGGGAACTGGGCTGGAGTGAGAGGGATGGCATTGCATTCTTAGCCATGGAAAGAGGCTCAGAGTCTTTGAAGAGTGAGTTTGGTATGTTTGGGAATAAGAAGATCTATTTTTCTGGGGCAGGGATGTCGAGGAGCTTGGGGCAGTTTGTTGGGAGGGGTCTACAGAGATAAGATGTTGGAGCGCCAGTGACAAATACAGAAGAGTTTTTGCTTGAGTTGAAATGTGAATGAGAGTTACTGCAGGTTCTTGAACTCCCTCAAAATCTTATCTCCACCTCCCCCCAAATGGGCTGTAAATTTACCCTTGATTTCTCCTAAGAAAATCCTGTTCTTTTCCCCACCAACAACAAAAACCATTTATTAGAAGCCTATTTTTTTTGCCAGAACAAAAACTCCAGTCTTTACAATCCCCAAAAGTAAATAAGGATTATCCTCATTTACATGAAAAGATGTGAGCATTCAGAAAGATTAAGTGATTGCCCAAGGTCACATTTTGAGAATTTCAAATTTCAGAATTTCCAAATACCGTGCATCGTTCATTTTATCCATCTGTGTCCCTTTAGCCAAGTGACCTGTAGGACCTTTGCTTCTAGGCCAGATAAATATGATTGATACACACACATACACAATACACATACACAAATTTTTATTTTACGTTTTGGGGGCCAATCTCTGTCACTGCAGTGAGTCAATATGTAAATGAATGGGCATGGCTGTGTTCACTAAAAATACAAAAATTTGAATTTCATGGAATTTTCATGTCACAAACGTATTTATTTTATTTTTATTCTTTTTCAACCACTTAAAACTGTAACAACCATTCTTAGTCAAGGGCCCTCAAAACAGGCAGGGGCTTACTCACGTTTGACTTGTGAGTAGCAATATGCCCACCCCTGTTTTAGGTTTATTGATTGGAGCCCTAAGCTAATAAAGCCAAGGTTAAATGTCTTATCTCTGTAGAGACTGCTTGCTTTATGCTGTGAAAAATCCTGTTTTGTTGGCAACAAGCTATTTTCCTACCTGGGCCACATGTTTTGCAAACCTGTAAGGGATTACAAGGGCAAAGATGGCTCAGTGCAATCCATACAATAGGAAAAACAACATACATGCTCCTCCCACAAATGTTAGTTACTTCCAGCACATTTCTATTATAGTCTAGGTAAAATTTTCTAAAAATGTATTCATTGTAACTTTGGGATTTTAAGAATGCCTCACTGAGAAATGGCACATGCATTTTTCATGTTGTCTAATACATTGTATAGACACTCAGGAAATATTATAGCAGCTCACGTTCAGAGTTCGTTATGTATGTTAGCACCTCTGAGTTTAACTCAGTATTAGCCTGCCCTTAATTCTTTAGATACTTGTTTCACTACATTCATTCATTCATTCATCCCTGTAATCAATGAATATTACACATCTACTATATCCAGTCTTATGGTAGGCACTGGGAATTCAAAGCTGAATACTAAAGTCCACAGTTTTGGGGAGAAGACAAACACACAGAAATCCCACTGATGAAGAATATACTAAGTGCCATGGTACAGATCTGTTGCAGGTGTTGTGAGAACCCAGACCACAGACAGAAGAGCTTTGCCTGGGCGAAACTTTGGAGAGCTAGAGGCTAGAGACCTAGAGCTAGGGGCTAGTGAGTACCAAGGAATGCTTTTGGAGGAGGTAAGTTGTGAACCAACTCTGGAAGGATACATACAACCATGATGCCTCTATCTACAAATGGGAAAACAATACTAACTAAATTGTTACATGAGAGAGAAAGGCAAGAGAGGACTGGGGGATAGCCATGAACCTATTATCTTTGAAATCCCTGTTCTAGCATTGTCAACTTTGAACATAACTAGTAAATAGTCATATGCAAATCACACACACCCTCCCACTTACAGTGTACTTCAGATTCAAAATTTCACGAAAAACAAACATTAATAAAATAAAATAGAGCATAAAATTTAAAATGATAAGAGAATTCAAATTTCCCTTCTTAAATCTGAACTGAAAATAATATTAAGGGTACAGATTTGATTTTTTCGCTGAATTTAAGACACATAAATCCAAACATTTTTGAAAAAGTAGAATGCATTCTCACCTGAAGGACTTTCCTGATTCTTTTTAGATTATGTATCAAGAGCAGGTTTTTCTCTTTGGAAACACGACCTAACTGTTCATCCAGTTGTATTAACAAGTTTTGAAGAAGAATTGTTGCCATGGTTTCATTGTTGGAAGCCGCCTCCCTAAAAAACAAAACTGTTATTACATAGCAGGAAACAACTTAGTAGAGTGTCTACTTTTTTACCATACTAATTTTAAAAGAGATCAATCTATTCCACAGTGACAAGCATTTAAAGGCTTTTACAAATTAAACTGTACACATCAGAGTAGATGCTAATCATTAGGGAAATGCAAATCAAAACATGAGCTACCACTTCATACCTATTAGGATGGCTATTACTGAAAACCCCAAATAATAAGTGTTGGTGAGGGTATGGAGAGACTGGGACCCTTGTGCACTGCTGGTGGGAATGGAAAATGGTACAGCCGCTGTGGAAAACAGGATGGAGATTTTTCAAAATATAAGCAGAGAATTACACACAGCAATTCCACTTCTGGGTAGATACTCAAAAGAATTGAAAGCAGGACCTTGAATGGATATTTGTACATCAATGTTCATATTAGCTTTGTTCACAATAACCAAAAGGTAGACACAACTCCAGTGTTAACTGGCAGATGAATAAACAAAATGTGGCACACATCTACAATAGAATATCATTCAGCCTTAAAAAGAGAAGGAAATTCTGATACATGCTACATGAATGAACCTTGAAAAAAATATGGTAAGGGAAATACATCAGCCGCAAAAGCACAAATACTGTGTGATTCCATTTACATGAAGTACCTAGAGTCATATTCAGAGAGACAGAAAATAGAATGGTGGTTGCCAGGTCTGGGGTACAGAGAGTGAAGAGCTACTGGTTAATGAGGACAGAGTTTCATTATGGGAAGATGAAAAAATTCTGGAGATGGACAGTGGTGATTGCACAGCAGTGTAAATATACTTGATGCCACTAAACCATATATCTACAAATGGTTAAAATGGCATATGTTATGTTACATATATTTTATCACAATAAAAAGTTAGAGGATTATTCAAAGCAAAAAAATTATTGTGCATGATAAACAGAGCTTTAAAGAATGATTATAAAACATAATAAGAAAAAATAATTATTTACACTGCATCTGTAAACTGAAAATTGAGATAAACAACAGGTTTACTTCTTGGCTTTTTAATATTTAGAAATTACTGGGATTTGGGCTTACAAAAAAACCAAGGCACTAGAAGCCTTAAGTTTTCATCTACAACCAGAAAGAACAATGATTCTCTTCCTTCGAAGAAGCTTTCCAAATCCTTGAAGAAAATTCTTTATCTGCAAGAAGTCACCTACTCAGTCAAAAGCAGATCACAGAATAAATCCACAGGGATAGAGCATAACGCATTTGTACATCAACCTCTAGGGAAAATACAATAATGTTTGATCCTACCAGTCTTGATTTTCAATCCACTGAGCCAACAGATGTCGAATTTCCATAGGAAAGTTGTCATCGTAGAATTGATCTACTTGCTCCAAAAATTTGATTTCTAATTGTTGGACTTGATTCCACTGAGACATGCTATAAATGAAGAGGTAAAATTAGAGTTTAAAAATAATGTTGGGGCGCCTGGGTGGCTCAGTTGGTTAAGCGACTGCCTTCGGCTCAGGTCATGATCCTGGAGTCCCGGGATCGAGTCCCGCATCGGGCTCCCTGCTCGGCAGGGAGTCTGCTTCTCCCTCTGACCCTCCTCCCTCTCATGCTCTCTGTCTCTCATTCTCTCTGTCTCAAATAAATAAATAAAATCTTTAAAAAAA
>NC_138371.1:39465293-39503274 GCF_054177405.1 Leptonychotes weddellii | reverse complement strand
GTTTTTTATCTCTCCTTCTATTTTCAATGACAGCCTAGCTGGATATAGTATTCTTGGCTGCATATTTTTCTCGTTTAGTGCTCTGAATATATCATGCCAGTCCTTTCTGGCCTGCCAGGTCTCTGTGGATAGGTCTGTTGCCAATCTAATGTTTCTACCATTGTAGGTTACAGACCTCTTTTCCTGAGCTGCTTTCAGGATTTTCTCTTTGTCTCTGAGACTCGTAAGTTTTACTATTAGATGTCGGGGCATTGACTTACTTTTATTGATTTTGAGGGGGCTTCTCTGTGCCTCCTGGATTTTGATGCCTGTTTCCTTCCCCCAATTAGGGAAGTTCTCTGCTATAATTTGCTCCAATATACCTTCTGCCCCCCTCTCTCTTTCTTCTTCTTCTGGGATCCCAATTATTTTAATGTTGTTTCGCTTTATGTTATCATTTATCTCTCGAATTCTCCTCTCGTGATCCAGTAGTTGTTTATCTTTCTTTTTCTCAGCTTCTTTATTCTCCATCATTTTGTCTTCTATATCACCAATTCTCTCTTCTGTCTAATTTATCCTGCAGTTAGAGCCTCCATTTTTTATTGCACCTCATTAATAGCCTTTTTGATTTTGACTTGGTTAGATTTTAGTTTATTTCTCCAGAAAGGGATTCTCTAGTATCTTCTATACTTTTTTCAAGCCCAGCTAATATCTTTATAATCATCATTCTGAACTCTAGTTCAACATCTTACTAATGTCTGTATTGATTAAGTCCCTGGCAGTTGGTACTGCCTTTTTTTCTTTTTTTTTGAGGTGAGTTTTTCCATCTTGCCATTTTGTCCATAGGAGAATAAATGAATGAGTGAACAAAATGCTAAAAAAATGCTAAAAGGGTAACAACGATCCCAGAAAAATATACACTAAACAAATCAGAAGAGACCTGAAACTGGGGGGGGGGGGGTTGTGGGGAGTGGGAAGAAGGGAAGAAAGGGGGAAAAAAAAGAAAATGAAGAAAAGAATATGATCAGGCTGGTAAATATATCAGAGCCACACACTAGATTTTGGGTGTATTTTGGTCTGTTAGAAGAAATTGCCTCCCAAAATTTTAAAGAATGAAAAACTTACATAAATATATATATATATATATATACACAAAAATAAGTGTAAATACAATGAAGGGATGGAATATGAGTGTAATGATGAAAAATAAAAATGATTTTAAAAAAGGAATTGGTAAGATGTTGGCTGAAAAAGGGAAGAAGAAAAATTCGACTAAAAAAATAGAAAAAGAAAAAAATACAGAAAATTTAGAAAAATTAACCTTGAAAGACTAAAGAATCATGGTAAAAAAGCCATGAATTCTATGTGCAGTATTCCCCTAGCTCTGGAGTTCTGCCGTTCTCATTGATCGGTAAACTTGGTCTTGGCTGGCTGTTCTTGGGAACAGAGGGGCCTGGGGGAGGGGCTGTTGCCCTGGTTCCCCAATGTCTTTGCCCGAGCTGGAATTGCCCCGCCCTTGCCCTGTCTGGGCTAAGTAATGTGCTTGGGTTTTCTCTCGGGAGCTTTTGTTCCCTGCAAGCTTTCTGTACAGGGTTGGAGGATGAGAGTGAAAATGGTGGCCTCCCAATCTCTGCCCCAGAGGAGCCGAGAACTCAGGGCCCCACTCCTCAGTGAGTCCCCAGAGAAAAGCAGTCAATCACTCCCATCTCCCTGGTCTCTGGCCACACCCCGTGCTCACCTGGCCTGTGACCAAGCGTTTCTATCTCTGGCACACGACTCGGTGTGGAGTCTCCAAACCCAGCCGATCCCTGCAGTGTGCTTCTGCGCCGCTCCTCCCGGGGGAGGAAGGGGAGTCTCCCCAGATCTGCCGCTTGTTTGGTCCCTGCTGGAGGAGCGGTGGCCCAACTGTGCCGCGGACCATGGTTTATGGCAACCCCGAGCTGAGAACCCGCTCCTCGGCTCCGTCTCTGCAGCCGGCTTCCCGCTCCGATACCTGGGAGCTCTGCCGCACTCAGGCACCCCCGGTCTTTCTGTGACCCTGGGGTTCTGAGACCACACTGTCCCAGCAAGAGTTCCACCCCCTGCTTGGCCACTGGAGCAATGTTCCTCAGCGGAGCAGACTTGTAAAAGTTCTGATTTTGTGCTCCGCTGCTCTATCACTTGCTGGTAGCAGCTGACGGAGGCCCCCTCTCTCCCCCGCCATCTATCTTCCTGAATATCACCTCAGATTCATTTCTCCACACATCCTACCTTCCAGAAAGTGGTCGCTTTTCTGTTCGGAGAGTTGCTGCTATTCTTTTCTTCGATCTCCTGTTGAGTTTGTAGGTGTTCAGAATGGTTTGATCCCTATCTAGCTGAATTCCTGAGACCAGACGAAATCCAGGTCTCCTACTCCTCCGTCATCTTTCTCCTCAAGGATCAGAAGTTCACTTCTATTCCTTGTTTTTTGTTTGTTTGTGGGGTTTTTTTTGAGAATTTTTATCACGAACAAATATGGAAATATAAGTTTTTTTTTATTACATCTGTTGATATGATCATATGTTTTTTCTGGTTTAGTCTGGTAATATGATGAATTACATTGATTTTCAAATGTTAAACTAGTCTTAGATTCCTTGGAATAAACCCCATTTTGTTGTGACGTATATTCCTTTGTATATATTGCCAGATTTAATTTGCTATTATTTTAAAAGGATTTTTAGCTCTATTTTTATGAGAGATATTGGTCTGTAGCTTTATTTTCCTGTAATGTCTGTTTTATTTTGTTATTAGTCTCAGGATATGTTGAGAAGTGTTTCTTCCTCTTCAGTTTTCTAGAATTCAGTGTAGAATTGGTATTATTTCTCCCTTAAATTTTAAAGAATTCACCAATAAAGCTATCTCTGCCTGAAATTTTCTTAGTGGGAAATTTTTACGTTAGAAATTCAATTTCTTTTTTTCTTATTGAGGTATAATTGACATATAACATTATATTAGTTTCAGGTGTACAACATAATGATTTGATATTTGTATATATTGCTAAAATGATCTTCACAATAAGTCTAGTTAACATCCATCCCCATGCATAGTTAATTTTTTTTCCTGCAATGAGGACTATTAGGATCTACTCTTTTTCTTTATTAGAGAGAAAATTATTCTGGTTACCTATTTCCCCTTGAGTGAGCTTGATAGTTTGTATCATTCAAAGAATTTACCCACTTCATCTAGGTAGTTATATTTGTAGACATAAATTTGTTAATAATATTCTCTTTTTATTCTTTTAATTTTAATCTATAATAATGTCACTCTTCTCAGTCCTGATACTGGTAATTTGTGGCTTTCTTTTTTCCAGGACAATCTGACTAGAAGTTTATCAATTTTATTGATCTTCTGAAAGAACAAGCTTTTGGTTTCATTGATTTTCTCTATTGTTTTTCTGCTTTCTATGTCATTGATTTCTGCTCTTGCATTTATTATTTCTTTCTGCTAACTTTGGTTTCAATTTGCTTTTCTTTCTCATGTGTCTTAAGATAGAAGCTTAGGTAACTGATTATTCTAATATAAGCATGTATATATTTCCTCTTTGGCATAGCTTTAGCTCTATCCCACAAATTTTGATATATTAGAGTTTAATTTTCATTCATTTTCTTCAAAATCTTTTCTGATTTCCCTTGTGATTCCTTCTATGATGTATGGGTTTGGTTTGGTTTTAGAAGTGTTTCACTTAGTGTTCAAATATTTGGAGATTTTTTTAGATATCTTTTTATTATTTATTTTAACTTAATTCCATCGTGATTGGAAAATATATTTTTTAGTATGTGAATTACATTTATTGAGTCTTTTTTATGGCACAGAATATGGCCTATCATGGTCAATGTTTAGGGTGCACCTAAAAGAATGTGTTCTCTCTGGCTGTTGAGTGTTCTGTCAATAGTAATTAGGTAGAGTTGGTTGATAGTGTTATTCATGTTTTTTGTTTCACTCCAGATTTTTAGCTTATTTATTCAATTATTATTATTAGGAGGGGTGTTGAAATCTTCAGCTATAATTCTGAATTTGTCTCCACTTGCATCACTTTTTGTTTCATGTATTTTGAGGCTTTATGTTTAGGTGCATAAACATTTAGGATTCTTTTGTCCAATTGATGATTTTTCCTGGTGTGATTATGAAATGACCCTTTTTAACTGTGATAATATTTTTTGCTCTGAAGTCAACTTTGTTTTATATTTATATATCCACTTCAGCTTTCTTTGATTCATGTTAGAATGGTATATCATTTTCCCAATATTTTATTTTTAACTTTATTTTTTATTTGACGTGGGCTTCGCATAGGTAGCATATAATTGGGTCTTACTTTTTTACCCAATTTGATGATTTCTGCCTTCCTTGTGTATAATAAGCTTCCTCCACTCTGGTTGTTGAAAATATGTACTATACTTAGCTCTGCATGAGCTCTAGACGTTGTTCTACCCACTCCTTTCTAGTTTTTATCCCCCTAACTCTGGGTAGTCCCCTCACACACATGCACTAATCAATACTGAGCAGAAGAATTGAGGGGAGTGTTCCTCCATCTCCTCCCTGGTGCTCTGCCCTGTGCCCTGTCTGCCTTTTTAGCCAACGTGGCCTCCCCAAACTTTCAACTCTGTCTTTTCATCTTGGGAGACTGCCAGGCTCTGCTTGAGTTCTCTCTTTCTGCACTGCAGTGTGGAAACTTTCTCCAGAAAGTAAGATGGAGCAGAAAGATGGCCTCATTTCTTTACTTCTCTCAGAAATCATTCTCTTACACTGCCTCTGTTTGCCAATGCCTGAAAACCATTGTTTCATATATTTTTCTGTTTTTTTCTTTTTTAAGTTGTTTAAGGTAGGAGGGTAAATCCACCCCTGGAAGGGCCACAAGTTTTTGTGAAACAAAACAAGACTCTCAGTTAAATCTGAATGTCAAACCAACAGCAAGTATTTGTTAGTATATGGATGGTCAATACTTAGAGCATAAGTATGTCTGAAATTCAAATTTAATGGGGCTTCTTGGATTGTATCTGGCAACTCTAATCCCTGTTAAATCCATCATGTTCAAAGCAGAAGTCCCCAGACACTCTTTTAAGTGCTAGAGCTATATATTTGTTTGGAAATCCACTCAATTCAGTATGAAATATTTACTGAGCTCCTACAGTGTGCTGATCACAATGAGAATGATTTAGAGAGGAAGCTTCTTGAGGATATATCAAATTGGCAGAGAAGACAAAATAAGCATATGAAACTATAAGTGCTCAGTTGACCTACAATACTAAGCATAAATGTCACAGGAATTCAGAAGAGTTAAAGGCCAAAATGAATTGAAGAAGTCAGAAAATACAGGAGATATGGTTCACAGAAAGACTGAAGGGTGATTCGGTAAGGCGAAGGGCAAGGATGTTCTACCTGCCTAACAAAGCTAAGAAACTGATGCAGAACTAAGCCTGGCATCCTCCCAGGCAGGGAGGAAAATAACCTGAACAAAAGAAAAGATGCCTTGGGCGAGTCATGATAGACGAGGTTATTTGGTACCAGGACATCTGGGAACAGTTGTTCAGTTTGTTCACTGCACAAAAAGGTACCTGGTTGGGAGGATGAGTGAAGACTGAAGTTTAAACTGCTCCAGTTCCCAGGACATGAGCCTCTGTGCAGGGCCTCATCCAACTGGAGGAAGTGATGCTTTCGTCTAATTTTAACTTGCTTTGTGGGACATTTGAGGACACTGAGGTCCCTGGGTGGGAGCTTCAGTATCTCCCTTCTGAGTTACTTCTATACCTCTGACTCAGATTCTTTAGTGTTGGAGTCACTATAGGGAAAAGCTGGGGGAGATGTTAGAAGGTGCAACATCTGTGAACCATAGACATTGCTGTACTGGACTGCTGTGGAAGAAAAGACTGGGGAGGGACAGAATGAAATTTAATGTTATGGTTTGAAGGAGCAAAGTAGGTGAGCAACCTGGAGCTGATAGGGCTTTGGATAGAATCCCTCTGAAGTTCAACATCTCAGCGAGTCATCTCATTGTTAACAGATGCCCTCCGATGAAGAACGGCCCTAAGCCAGCACTGGGAACTCAGAGGCCTCCTGGAACAGGCCGATAAGGGGCTTGTGGCGAACTTTGCTAACAGGCACCCGAAAATCTTTTTTTCTCTGGAAAATCTTTCAGGAGAAGCTGCAAATCAAGATTTTTAATGAAAAACTGAATCTCAATTGTTGGCATAGTTTAAAAAATTTAACCCGCACCCCCACATACATCCCACAAAACACAGTGTTGACTTACACTGTTCTAAGCAAATAATGCACATCTGTAAATATGACAACTCCTCGCGTGTCTTCTCATTCTAAAGGTCTATTTCGTAGACCTAACCCTGGTACACTCTAGCTACATTATCTCTCGGGGTCCCCCAAAAAATGAGAGAAAGAGAAGGGGGAGACAGAGGAGAATTAAGGCAAACATTATTCTATACAGCAAGAGAGGATGAATGCAAGTATTCTGGAAGATGTGAACGAAAACAGCTACTTTCTCTCCTCTTCTCATTCATCAGTTTGATCTTAAAAGAATGGGGCAACCAGATGCAGACTTAATTGGTTGGAACTTCAGCTTCATGTTTAGTTTTATCACCAACATTTCATACTAGCATCCTTATCTGGAAACTGGGAGGGCTGTTATGACTCATCTTTACAGAAAAAGCGTCTAGCAGAACTTCCCCAGCTTGGAATTCCTTGCTACAAGAAAAAAAAAAAAAAAAACCCAAAGCAAATAACCACCGGTAACAAACAATTTGTGAAAAAACTGACATGAGAAGGGTAAATCCTTTCTTACATATATGGAAATTATTGAGGACTGTGCAGCCCAAAAACCATCTAAAGTAAACTAAACCAAATTAGATGCCTCCACAGACCCACGGAAGGCGAACCTATGTATGTAGTTCCACTGAGTGAAAATAAAGAACTAAATCTTAAAAAATGAA
This sequence comes from Leptonychotes weddellii, assembly GCF_054177405.1. NCBI lineage: Eukaryota > Metazoa > Chordata > Mammalia > Carnivora > Phocidae > Leptonychotes > Leptonychotes weddellii. The sequence continues at coordinate 39,496,339 of NC_138371.1, read as the reverse complement.
GGGTTGTCATCTTCTTTCTCTTAAGAATTGTTTGACTTCTCAAGTCGTTGTTAATGAGGAGCAAGAAATGTATGTCTTTCCTGTTGGGTTACTGCCTGCCTTGATCTTTCTGTGTGGACTACCAAGTTCCTGCTTAGTTTTATGTTCGATTAGAGCAAAGGGGGAAAGTCTAACACACAAGAAACAGCACAGTTTTTAACGGAAAAGTGCTGTTGTAAGGACAGCTGGTCCTATTACATACATCTTTCTCTGTTGGTCAAGTTGCAAAGATTTTTTCCTTGGTTTGGAGGCTAGAACATTAACCAAACACCAGAGGGCACTCTTCTCACAGGGAAGCCAACTCACAAGGTGACTAAAAAAGCAGGCTTCTGAGCTCCTTTCACATTTAAACCGGAGGAGTGTTATTCTCTAGGCTTATGTCATTTGTGATTGTATAATGGTCTTGTCCCTGAGATATCACAGGGTTTACAGAATTAATAAACTAGACCCTTTTATCACGGAAGATGTTACTGAATAAGGACAACATGTGTCCATGGATCTAGTTGTGGCTCTGGCTCAGAAAGAGCTCTGGCCCAGGTATTAGATAGTACTTCACACCAGGATGGATGTAGGGGGAAGGAGAGGGGAATGTGAACAATAATACTTAGGTCAAAAGATTACACGGATTTATTCTGGGCTTTGCTTAACCTGAATACCTGAATGGTGACATTGTTAGATTCATATCTAGGTGAGATCTGAGCCAGGAATTTGGTCAATCGAGATAAAACCTTTCTTTGCATTTTATTTATTTAGGTTTGTCAACTTTGCACACAGTAGTAATGCCAAGATATCCAGCATCTCTTGCTCTCTACAACATTCGCCATATAACCCACCAAAATGTGTCATCTAAGTAAAGATGGTGTACTCCGTATGCAAATGCACCTTCAAGACAAGTCCTCTGGTGGTCCCTTCCAAGTAAGCTGCCACTTTTAAGTTCTCTCTTTTGGGAAATTCTGGAGCCATTACTGCTTATTGGTTGGCTGGCTGGCTGGTTTTTCCAGAGAAGTTTCTCTAAAAATCCAACTCATTTCTTACATAAAGGCAAGGCCTCTGCATTCCCTTCCTTATTTGCGACAAGGGGTAGAAAAATTCACAAGGAAATTATAAGAGAAGGAGTAATCTTTAACAAGTGCTGTTATGATGAAAATGATTAATAATAATTTATTACATAAAATAGCATTCATTCTCATAAATACAGAGATCTACGGTAATGTACTGAAGAGCTGTCTATTCGAACTCCCTTTTCAATGGCATTCAGTCTGCAGATGCAGGGAGGAGAGCTTGTCGTGCGTGACCGTATCAGATGGAACATGAAACTCTGACATGATTGCGCAGTGGTAATGTGTACCGTAAGGGTCTGGTCCTCTTGCCCACACTCTGCCATACTGCCCCATTGTCAACAAGGTGTCTGGCTTACCTGGGCTTTCCTCTAAAAATGTTTAAACTAAAATAATGCTGACATCATAGCAGAAGCCTATATTCCCTGTATATTCCTAACTTCCTGTGCCATTCCCAGAGAAAGCCACTGGATATTGCTTAATAATGATAACAATGGATTTCATACAGAGGTTGGCAAAGGGAAAAAAAAAAACAACAATGAGATCATCCAGTCACCTCATCTTTCCAGCAAAGGGCAGAATCCCCAGATAGGGAATCTAGCACTCTATTTAAGGCAAATGGCCAAGTAGTAAGAACTACACTGACTTCGTTGTCTCCTCTAGCAATACTGACCAAGCACCGAACGTGTTTTAGTTGGCTGCACTCATGCCCTACTTAATTCCCTTCAGTGGGAGCTTCCAATACGGTGCTGCTCTTCTCTTTGGAGGTAGCCAATAGAATGAATGTTGTCTGGTGGAAGGTAATTAACTCTTGTAAATTATGCCTGCGCAAAACTCAAGGTCAGGTTACTACTGAGAACACCTTGACAAGACAAGGCCAACACAGAGAAAAGTCCTAGAGAGTCCTCCTGTCTGGGGGGTTTGTCACCTTTGCTGTGCAGTGCATTGTGTAAACTCTGGCTCAGAAAGGGCTATTGTTCAGCCTTGCTTATTCACCTGACTGAGTTTATTCAATAGCACAGCTGAAATGCTTGGTCTCTCACCCTGAGGCTTTGGTCTTTATACCACCTGGAGAGTCTACCTTGTTCCTGGATATATTTTAAGTTCAAATACATAGCTAATTCAAATTCTCAAAGTGGATTTTATAATATTCGGGGATGGTACACTAGAATTATCCAGACTGGCTGCTAGATTCCCACTTCACTTTGGGCTTTGTTGTGAAGAACAGAGAGGTCTCCATCCGGCAATGTTTTATTCCTCATAGCGACCTAGGCTCTTGGACCCATGGCGGGGGGTGTCTGACTCTCTCTCTGGAATGCTGAGTGGTAAGGACCATGGATACCTGAAATTTTCAGTGGCCTCTTTTATCTACGGAAGATGTTACTGAATAAGGACAACATGTGTCCATTGATCTATTTGTATCCAAAGCCCTGGACCCCTGGACGCCCCACTTAACCTAGGGAACTAGTTCCTTTTTTTCTCCCCTTAAGCAACTTGCGGATGAATTTCTATCAGAAGCAACCAGTTATTGCCTGACTGATAGAGTATCAATATAGTACCACACTATGGAGAAGAAATAAGGACAGAGGGCCCCAGAAAGAGAACCAGAAACCGACAGTAGATTGTTTATAAAGAAGCTGTATTCAAAGCTACAAGGAGTATGACTTACTTCACAGTGAACTTGCTGAATTGGCTGAAGTTTTGCAGGGTTACATCTGTTATTCTTTAACATTTCGTGGCAGACTGAGGAAGTGCCAGCACACTGGGAAAAGAGCCAACATAAAATGGTTGTATAATAAAAGGGAAGAAGGTTTCGTTCTGAAAATTAAAGACCTGTAAGCTCAACTTGTATAGCAAGGGGAAAAATTGCCACAGTGAATAATGTGACTAGAACGAGGTATTGACTTTACATGAACTACATTTTCCCCCAGACCAGTCTAATATTTGAATCCATTGACAAACGATGGGCGAACTACAGCTGAGTATCAGAGCTGGGGCTGGTGGTGCAGATCAAACAGCCAAAAGCCAGAGGACCCGGGGCAAGACTGCGCTCTCAAATGTAGAGTAATGAAGGTAGGGACCAGAACTGGGGCCACGCTTGTGCCAGGGGTCTAAAACCAAGGGCATTAAGACAGTCGAAGATGCTATGCCAGTTCTGTCCTTTAAAAATTGAATTTTCAAGCATGGGCCTGTGAAGATTGTTTAGTTCCATTAAGACAAAGGGCTCTCACTAGATGACTGCTTTGCACGTTATTATTTACTCATTCGTCACTCACTCATTCACTCACTCACCAATCACTTATTAAATGCCTCCTTTTTGCAAGGCATCTTAATACGTGTAAAGAAAATAAAAATGGTGAACAGTTGGTGAAGGTTTTGCATTTTGATTATGATCTCATCAGTACTGACTATTCTACGTTAAAAATTATCCAAAGAATAACAGTTAGGATGTAACTAAGTCTTGATTACTTTTTCCATTGCTTGGAAGATCTGATACAAGCTAAGACAAAAATTCAAAGAAAAATTAATGTCTTAAACAGCTTTTTTAATCACAACTTGGCTCATTTTTTACTTATTTTTAACTTACAGTTGAAAGTATCATTCCAGCCTTGTCTGTAGATCCCAGATTTCTGACTTTTTAAAACGCATTGCTTTATACAGTTTCAATATGTTGCTAACCAGTGCCCTGCTTCTACCAACCAAAAGTGCTGTCTTTTACCCACAATTTTGTTTTTTTCACAGTCAGGAGCAAAACAAACATGAAAAAAACATACGGAGAAAAGATTATTTCAGACTTTTCACTGTTCACTTCTATTTTTACTTTTCTTATAAATCAGTAAACTGTTATTCTTGCAACCCTGTTTCTATATCTCTCTCACTTTCTGTGGCTTTTCGTTGTCTATGTTCTCCTGCATAATAACTCATTAAAAATTTATTTAAAGATCTCTGACAAGCTTAAGTGAACTCTCACTTTTCATTATGAACTTGATGTAAAACATTTTAAGCAGTTACTAAATAATTTCCTTATAACCGTAGGCAGGTGTCCATAAGATAAATCAGCGGGTGGTTTATTTATACCTCTGTTAATTCAGTAAATCACCGAGAACCAACAGTAAACGATGAGCTGTAATAAGTTAAAACCAGGTGAGATGTCAGCTTGTGCAAGACACCTCCCTTCCATCAAATTTGTTCCCAATTGCTGAAGAGACAAATGTTAATACTGAACAAAAATACCTCCATACAGGTAATTTATGGTTCCTATCAGGTAATTTGAACAAACCAGGGAAGACTGGTGGAGAAGATGGACTCTAAGTGGTGGGGTTGGGATTTGTGATAAGGACTGGAAAAATACATGATAAGTGAAGAGAAAGGTGTGAGTACAAGCCAAATAGAAAAACACTGTGTTCAGGCAGGTAACTCGAGGTGTATTGGCAGGAGCAAAAGCTTCAGATTGGCAAATAGAAGTGGATAAAGCCAGTGAACAGTGAGTGTTGTGGTGTTTTGAATGTCAAGCTCATGAGTTTGGAGTGTTTCGATGGCCCAACTGTCTTCCTCTAACTTCATTCTCAGCCACTCCAACGCATCCTCAAAACTTCCGCCAAAGTCAATCTCCTAAAAGATAAAGCTAACATATAGCTCCTCTGTTGAAGATTTCTCAGTGCATTTTAAAGGGTGTGAGTCCCTTGGCCCGCTCAAGAATGGGTGTCTATGAGACTTTTCACAACTGAACACCAAAATGAAATTTCCCTCTGGCTGAGCTTGGCCTGGTAGGGTCCCCAGTGGCCTGGCTGGGCTTGTAGGGAGCTGGGTAAATAAGATCCCTCTTTAGCCCAAGCAATAGTCTTGGACAGGGATGGAGAAATGCCTGGCAACACATCATGTCATGGCAAAGAGGCTGAGAGAACTCTCTGGGGACGAACTGAATTCCTGGGACACTTATGCCATGGAATTGATGTTACAGCCTCATGGAACTCAAATGGACCTTTGCTTAACTGGGTCAAATTCACATTGTAAATGCATTTAATTTCAGCAAAGCATCCTTTATATTAAATTTGTGTTGTACCTGGTGGAAAGTAGGGATGGGTATATATCCCAAGGAATTTTTACCTAGTTTTATATGTACATACCGAAGTAACACTATGATAAAAGTAATTTTAGTTTTACTTTAAGATTTTATTTATTTATTTGAGAGAGAGAGCGAGCGTGAGCATGAGCAGGGTGAGGGGCAGAGAGGGAGGGAGAGGGAGAGAATCTCAAGCAGACTCTGTGCTAAGTAGAAAGCCCAACTTGAGGCTCGATCTCATGACCCTGAGATCATGACCTGAGCCGAAGGCAAGAGTTGGACGCTTAACCAACTGAGCCACCCAGACACCCCATAATTATTTTATTTTAAAAGAGTTGTGCATATTATCCAAATAGGGAAAATAGCATAATCTCATTTAGTCTTAAAATAATCTCTGCAAGATAGTTATTACTATCCCCATATTATAGATGAAGAGACTGAGGGTCAGAGGGTTCAAGTAACTTATACACAGTCAAACAGCAGTTAAGGGGCAAAGTTGTGAATTTAACCCAGTCCTGTTTGATGCCAATTCCTTGGCACATACAGATTCAAAAGCCATTTTCAGAGACATGAGAATAGAATCTGTGAATGAGGGTTCTAAGAAACAGAAGCAGAGAAGTATAAGGACTTAGACTCATCCACAATACCTACTTCCAGGCTGCATCAATGCGAAAGGAAACTATGGATTGTGGTCTTACTGAAGCAAGGAATTCGATCTGATGACTTCAAATCTTCTCTTACCCCCTGCAGTCTATGATTGCTTAACAGATTTCTACTGCTTCCCCAACATTTCAGTTTCAAGAGCTAAGTTGACACAGTGGGGAATTCTTTCACATTTTGAAGGAACTGTCTTTTATAGGGATAGGTGCCTATTTCCCTAACACACCAAAAGCAAACTTCAAATACCATCCCCACTGCACTCTTTTCTGTCCATGCCTCTTTCAAAAACAAATAATAGCAGCAACCAAAATCCAACAAAATTGGCTCTAGCCTGCTTGGCGTTTAAGCCAGATCTGCTCTAGGTTTCCCAAGCCAAAGTGGGAGACCCAGTTAGCAGAGTTACAAGCCCTTCATGGTGCTAGAGAACAACGGAGCAGAGAGCTTCAAAATTAAAACCATGCGTTTGGTAGTAAACAGCTCCAACTTTGGTGCTTGATTACAAACTAGACATTCTATTTCTGACATGATTTGAGCAAACACAGGAAACCTCATAGGCGTGGATGGAGAGATGTCTCCCCTCGCAGGATGAAAAAGAGCAGCATCTGATGGTGTTAGGATCATTGTGATTCTGGACACCATCAAAAGCCATGGCTTTGAGGGGGTTCTCATTGTTATAGCCTCACAGGGAGCTCTTTTCTTTCCCAGGAATCCACTCCAGAGGGAAAGGCTGTGTAGAATTTTCCGGAAAGTAATGAATGTCAGCACATTCCCAGCTAGACCATGCGTTCCATTCTTATCAAATGAAACTGACCTCTCTGTCCCAGCATGTTCTCCTTGTTCATCACTGTGATTAATTTCAAGTTCACGGTGATGCAGGTTTCTAGATGAATTGCGCAGTCCACTCCAGATGGCAAATATGTACCTCTGGAATCTCCTCACCCTTTATGGAGAGGCCATGAGCTAGCTTACAAGAATGAGGATTTTAAAAAGTTGGCTTACACTCAGATCTGCACCCTACAAAACGCTCTGCCCAGACTAGCCTTTCTCGTTTCAGCCGGCAGAGATCTGCCTCTACTCCTTTTCCATCAAATGCCAAGTGACTCAAGTGGGAGTCATGAGCAAAATGAAAACGTTTAGCACATAATTCAAAACTTTCAAGTATTTTTTTCAGCCAATGGAAGAACTAGGATTCATGAGAGTCCTTGAAGTGACATTCAATAAGCCCCAGAATCATGCTTATCCACTAGAAACTTCCAAGTTAATCACCATGATGCATGCCACTGAGCTTCCCGTAGTGAGCAAAAACCTTGTTTCATCTGTCATCACTGTCAAAGGGGACAAAATATGCAAAGTAAATTTTATATAATTATGCAAAATTTGCTGGTCAGAAATCACTCTTTGTATGTGCATTTCTGCATCAGGAGGATTGTTTTCAACATTGAATGTACTCAGATTTCCTCCCCCTCCCCCTCCCAGAAGCTTTATTGGAGGCTATAAGTGGCTCAGGTCATGGAGAATGAGTTCATTCACATTTCTGTCTTCTCCCTTCTCAAAATTAAGTTGTCATATTTCCTTTAGGCATTTTCTTAGGATTCCAAGTAAAAAAGAAGGAAATTGTTCTTATAAGCATCTAGGCAGTCCAAATACCTATATGGACAAATGGCTGCTTCACCCCATCTGCTCTTCTTTGCATCCCAGAACTATCACCTCCAGAGAAACCTCTGCTGAAGTTTCCATGGAGCTTTGGGGGAAACCTGATGGGAGCTTCCAGAGGCTCTGTGGATGTAAACGTGGATGAAGATAAGACACTGAAATCCAGGAGCAGAGTCCAGGGATGCAGAGTGCTACACAAGGCTGGCTCTGTAACTCTTGTTCTCTCATTACCTGCAATTCCTCAAATTCAGTCCCTGACAACACAGTCACAGAGTGCCTCCCATGCCCTGGGAAGTCAGAGATCAGTGGAAAAGAGTCCTTCGCGGGCGCCTTGGTTAGGTGTCTGCCTTTGGCTCAGATCATGATCCCAGGGTCCTGGGATGGAGTCCCATGACCGGCTCCCTGCTCTGCCTCCCCCCGCCCCACTCATGTTCTCGCTCACTCTGCTCCCTCTCTCTCAAATAAATAAATAAATAATCTTAAAAAAAAAAAGAAAAAGAAAAGAGTCCTTCTCTTTAAAGAGGTCACGGTCTAATGGGGAAGGTAGGAGCTTTGTAATAAGCTCACAGTTTCTGAAGGAGTGAAAAGGCATCACTGAGGTGATTTTTGAGCTAGGTTTTGAAGATCAAGTGGATGATTGCTACAAATAAAGAAGGACTGCATTTACAAAGGCAAGGGCCTGATTTGCTTGGAAGGGGTGTAAGATTTGTAGGAGGGTGGACCTTGTAGACACAGTAAGGCAGGTTGGCCGAATCGGGGAAGGCTTGTGGTTTCATACAGAGAGGAGGAGGTGGTGTGGTTAGCGACAGTGTTGGGGATAGACCTGGGCTGGCGGGTTTGAGAGGGAAAGAGGCCAGATGGAGGGCTTTGCTGAGCTCTCAGCAAGTGCTGGTGAAAGCTGGGACTAAGGCAGTGGCCACAGGATTATTGGGGAAAAGCCATTTCAGAGACTGTTTTTGAGGTGGAATTGACTGGATGTCAATGATGAGTGGGAACTCCACAGAGGTTTCTAGTTTGGGGGAGTAGGCTGATGACAGCTGTGCTGAAGGAGGATTCTCTCTTGCTCGGGCTCTCTGTCTCTCTGCCTGTTGGTCTCTCTCAATCTCTCCCTTTCTCCGCCTCTGCCCCATCTCTCTGCCTAGCCCTGTTGTTCTCTGTGACTCTCCATCTCTATCTTTGTCTCTCGTCTCTTGTGGTGCCGCCTTCTCTCTACCCATCAGCTCTGTTCTCCTCTCTAATGACCAACTTCTTCACCATCCACATGGGCTCTGCTCCCCAGTAACTTCAGATGACAAGGGCCTTTGCCATTCAGTAACCCTTGTTCAATCCCACAAAATTCTGTCACTTTCCATTGCACTGCTCATTGTAAAGTTCGTTCCATTTATCGTCATTCAAATTTGCGATAGAATCTATTTAGACCAGCTCTTCTTTCTATGCTACTAGCTCAGAGGGCCATTTTTCCTGGATGCTTATCAGAATCACTGGAAGGGCCTAAAAAAGAGTACCAGTACATGGGCCCACCCTAGACCCACTGAGTCAGAATCTTTGGGAATGAAAAGCATAGCATACGCATTTGTTTTAGAGTTTCAGGGGTGATGCTGATGCACAAATAGGACTGTACCCACCACCATAGGTGACAAGTCATAGATTATAATTCATAGCAGAGACCTTGGGTCAGGGGCACGTAACTATTCCAGTTTCGACTGGGGAGGGGTAGATTGGTGGATTGGAGGGTCACACTGTACAGACATGGCCATCCAGATGTTGTGAGTAGGAATAGGCATGTGGAATAGGCTGTGGTCATACAGACACCATGAAGGAAATGTGTTTGCTACAATGGACTTGTGAGGGGTCAAATGTTAAAGCATGCATTTATAGTGCTGCTCATGGGTTCTGTGGTAAGATGCAGAGGAGGGGCCCTTAACCTAGATGGGAGAAGTAAGGGGTAAGGAGGTGACTCTTAAGTTGAAGCCTGGGGGAGTCTGCTGAAGAAGATGAGACACAGGCAGATGAGAGTCATGCATCTGAAGCACAGACTGGTGTGATAGATGCATACTTTGAGCATCCTTGGCCACCCTTCCCAAACGCATAGCAAAACCTCAGAAAACTCCTTAATTTCTTTATCCTGGAAGTCAGTTAAGGCCCTGCCAGGACTTGGAGGGCTGTTCAAGCCAGAATGGGGGGGCACTGTCGGGGTGGTGAGAGAGTAGACTGCAGAGGTATGCAAGGGCTCGATCGTGAAGGTTTGAGGTCAGTTTATTAGAACGCTAGTTACCATTTATGAAGCAACTAGATGCTGGGCACTTTATGTGCATTGCCTCCTCTACTCCTCACGGCGCCCAGAAGGTCAGTATTAGTACACTCATGTTAGACCCTTGGAAACAGAGGCTCGAGTAACTCCAATCTACTCGTCACAGTCCCAAAGCTAGAAAAGAGCAGAGCTGGAATGGGAACCTAACCATTCAAATACTCAACCCTAAAATGTAAAAAAGGCAGGGGGGGGAGGTGGAGGAATGCTATATTTGGAAATGAGAGAAAAAGACACAAATATTGATGTGGTTTAAGATATTGCATCATAGGATCATTTGATCACTCAAATGGTTTAAAATATTCATAATCATATCTATATGGGTAAATGTTACAAATATTCTGTATCTCATATTTTTGTTCTTCTCAAACAGCTTAGCAATACAGAGACTATTGTCATTAAACAAAACCAGGTGTGGGCAGCCAGAATGTAAAGTAAATAAAAGGGCAGTTGGGCTCAGGGCACTTGGAGGTGGGATCCTCCCATCTCTCCTCTCAACTATTTTCCCCAAATTCAGGAACTCTAGGGCTCACAATAATTTTTAGAATCCTGAACTTTGTTCTACATACCATTCAAGTCCGTAGATCCGGGAAGCAGTCACATGTCATATGTGGATGACAGAGTGTATCTTTGCCAAGGTGGAATGATGTGTCTGCGCAGGAGGGCTCTGGCCACCTGGCGGACCCACTCCTGTGTTGTCACTGGGGCTCCTATGACCTAGAGGAGGGCAGGACCAATCACAGGCCTGGTTTAAGGTCCACTACCAGGGCAGCCACCTCTTTAGAGAGGTCCTGACTTTTGTCCTCAGAGCCACAGAAACAAACAAGTGAGCTTAAACCTTGTTTCGGATGAGAGCTTGCCAAGCTCTCTCTGGATGAGAGACTGTCCTTCGTGAAGTCCCCAGTTAGCCACGCCAAATGATTAAGTCACCCAGAGGCAACGTCCCATTGCTGGTCCTCTTTGCTTGTTTTAGGATTCTTTCCAAGGAGAAAGTGGGAAGCATCATAAAATAATTCACACATGTTCAAATGTAAATTATTTTATTCCCAGCACAAGCCACCCCTAAATCCTTCTTCCTTTTGGGAAGTAAGGGAATTTTAAGCCGAGCACGCTATGGGGACTGGTGTCCTGGGGAGTCTCTGAGGAAGTGCAGTTTTAGCACCAAAACTGAGAAAGTCCTAGGAAAATCAAGACAAATTGGCCACCTTCAAAACCCAACGTATCACAAAACTTTAAGGTGTTCATCGACCATACTTAGGGCCAGATCCTGCTTTGGGGTTCACAGAGAAGAAATCACTCTTATGTATATTAAATGTAGCCTTAAAGAAACCAAATCAAAGCATTTATGTTGCACACTCAATAAAATTCACTGTCTCAATGCAAAGAGACAACTTTATAATCCAATTACATGTGCTTGAATATTTACTTACTGCTTGTGATTGTTAATTCTATTCCATTTGGCTAGGTCATGGTACCCAAATATTTGGTCAAACATTATTCTAGATATTTTCAGGAAGGTATTTTTTAGATGAGATTAACATTTAATGAGTAGGCTTTGAGTAAAACATACTACCCTCCATAGTGGGGGGTGGGCCTCATCCAATCAGTTGAAGGTCTTAAAAGAAAAATGACAGATACCCTCTGATAAAAAAGGAATTTTGCCAACAGACTGCCTTTGGACTCAATTGCAATTTTTCCTTGGGTCTCCACCCTGCCAGCCTACCCTCCTGCAGATTTTGAACTTGTATCTCCACAGTTGCATGAGTCAATTCCTTAAAAGCCATTCTCTTATCCCCTGTAGGTACACTGACATATGGAGCCAAAGGGGCCAGGTGGCAGTTGTAGCCCCCAGTTCAGTGAAACTTGTGGCCCTGAGATCTAAGACCTCTACACCAGCAGAGACTAAGTTTGTGGGGATGAGAAACTCAAATTCTACAATTCTATTTGTGGGTCACTTGGATTTATGGTGGAACAGGGTTAATCCTATATCATATGGGATATCTATCTATCTATCTATCTATCTATCTATCTAATCAATTACACCATGAAGGACAGTACCCCAAGTCCACAGGTGGTTGCCCCTTTGCAGGTACCTTAGCTGAGACTTCTATAGGCCATTCCACTATTCTATCAAGCTAGTTGCTTCTGAGTGATAGAATACATTCTAAAACTAGTGAACTATATAGTCACGAGCCTGTTATTATACTTCCTTTGCTGTAAAATAAGTCTCTTATTCTGAGGCAATGTTATCTGTGTGTGAGTGGATCAGACATTCTGTAGGTCCTTTAAATAGTAGTGTTGGCAGAGGTACTGTGGGCAGGAGGCAAACCTGTTTCCAGAGTTTCATTTTAGGTAAGTAAGAATAGCTGCTTTTACTAAGGTAGAAGGGATCTGATGTAACTTACCTGCTACCAGCTGGCTGGCAGGTCTTCCCAAGATTGAGGCCATATCCAAAGCTCATCATTCTCTGATCCTGGAAGTAGGGAATTCAGTAGCAGCAGCAGCTAGATCAGCCTTAGTGAGAGGGAACCCATGGGTCTTGATCCATGCTTAGTTTCCATCCTTGCCACCATGGCTTCATGGCCCCATGGCACAAACACTGGATGACTCAGTAAGAAGCTGACCGCCATTCATGGTCTACTTGGTTGTTGAAAGTTTTGTATGAGATAGTTGATTTCTAGAAAAAAAGAAAAAAAAGAGATAGTTGATCTCTAATAGGTTTTAATATGCGATAAAAGATGTGTATGCACTGTGTCCACTCCCACTAGTCTATGTACAGACATTTCTGCTAGCCATTCTTGCCTCATGTCTTTGCACCTTGTTCCTCATAAGTACTGACCATCTTGTCAAATCATTTTCCACTGCTCAGGAATCATTATATATCCTTTCCTCGGGCCACTTTTCCTTCATTAGCAATTAGCGTATTGCTCTTAAATCTGCCTGACAGGAGGATGTCTTTTACCACTTGGCGTCAGGGTCAGCCTTGAGTGAGGGCTTTCGGAAGTACAATAGCAGTTTGTTCCTGGCTGGGACCAACATATCACATCAACCCTTTTGTGAACCACACCCAAGTTCTTTCTACCTCTGTCAGTTGGCCATGGGGAATCCCCAGTGATGCCATAGATGCAGGTTAAAAGAAAGGTGCTGGTACAACAGAGTTAGGGGAAGCCAACTGGAGCCACTTGTCCATGTAATTTACTCAGGTGTTCTGGGCTGACTTCAGTCTAATCCTGAATGCCTTCCTTCCGTTTTTGAATGGATTGTTGTCATACCCATGTGGCCTTCGACTTGGATCTGACACCACTCAGCTCATGATGAGCAGCTCTGTCTCATGGTCACTTGGTGTTTCATGACGAAGACTAAATGTTTATTTGTAACCAGCATCATGCTATTTTTCTAAGTAGGGACTTGTTCTCTCCCACAAAAGCTATGGCTTTACTCCAGAATCTTAAGGATCTGTATTATGATTCTTCTAATGAGACTTTTAAGAGGTTCTACACAATATTCTTACCCACAGACACCTTTAGAACCTTCCAACCAGATTAGTCATATGGCCTGAGTGGCAGGTCAGTTTTCCCTGTAACCTGGACTTGCTATCGATCCCTTCTTCCTCTGGGCCACAGGGACACTGGCCCTTCCTTCTGTATATAGGAAGACCTGAGCTCCGCCCTCCGACAGCAGGGAATGAGGAAGAGCCATCACAAGATGGTTCAGGACCAAGGTAGCCAGAGAGCTTCACCACAGATTAGTTGCTCGGTCTTGAGCACATCTTCAGAAGGACCAAATGAAAATACTGCATTTTGGAACAGTCTATTGGTGGCAGGAGGGGGCGCAGACAATTATGTGCCAAGGGTCTCTCATTTCTTGTCTCCCCAACGGGTCAGAGTTGAGCCATTGTGTCACTTTCCCCCCAAGCCAAGTTGCTCCAGTACCACCTCCAGGAAGCCGCTGGAGCTTCTGAAGGTCCCATCCAGGCAGCGTGTGGCCGCAGTGCCTGTTTTCCTTAGTTGGTTGTGTCTGTTGAAGCTTCTCAGTTTGCGGTGAGAGACTTAAGACTTAAGTCTTGAGACTGCAGGACTGCAGGACTTAAGACTGTAAGAATGGATGGGCTGCTGGAAACTTCCTGGTTGGGGAAGAAGGCTGATGGCCAAAGTCAGGCTTTGGAAAATAGGCAAGAATGAGTGGACCTGGGTGGCACATAAACTGGGCCTAGTATATTCATTTTCCCTTCAAGGACATAAAGCTTGATTTTAAAGTTAAACCCACTTCTTAGAGGTGTAGCAAGTTGGTGTTGTACTTCTCTTAATGAGAACCTTTCCTCACTTCAAAATCTTATAGACACACAGGACTGGAAAGTTCTGTGCAAATCATTTGGCTCAGCCTCCATATTTTTCAGATGAGAAGCATGAGTGTTAGAAAGCTGAGGTGACACTCTCAAGTCAAACGGTGAACAGAAAAGAGAGACTGCCCACCTCCAGCTCAAGCTTCATTCCACAATACAATAGGTAAGGCAGGTGAAGGGGGAGAGTAGTTGGTAACCCCCACTTTTGCCTTTATCAAAGATTTTTGATGGTGTTGGTTTCGCGAGGTCATGTCTAGAAGCTATTTTAAGAACATTCAAGAAAAGATGTTAAGTAATTTTGAAGCAATATTGTTGGTTTCGGAGAAAAATTTTTTTAAACAATACTGGCCTGTGTTGTTGTTGGATCAAAGTGAATTTTATGAGAATCCACATTTCCAGAGGCAAGACCTCATCTGTGGAAATGAAACAGAATATAATACAGAGAGGAAGTGCAGTAAACAAAGGTGAGTGTGCCAGATAGAGTTATTGCCTTTCCTTAATTCTATAGATGTTCCTCGACTCACAATGGGGTTACATCTCCAGAAACCTGTCATAGGTTGAAAATACTGTTAAGTAGAAAATGCATTTAATACACCTAACCTACCGAGTGTCGTAGCTTAGCCTGGCCCACCTTAAAGGTGCTCAGAACACTTGCATTAGCCTACCGTTGGGCAAAATCACCTCACACAGAGCCTATTTTATGATACGGTGTGGAATATCTCATGTAATGTATTGAGTACCGAACTGAAAGTGAAAAGCAGAACTGTCTGGGCTGCCTGGGTACAGAAGGGCCATAAGCCCATCGGCTGTTACCCTCGGGCTCGTGGGGCTGACCGGGAGCTGTGGCTCAAGGCGCTGCCCAAGGTCACATCCCAGCCTGGGAAAAGATCAAATTCAAAATTCAGCTATGGTTTCTACTGAATGTGTCTTGCTCTTGTGCCACAAAAATCTCAGTCAAACCATCATATGTCGGGGACCATCTGTAAATCTTTTGTGTTAAACAACTCTGCAGGGTTGGCTCAGAGGTCTTCTTCCTGGGATCTTATGTTCACTGCCCTTTTCAGCATCACTATGGAGGCAGCGTTCACAGCCGTCATAAAGGAAAATATGCATGAAGGACAATAGACCAGAAACCCATTGCTCCTTGAAAATGGCCCCATTTCTAGCAACTCTAGTTGCTTTACCCTTGGTGGACACATTGACTTCAGTGGCATCTGGAGAGTCTTGCCCTCCTGACAGTAGGAAGACCTGAGCTCCACCCTCCGACAGCCTTATTTCTGAGGCTACTGAAGCTGCACTGGATGTTCTGATCTTGCATTTTATGTTCCCAATAACATCCTAGCTCTTTGTTTTTACTTCTGGTCTGAGAAAATTTAAGAAATAATTCTGGCTTGCTAAAATCTGTTTCCTATCATGTCTTAAATTAGCCTGGCACCAATTTGTTGGAATATCTGCCCCAGCTCTGTGGGAGGAAACTGATGAGCTGGCCTTGAATTTCCACGATTGGATGCCAACCACGGTGTGTCCTGGCCCTCGTTTCAGATGCTTCTTGCCAAGGGCAGAGTTTCACTTCTGATTTCATAGCGAATCAAACCCTGAGCGGGAAGACAGCCATAGACAGGAGGCAAAACAGCATCTCTTCAGTCTGTCAGCGCTTCTCCTTCAAATCCTCTCCACCATGGGAGGATCCATTGATATGCAGCAGGGAAAATACAGATGAAATGCAATTCGGTGAAGTGTGAAAAAAAAAATCGTAGGTAGTTTCCAGGCAAGGCTCCCACATCAGCAGTGCAGGGAAAGCATTTCAACTGGTGTTCCCACCGAAAAGATGCTCACTTCCGAGGCCTGCCAGGTGCTACGCTCGCTGCTAAAAACCTCTCCCGGAATGGAAGTAATAGCACACTTACTCTTGTGCATGCAGAGCCTCCCATTTCATCCTTTTAGACTGAGAAAGACCCTTGCCCTTCTGGGGCACCATGATGCTGCAGACTGAGAAATATATAATATATAATCATGCACTTCTTTTGTTGTTTTCTGAATTATGCAGGGTGTTCTTTCCAGTGAATTCTCCTTTGGAGGCTTTCTGAAATGTCAAGTCTATTACCTCCTGCCCAGGAAAATCCATTACAGACTTGCACAAGTGGGGCCAAAAAAGAAGACTTTACCAGTTCATGGAGACAGGGCTGTTGAATTGGAACTTCTGCCAGCGTGCGTTTTTGGCTTTTTCTCCTCTTCCTTTTATACTAAGGAAGTTTGTTGAATGCACGTGTTTCTCAGGCCTGAGAGGTGTGGTAAAGCCCACAGAAGTCCAGGAGGGACAATCTCGAAGTCTTAAATAGATATTGAAGGATTTTCTGCCTCTCCTTGAATATACACCCTTAGTAGAGCCCTCTAAGTAACAGCACTAGAGATATTCCCGGGTGCCTCTGAGATTAGAAGAGATGTTGTGGGGCCCGGCCTCCTATATGATCACGGATGCAGAGTTATAACAAAAGCGAGGAGCAGGAATGCTCATGAGTGCTATGCACTAGAATAGATGAACTGTCTTTTACATTTACGCACAGATACAAAATTGAGTACATCATAATCAGGATATTGACTTTGATATAGTCTCCTGATCTTATTTATATGTATAACAATGGTATTAGCCATAAAATATAAATTCTTTAAAAAAGGGTATATTCTAAGAAATAAAGCCTCTGATAGTTATGAGAGTATATGTGTGGAAGCATTAATTATAATTCAAAAATAGCAACAAACAAAAATAAATGATATTATAACATATCTCTTAAAGGCATACTATGCAAGTTATTGTCAGGTGGTGGTATTAGAAGTGATTTTTATTTTCTTTTCCTTGCTTTTTTTCTATATTTTTTCATCCTTTCTACAATTAAATATTACCCTTATGATAAAAATACAAACCATTTAAAAGAAGAAAAGAAAATTTTCCTTTAGGTCTGATAGGAGCACAGCCTGCAAGTGAACATACAAATATCTAGAATGGTCAGAATTACCTTTAAAATGGCCTGGTTTAGTTTGCTAGTATGTGTTGTTAGTTTGGTTGTTCTCCATCAATGATGTATGTATGTACATATAAGTATTTTCAAGTATGATAATTATAAGCTCACATACCATTGTAAGGCAGAAAGATCCCTTGTACACGTGGTAACATTTTGCTAAACTATAAATAATATTATAAAATAATATTATATCACAACCAGAATATTCACATTGATGCAAAATACCAGTCTTATTCAGATTTTCCCAGTTTTACTTGTGCTCATTTGTGTGTGTGTGTGTGTGTGTGTGTATTAAGTTCTATACAATCTGACCACCTGTGTAGGTGTGTGGCTACCACAGCTAAGAGACGGAACAGTTCCAACACCCAAAGTGTCCCTTTTGTTGTTCCTTGTGTTCCTCCCTTGTGCCATCTCCCCAGTCTCTCATCTCTGGCAACCACTCATCTGTTCCCATTTCTAAAGTTTTGTCATTTCAAAAATGTTATATAAACAGACACTATGTGACTTCCGGGGACCGCTGTTTTCACTCAGCAGAAATCCCTAGACACTGGCCCCAGGTGGTGCAGCCATCATAGCAGTCTACCTCCTCTGATTGCTGAGTAGGGTTCCGTGTTATGTATGGACCACTGTTTAAGCATTCACCTGTGGAGGGACGTCTGGGTTGATTCCTAGAGTGGGCTACTACAAGTAAAGCTATGAACATTTGTGTATAGGTTTCCATGTGACCATATGTTTTCATTTTTCTGGAATAAATACTTAAGGAGCACAATTGCTGGATCAAAAGATGGTTGCATGTTTAGTTTTATAAGAAACCTCCAAACTGTGTTCCAAAGTGGCTGTATCATTTTATATTCCCAACAGCAATGTATGAGTTGTCCAGCTTCCCCACACTCTCCCCAGCATTTGGTATTACCACTTTTTTATGTTAGTCATTCTGATAGGTGTGCGATATCTCATTGTGGTTTCAGTGTGCACTTCTGGAATGGCCAATGATGTGGAACATCTTCATGAGCTTATTTGCTTTCTGTACATCTTCTTTGGTGAAATGTCTATCGATGTTTTTTGCCTCTTTTCTAATTGGATTGCTTGTTTTTTTAACTCTTGAGTTTTGAGGATCCTTTACACATTATGGGTAGTAGTCCTTTGCTATGTATGTGATTTGCAAATATTTTCCACCGGTCCATAGCTTTTCTTTTTATCCTTTCACATGGGCTCTCACAGAACGCAAGTTTCAAATTTTATCATGTCCAATTTGTTGATATTTCCTTTTATGGATTATGTTTTGGGTGAAGAATCTAAGAATTCTTTACCTAGTCTTAGGCCCCAAGCACTCTCTACTACGTTTTTTCTAAAAGTTCTATAGTTTTATGTTTTACGTTAAGTCTACCATCCCTTTTGAGTTAATTTTTGTATGGAATGTAAGGTTTAGGTCAAGGCTCAATTCTTTCTTTCTTTCTTTCTTTCTTTCTTTCTTTCTTTCTTTCTTTCTTTCTTTCTTTCTTTCTTCCTTTCTCCTTCCTTCCTTCCTTCCTTCCTTCCTTCCTTCCTTCCTTCCTTCCTTTTTTTAGCCTCTGATGTCCAATTGCTCCAGTGCCATTTGTTGAGAAGCTATCTGGTCTCCATTGAATTGCTTTTGCCCCTTTGTCAAAAATCAGTTGGGTATATTTGTGTGGGTCTCTTCCTGGGTGTCAAGAGCATTTTGACACAACAGCCACTTCACCTGGAGAGATGGAGAATGAGGAGTTACTGCTTCACTGTGCATGAAAGGAGAGGGGTCTCTCTGGGGTTATTAGTGTAACAGAACCAAATGGAGAATCAGTGAGTGAGCACAGAACCTAGCCCACAGAGGAAACATCTGCCCGGCAATTGTTGAAACATCAGGTCTGAGCTTTTAAAAAAAACCACTCTTGCTCGAGGCAGACAGCAGAAGAGCGCAGTGAGTTCTCTGCCCTCCTATTGTTTCTCACTGTTTTATCACTTAAAGGAAATGGGGCTCTTTTGATTCTTCACTATTTTCTGTTACAGATGATCAAAGCCCAAGTTTTAGGATATCTCTTTGAGCTCCAGTGTTTGCCAGAGGCTACAATTATCACCTTCAGAGTAGTGATTTTCCCCCTCAATCCCCTGCTGCTTATGCATTTGTGAGTGTCCAGACTATGGCTGAGTGAGCGGGATGCCTCTCAGATTTTCTCATGCTAAGAGGTCACCATGAATCTGGGG
Source organism: Leptonychotes weddellii (assembly GCF_054177405.1). Taxonomy (NCBI): domain Eukaryota; kingdom Metazoa; phylum Chordata; class Mammalia; order Carnivora; family Phocidae; genus Leptonychotes; species Leptonychotes weddellii. Next base: position 39,476,976 of record NC_138371.1, on the reverse strand, counting down.
GACCCCATGAATCACGTTAAAAGAAACCTAGTTTTGACCCATTTACCTCATGCCGGTGTCTCTGTATTTTCTCTGCGTCAGGATGCTAAACATGACTTTGCCTTAAAATTGTTCACCTTCTTTGATCATTTGGAGAGGTGTTTGAGGGATAAGGTATCTGTGATCTTGAATATGCATGGTTACTTCTACCTGTACTCTCTCCACCTTTCCTTCAGGCACTTAACTCCTTTTAATCAGAACAACCTACAACATGGATGGTGCATACAACAAATGCTTAGAAATTTTCTTAATTAATATTAAGGGAATAAATCACCTATCTCTCCTCCTTCTCTGTAAGCCATTTATACCGTCCTGTTCTTTGACATTTTCCCATGGGAGCGCCTTGCTTCCCTGTTCATGTGTCTCATAACACAAATGAGAAAAAATCTCATGCTCAGTGTGTGTGTGTGTGCGCCTTGCTTTCTCTCCCTTTGTGTCTTCCTCTTCCTCATTATATTTTCATCGTATTTCTTCTTGTCTTCCTTTCAGTAGGGGTAGTGAATTATAACTTCTGTGGTGTGAAATATTTGTGAGGAATGAAGTGTTTCCATCATAGATCCTTGAAATTCTAGCTTTTTAGACTACATGAAAATAGTTTCACATGCAGTTCAAATTAATTCTCAAACTTTTAGCAGTGGTAAATGGCACTTGTTATTTGATCGGTCAGTTAACAACTATTTGCTCTCAACCCACTATGCAGAAGGAATAGTGCTTACAGTGGAAGCTATCCACAGTGCAGTCTACTGGGCACCTTTGGTTCATCCCATTACAGGCCAGTCTCATTGCCCTGAGAAGCCCATATGGATGTCGGCGAAGACACACAGACACACTCACTCATGGGACACTTAATGTGAAGTGTATGGCAAAAGCTCCTCATAGGGAAACAACCTGGTAACCCTGGGCCTTTTCTGCTTAGACTGCATGGTATTTGGCTTTACTGAATCATGCCCTCTGGTGATCCTTGCTGATTCTTCACCCTCTATAAACCTATCCATCAAATAGTCAAATGAACAATTATTTCTCCAGAACTCATTTCCAGTCCATAATAACGAACATGCTAAGAGCTTTGATACACAATCTAAGTTAATCTTCACAGCCCTTGAAGTCAGGATTAGTGGTATTATCCCCACTTTATAGATGAGGAAACGGAAGCATAGAACGTGTAGAAACAAATGAAGGTCACCCAAATGAGAACAAGCACAGAGCTTGCTATAGCAAAGGAGTCAGCCCCCATCACTTGTATTTGGCAGAGACTAAGCAGACGAGTGGGAAAACTTTTTAGTGGAAAAAAGGGAAGGCTTCAAGTCTGCCCTGCTTGGACGCTGTTGGCACAGGGAAGCTGTGGGTAAGCTAAGTAGAAGCAGGGCATCCTGTGTCACTGGTTATGGGAGCATAGGTGGCTTTCTCTGGTTAGTCCTAAATTGGAAGTGGAGGCAAAAATTATGGAGGTTGTCAGTCTTCAACCAAGTCCTGACCGTTTGAGACCAATGTTTCAGAGGTGTTATTTGGTTTCATTCACTGGTTGCTAGATTCAGTGGTCTGACTTCCCGGACTGGTTACTATAGGTAACGGGTTGGCTTTCTGGGCTGGTTGCTGCAGGCTGTTGATCAGAGTTCTATTTTTATATATCATCTGGCCATTGCTCATCTGTATAGTCAACCTTTCAAGAGTTTAAACAACTTGTCGATGGACAGATAGCAGAATTAAAATTCAATAAGAATGAGAGCATGAATTTTACCACTTCAATATACTGTCTCTGTGGAAGGATCCCCAAGAAAAGGGTGGCAGAGAGAGCCAAGTTGCCAAATCTGGTTGTACTTCAGCTGATACCTGCTGGTGGACCCTGCTGGTTGTTTGACCCATCGAAGCCCCATCCTCCTTCCTAAACAAACCCAGGTATTAAGTCTTTTCGCCATGCAGCCAGATGGCCTCAGGGGAATTGACCCCTTCTCCCACTCCAAGAACCCTGATTTTTCTAAGTTGAAGAGTGGGTGGCATTGCCCTGGTCAGCCTTCCCTTCCACCCCCAGACATAACATGTGACCTAGTTTGGCCCAGAAAGAATGGAAGACGGTGGGTGGATTTGTTTCTAGCTGGGTGGCAACAAAGGAGCACATATGCACCCTTTCCTACTGGTGGCCATCAGGGACGACAATGGCAACTGACTTCAGGTGAAGTCAACTCTGTGGGCAACAGAATCAGAAGGCAAGAGACATCAATGAGCTAGTGGCTTGACCAATTCTGCAACTGCCCCTCCTCCTGACTTCTATTACATGAAATAATAAATTTCTTCATTGTTTAAGCCAGTTTGAGTTGGGCATTCTGATGTAGAGAGCCAAAAGTACCCTAGTAAACACAGCAGCCTAGCAAGGTGTCTTTGCCTTCACACCCTGTCCCAAGTCCAGTGGCAAGGTCTTTGGACATTCAACAAAAAAAGGTGGCTGAGAGCCATTGCACTGGGCCCAGAGCATCTGCATTGCAATTCAGCTTCACCTCTTTCTAAGAGCTGACTTCAGGTAAGCTACTTAATTTCCCTGTGCTTCACTATTTTATCAATAAACTAAAGATAATGGTAACACCCAACTTATAGGATTGTGAAAATTATAAGAGCTAAAATGTGTCAGGTGCTGAGAACAGTACCTGGGTCATTACAAGAGCTAGAAACGTGTTCATTGTTGGTATTATTATCAGAAACTCAGCAAACATTCCCTTACCTTTCTTTCTTCCAGAGTTAAAAAAAGAAACTTCCTTTTAACCATTCAAAACCTGAAATCATTTTCATTACTGAAGCCAATGAGTCTGGTTCAACTTTTTTTTTTAAAAAGATTTTATTTATTTATTTGAGACAGAGAGAACGAGAGAGAGAGCACATGAGAGGGGGGAGGGTCAGAGGGAGAAGCAGGTTCCCTGCCCAGCAGGGAGCCCGATGCGGGACTCGATCCTGGGACTCCAGGATCATGACCTGAGCCGAAGGCAGTCGCTTAAACAACTGAGCCACCCAGGCGCCCCCTGGTTCAACTTTTTCACCTCTGCTTCAAACGTGTAGCCAGGCTCCAGCAGCCCAGGAGCAAGGACAGAGGGAGGGGCCACCCTGCCTCTTCCTCTAGATGCCTCGTGTTCTGACAGCTGATGGTTCCACCCTGTGTTGAACAGACTCACCTTTGCTTTCACTCTGCCTCTTCTAATGTGTTTTTTTAAACCATCTTAATAACAGTCTTGTCAACATCTTTCCTTTAAAAACTGTTGAAAAGCCACCACTTTCAGACAATGTGTTCTGAGGGAGCTGACATGTAGTCCATTCATGATTATATCAGTGTTCTAGCTCCCTTTTCAAAGGAGAATGCTCAACGAAGAAAAGAGAAACTACACCCTCCAAGTGCTCACTCAGTGCCAGGTACGTTGCTTGAACAATCTATTTCTATTAATGATACACACACAAATTGAGTGATTTTCTTTTTTGAGAGTTTTGTATCAGTCGGAATAACCTGGGTTATATATGAGTAACAAATAAGCCCCCAATTGTTGTTTTAAAATAACAGAGACTTGTATCTCCCTTCAACTTACATGTCCTCCTCAAATAAATGGGGGTGGGAGAGCAGTGCTTTATATCAGGAGTTGGCATATTTTTTCTTAGAGGGCCATTCAGTAAACATTCTAGGTTTTCAGGCTATATAGTCTCTGTTCCAACAACTCAGTTCTGCCATTGTCACTTGAAAGCAAACATAGACTAAAAGGTATGGCTGTATTCCAATAAAGCTTTATTTATAAAAGCAGGCAGCCAACCCAGGGGCTGTAGTTTGTGGATCCCTGCTCTACGTTGCCTTCACTCCAGCACCCAGCCTGGGGGAGACTCCCATCATTTGGAGTGCCACCCACCAAGTTGGCAGGAGGAGAAAAGATCATGGAGAGTCATGCGTCAGCTCTTAAATGCCTCACCCAGAAGTGAGCAGTGTTACTTGCACGCACATTTTATTGACTATAGAGGATCACATGGCCACATCGAAGTTCAGCAGACAGAGATGGTGACACATCTAGGAGAGGAGGATCCCAGACACTGACTAGGAGCAGTGATGTCTACCATGTATTACATCATTCTTCCATTCATCTCTCTCTGTGGCTCTAATTTTGCTGAGCTGTGTGTTCCTAGTTAAGGAAATCAGTTATAAAGCTATGGTTTCATTTATGCTCTTACAGGTGTATTACTCAGTTTCTGGATAAACTAGGCCTCTTTTCCTCTTTTTCCTGCTTTTCTTGTCTAGCCTCTAGGCTTGTTATTACTCAGCAACCAGAGCACTGAAGAGCCGGAGGGAAAGTGATGTATAAAATGCAAATGCATCCACCTCAAAGGTGGTTTCTGGGTCTTACACCACCACCTAGGAAAGTTTCTTCTGGGGCTCTTGTCAGGCTCAGGGGTGCAGATATTTGCATATTGTTGATTATTTTCGAATTTACACAATATATTCAAAGTAACCATTCTTTGTGGCAATATCTGCCTTGTATTGGACAGCTGTGTGTATTAGATGTGTGTGTGTGTGTGTGTAGGATGAATATTAAAGAACCAATTTGGTCAACTTTTTCCATGGGTTAATTTATATCTCATTACCATCTTGTTTTCCTCTCTTTCCTCTTTACATTTTCTCTTCCCTTTTTCTTAATGAGCCCTGATGTTTTTGTAGAGTCAAAGTTAGATTGGAGGGTGTGGGAGTTAAAGATAACTTTTTGGTTAAATTCCCCTTGCCTATGTGCCTGATCATACCTTCCTCCAAATTTCTTGCTCTCATCCATTGATCTACCCATCCAGTATCTGAATGGGTACCTAACTATCTGCCAGGCTATGTGCTAGGCACATAATGGGGCTATAACTGTGACTAAGAGAGACACAGTCCTTGCCTTCATACAGCTGAAGACGTCAGTGAAAAAAAAATTGTGATAATTGATGAGAGACCGGAAGAAATCTGGAAGTTGGGGATGGTAAAGGAGCATCTGTCTCCTGGAAGGTAAAGCAACAGGAGGGGAGAGTTCCACTTATTTTGCACAGGTGGGAGCACTATCAAGGGATTTTATTTAAACATTTTTTTCTTTAACCTTTTGCTTCCATTGTTTATACCACTGCTATCTTTTGCTCTGTTTGGAGAACGACAAATAGCCAGCAAATTCTCAGAAGATTTCCCATTTGTAATAGGTTTCTCATTTATCTGGGTTTGGCTTAAAGATCAAATTGCCTTGGGGGCTGCTCCAGCTCCTTGCCAGAAAGAGCGGGCTCTTTCCCCACCCATCTGTGTACAGCGTTCCTCAGGTGAGAATTCACACAATTTGGATAGAAGCACAAAAACTTTCCAGGAAATAAAGGGAACAGGAAAGGCATAACTTCTTTATTTTGTGGATGTCAAGGCTCAAGATTGAGATTTTGTGTTCTCTATCATCTTGTAGGTTTTTTTTTGCTTTAATTTTTTTTTTTTTATTTTGTGGGGGAAATTAGATCTGGTTGGAACGCCGACCAAATGAAATGAATACAATACTTAAATGTAAAGGTATTTTAAGAAAATGATTCTTAACATAAAATCAGCACATGTTCAAACTGACAGAATCATACACAGTGGCAACTCACTTATTTTGCAAACTGGAAAAATGTGCTATTCCATATTACAGAATTTCCAGAAAACTTGCTATCTCTTTTGCTTTCTCTTTTGTGAACAAAATTAAAAAAAAAACAACTAAGCTATTTTGAATTAAAATATTCCTATGGTATTTCCTATTTCTTAAACTAAATATAATTTATTCTTTTCTTGATGACTCCAAGCATAATTATTAATTCAGATGATCCCAATTTTCTGTAGCATATTGATGCCCTTGGGGCTTACCTAAAAGGTCTAGGACAATTTATCTCAATAGGTATGTAAAACTATTTACATGAAAACATATTATAGATTTGATTGATTTTTTAATTTGTTATCTGGTTTTGTTTTGGTTTGTTTTTGGTGTCTCCATTGTTAGGGGTGTCAGAAGTTCCTTCTCCCAGGCAAAATGTATCTGTCTCTAGTAACCACAAAACTAAAAAATTATTATTTTTTGTTTATTTTGACCATAGCTATTAGGATAAATTTTGATGCATTTAACATTTAGAACAAAACTAACAGCGCTAAAGCAAGATAGATTCTCATGTGTAAGAATTCCAGAGATGGGCCGTCCAAGATGAATATGGTACATCTTGAATTTCTTGGGGATTCAGGCTCCTTCTAGCTCTCCACCACAATATCCTCAGGGCATATGTCTTACTGTCACAGTTCCAGCTGGTTCCTAAAGCCATCGTGTCCCAGCCAGCTGACTGGAGGCAGGAAGGCAGAGGGCTGGGTCTCACCTTTTTGGGATACTTCCTGGATGTGGACCTTGGAAGCAGCAATTAGCTCACTCCTGGGCTAATGAGTAGCGGCTGTATGCACTAATACAGCGGCACTTGTTGTTTACAACTGTTCTACCTTGTGTTAGATATTTTGAATATCTCCCCTCGTAAGGATTAGATAGATCTTCCTAGTCATATGCTAAGGACTACACCAATGCAAGATCCCTACCCCTCACTCCCTTGAATATCTAAATCTCCTGCGGAGGCGGGGGGAGGGGGGGGTCAGAAATAGGTTAATAATTCTTCTATTTACAAGGCTGACTTGATCTGGTCTGTGGCAAACCTAACATATGCAAAGTTATTTAAATTAGGACTGGAAAGGTGTCTCTGAAGCTTTCAAAGCAGCAAAAAGATTTTTCCTTAATTATTTAAAATCTAGCAGTGATGCATGTTAATATTCAAGAATCTCTAAATCAGTGGTTCTCAAAATATGGTCCTTGGAGCAGCATCACTGGGCAATTTGTTAGAAATGCAAAGAACCCGGTCCTACTCCAGACCTACTGAGCCAGAACTCTGTGCTTTAGCAAGCCCTCCAGGTGAGTCTGATGCAAGCTCACGTGTGAGAAGCTGCGTTCCAGGTCTAGGAAAGCGATCCTCAGCCTTGGCTAGACATAAGAATCCCCTGGGGAGCTCTTAAAAAAGTCTGATGTGCAGGCGACACCCCAGACAAATCCAAATCTCTAGAGGGGGATCTCAGGCATGAGTTCCTCAGATGGTTACACGATCCATCCGAGGTTAAGAACCACTGACTGCTTTAGGAGCGGTACTTCTCACATTGTAGGGTGTATAAACATGACCTGGAGTACTGATTACATACGAAGATTCACGCCCAGAGATTTCGAATTGGTGGATCGATGGTGAGGCCCAGCACTTACAGTTTTAGCCAGTAGTCCAGGTGACGTTGTTGCAAAAGATCCAAGGACCACTCCTTAAGGAACACTACCTTAGAGCCAGGATTGCTGGAAGAATCTTGAGGGAGGGCGGCACTGACGGGCAGGGATGAAGAAGCCAGAGGTCTGAGCATTTAAAGTTGCAGGCTAGGGACGCCTGGGTGGCTCAGTTGGTTAAGTGTCTGACCTTGGCTCAGGTCATGATCTCTGGGTCCCGGGATGGAGCAGTCCCCCCCCCCAAGTCAAGCCCCATGTCCCTGAGTTGGGCTCTGAGCTCAGCGGGGAGTACGCTTGCCCCTCTGCCTCTCCACCCACTCATGCTCTCTCTCTCTCTCTCTCAAATAAATAAATAAAATCTTTTTTTTTTTTTAAAGCTACAGGCTAAAAGAATTCAACAAATGAGTACATGGAGAGGACGGGGAATGGAACCGCAGGCAGGTGGCAAGGCGGTTTAATTATGGTGTCCCTGTCAACCATTGCTTTTACTGACCTGGACAGCTAATGAGCTCTCTTCGTGAGCAAAGCAATGACATCAGGAGACTGACCCAAAGAACCTGTTAGGTTGCACGGACCTGTGCTGGGGGCTAGCACAGCCTAACAAAGTGAATACTCAAACCGGGAGCAGGGCCGTGGCATGAAAACCAAGACTCTGGAGTCAAGCAGACCTGGATTTGAATCTGGAGGTCATCACTTGCTCGCTATGTGACCTTGGGCAAGTTCCTCATCTCTCTGACTCTCTGTTCTGATCAGTCAAATGAGGAAATTGATACCTCCTTCATAGGGTCATTATGAAGATTAACGTGAGAAGCACTTGGCACCCACTAGCCTCACAACAAAGGGTAGCTATTGTTAATCTGCGAACTATTTATCTGTTGGAGTCTGGCTTCTAATTTAGTGTACCAGATGCTGTCCAGCAGTTTTGACATCTTGAGAAATCCCTCCAGCTCCTCTGCATAGACTCACAGAATTCACAATGAGCAGAGACATGAAAACTTATTATCTTTAAAACTAAATAAAAGAAACTAAGAATAGATAGTCTAGGGAATTTTTTTTTTATAAGACTTGCACTTGATGAAGTCCTCCAAACCCATTCTCTCCGAGGCTATTGAGCAAACTATACCCATAGCAATCTAACTGGTAAAAAGTTAACTTGGGAAAATAATCTTAAATACTTTCCCAGCTGCGTCCTGATTGTATGTTTAGGAAGAGTATCCATGCATTTTTTACTGGGGTAACATCAAGGCTAGATGCTGCCAAAGAGAATTTTACAGTGATTCATACTGTGTTTCCTTATTCAAGAAAGCCCATCCTAACTTCCTTCCGGTAAGCCTCTGGAAATAAAAGAGAATATGGTAGAGGAAAATATTAAGAATTGAAGTTGGGAAAGAATTCAAGGAGTCACCCAGTTGATTTTTTTGTTTCAGACAGAAAAGTCTAGCCTGGCCTGAGGCAGAGGGAGGCTTCTATCAGCCTCAAGTAGAAAGTTAAAATCTCCTTACCGCTTAGCTGCATTCCTCCTGCCCCAGGATAAACATGGGGGGAGGGCAGCTGGGTATCACTCCCATCATAATTACCCCTCAGACCCTTGAAGATGACAATGGAGTCATCCTCTGTTCTTTTCTGTTCCAGGGGAAAAGTCCAGTTCCTTAAAACTGGCCTCAGAGGCTCTGTCTTCCAACCCTTTAATCATACTCGCCTTGGTGGGCTGTGGCCACACTCCCTGCTTCTCTGCGGGCTGGAGCGGGGCCACGGATGGCGACCTGGCCATTTTTGCTGACAGGAATAGGAAAGCCCCTCTGTTTCCACAGGCGCTTGGAAGCCAAGAAAGGAGTTAGCAGTCCTTGCCTGCTCTAGGTGTAGAGAACTGCTGTCCACAGGGCCAGGCGGGGATGTCTTGGGGCCGGAAAGGATGGTGTCGGATGAGCCCAGCCCCGGTGGGCAGCCCAGCTCGGCTTCAGCAGCCTCTTGCCCCGAGGCCCATTGCTGCCAGGCCTCCTCCTCCTCCTTCTTTTTTTTTTTTAATTTACTGCATTATTACTATTTTTTATTGAGATATAATTGATGTATAACGTTATATGAATGGCAGGTGTACGACATGATTCGATATTTGCATCCATTGCAAAATGATCACTGCAATAAGTCTAGTTACCATCTGTCACCATACAGTTACCAACATGTTTTTCCTTGTGATAAGGACTTTTGTGATCTACTCTCTTAGCAACTTTCAAACATGCAATACAGTATTATTAACCAGAGTCACCATGCTGTACAGTACATCCCCGTGACTGACTTCTTTTTAAGTGGAAACTTGTACCTTTCGACCCCCTTCACCCATTTCACCCATGGCTATTCCCTGCCTCTGGCAACCACCAATCTGTTCTCGGAATCTATGAGCTTGGTTTTGGGGGTGTTGTTGTTTTAGATTCCACATATGAGTGAAATCATATGGTATTTGTCTTTCTCTGTCTGACTTATTTCACTTAGTATAATGTCCTCAAGATCCATCCATGTTGTTGCAAATGGCAAGATTTCGTTCTTGTTTACGGCTGAGTAATATTTCATATATATGTTTCATATATATACCATTCTATATGGAATATTATGTATATATAATGTGATATATATATCATATTGTCTTTATCCATTCATTCATTGATGTACTTAGGTTGTTTCCATATCTTGATTATTGTAAATAATGCTGCAAATGAACATGGGGGTGTGTATATCTTTTTGAGTTAGTATTTTAATTTTCTTTGGAAAATACCCAGAATTGGAATTGCTGGGTCCTATAGTAGTTCTAATTTTAATTTTTTGAGGAAACCCCATAGTGTTTCCCAAATTGTTGCCAGGTCTTCTGATTTTTCTAAAAAAGTAAAATATCTGACTTTTGAAAGCTCTTGATTAAAAAAAAAATAGTCAACCATCTCAAAAATATTGAAACATTCTGTGGGCAAACAAAACATGTTTAGAGGTTGAATCAGGTCCTGGGCTTCCTGATGATCTCTGTCCTAGTTAACGGACTATAAACAAAAGACAGGTGTGGGTGGGGGCCTGGGGACAAATTAGGGACACAGACAGATGGGCAAACTGATTTTTAGCAAGAAACAACCACAGAAGTGAACAATGATAAGCATACATTTTTAAGAGGCAAGAAAAATGATTAATAAAATACTAAAGTAATTACCATTTTAACCCAGTGCCTGGAACATAGTAATGTTCCAGAAATCTTTGTTGAATAAACACTTTACTTTTTAATATTGTTTTGCCATTATGAAGCATTTCGTGATTTCACCGGCTCCTCAAAACAACCCTGAGAGGTAAGAATATTATTCTTCCCATTCTTGTTATTTGCAAAACTCCCACAGCTAGGAGAAGCAAACCAGAGCTTCAGTGCAGATGGTTCATTCTTCATTGTTTCTCCCCTTTGGTTCTTGTTTTCCTAAAATCTAGAGCTAAAGTTGCAGGGAAGCATAAATGGGGACTGGTATATGTGGTGTGATCTGAGAGACCATCCTCCCCTCCTCCCACAAGGAGCCCCTTCTCCTCACACATACTAAAAACAAAACAAAGCAAAAAAACCTCTCAGACCACAGTGAGAGACAGACAAGGAAAAGTAGGCTTTTCCCCTCCCCTTTCTCTCAACCAACCAGTTCTCTTTAGAGGCAACTACTATAACCACCTTATGTAAATGGAACTAAATATTTTATGTATTTGTGTTGGTGTGTGTATGTTCTCCCCACCACTATATTTTCACACAAATGGTAGTATTTTATTTTGCTGTTTTTTCCTTGCTTTTTTAAAAAAAACTTAATTCTGTATTTTAATAACTGCAACATTCTTTTTAACCAGATGCCTATTGATAAATCTGTAGGTTGTTTCCAGTGTTTTATAAATAATGCTGCAGTGAATAACTCTGCACATCATTTCACACATGCAGAAGGAAATCTATCGAATAAATACAAGAGGAATTGCTAAATCTAAGGGCATGTATATTTTTAATTTTTAAAGTTTGCCCAAGTGCCTCCTCATAAAGTCCAGTGTATACCCTCACAAGCAATGTATAGAATGCTATCATCCTATTTTGTAAAAATCTGCTTTCCAGTTTATTTACCTACCTCCATGGTCATACTCTAGACAATCCAAAACCACTTCATTTCTTTTTTTTTTTTAATTCTTATGTTAATCCCCATACATTACATCATTAGTTTTAGATGAAGTGTTCCATGATTCATTGTTTGTGCATAACACCCAGTGCTCCATGCAGAATGTGCCCTCCTCAATACCCACCACCAGGCTAACCCATCCTCCCACCCCCCTCCCCTCTAGAACCCTGTTTGTTTTTCAGAGTCCATCGT
>NC_138371.1:39408114-39464793 GCF_054177405.1 Leptonychotes weddellii | reverse complement strand
ACTTTGTCAAAAGCTTTTTCTGCATCTATTGAGAGGATCATATGATTCTCAAAACCACTTCATTTCTGAAATCCAAAATTCCAATGTACATCAAGTTGCTGTTACTCCATGGCCATGTTTCAGAGTACAAAAAAGTGCCCCAGAAATTCCATTCCTAAGAATTTGCCATGATTAAAAGATCAGAGATGTACACAAAGATTTATTTATATATATGTATAGTTAATGGTGAAGTATTGAAAATAATCTACAACAGTGGCACCTGGGTGGCTCAGTCGGTTAAGCATTTGCCTTTGGCTCAGGTCATGATCCCAGGGTCCTGGGATCGAGTCCTGCATCGGGCTCCCTGCTCTGCGAGAAGTCTGCTTCTCCCTTTCCCACTCCCCCTGCTGTGCACACTCTCTCTTTCCCTTTTTCTCTCTCTCTCGCTGTTAAATAAATTAATAAATAAATCTTTAAAAAAAAGAGAAAGGAATCTATAACAGTAGAGTGGATTGGTCAAATAAATCATAGTATGCCAATAAAATTTTTGTTTTTGAAAAATATTTAACAATTTGGGAAAATATTTACACTATCCCATCAAGTGAAGAAGCATGTGACAAAAGTTATATGTAAGTGTGGCTCCCTATTTAAAAAAATACAGAGGCACAAAGAAAAAGACTAAAAAGCACAGACTAATATTTTAATAGTTGTTATCTGAGTGGTTGGATTGTGTGTGATTTTAATTTCTTTTTTATGCTTTTCTAACTTCTCCACAATCAATATGTACTTCAACAAGTTACTGAAGTTAATATTTAGGAAAAAGGAGAGAGAGTGGCGGGGAAGAAGGAAGAAAGAGGACAGGGTAGAGGGAAGAGAGAGAATGCCCACAGGGGCTCGGGATCAGGACAGCTGAGTCTGGGTCCTAGCATTACCATTTAAGAGGCCGACCATTTTAGGCCAAGTCATTTCATCCTTGTGTCTCAGTTATTAGTCTCATCAAAAGGACTAATAGTATTTACCCTGCCTCTCAGAATCGTGACTATAAAACAGTACACAAGGGTGTTTTGGGAAAGTATTGTATTTTGGAAAAAAAGACAGCATTATTGTTATTCAATCATATTGTTTAATCACAGTTTCCTTTCTCTAACTTGAGTTTTTAGACAAACAGTTTTTTTTTCATCTAAAACGATTACATCTAATGCACTATTTCCTGTGGGGCTTTCCAGGCATGTGAGAGAGAGGCTAAAAGCTTCAGTCTGTCAATAAAGGTGTCCATTTTACTGAAAGAAGAAATAAAAATTTCTCTCACTTACCCAACTATCTGAAATCCCCACCTTCTTCCTACCTTTGGGAGGAAGTACTGAAAGTGTCATGCCAGAATAAGAAATTATTTGAAAAGGAGAAAATTTCTTTCATGCTTTACATTCTGTGGCATAAAACCTGTGGCCAGCAGTTTGTGAAGAGAACAGGGAAGGTGGGTAAGAAGGCTGAGTCACAGATCACCGCTCTGGGCAAAGTATTGCTCACCCCACTGAGAGGGTCTGAGTAGCCAGCAGTTAACCTTACAACCCTGGATACCCGCAAATTAAACTACTTCGACTAGCATTTAATACCCTCCAGGGCTTAGTTTCAAAGTGCCTTTGTAAGATTATTATGCAATACACAATCTACCCTTCAGCCAAACTCGAATACTTTTGACTCTTATCGTTTGAAATTTTAACATTTCTGGGGCGCCTGGGTGGCTCAGTCGTTAAGCGTCTGCCTTCGGCTCAGGTCATGATTCTGGGGTCCTGGGATGGAGTCCTGCAAGAGGCTCGCTACTCAGAGGGGAGCCTGCTTCTCCCTCTCCCACTCCCCCTGCTTGTGTTCCCTCTCTCGCTATGTCTCTGTCAAACAAATAAATAAAATCTTTAAAAAAAAAAAGAAATTTTAACATTTCTGTTGTATTTTTGCCAATCGGTATAAAATGGTATATGATCGGGTTCCTTATTTGTATTTCTCCAATCAGTAATAATATTGACTGTTTCTTCGTATGTTTATTGGCTTTATGTGCTTCTGCTGTATGTATTATTTTCCTTTGTTCTTTATCCTAATTTTAGGTATTTTTCTTATTAATTGGTAGAAACTATTCCTGATACTAGTCATTTTGATACTAATCATGTGTGTATTGCAAATATTTTCTTTCAATTTCACATTTCTCTTTCATTTTCCTTTTCTTTAAGATATCTTTTGAAAAACAAAATATATTAATTTTAATATAATTTATCAATGTTTATAGAAGATGCTTTTTAAAAAAACTTGTATAAGAAATCTTAAGATTCTTAAGAAATCTTATAAGACTGCAAGGTCTAAATCATACTTACTTTTGTTCCTTTTTTATTGAAGTATGTATAATTAACATATCATTAGTTGTATTAGTTTCAGGTGTACAAGCGATTCAACAGTCCTATATGTCACTCAGTGCTCATCATGTCCCTATTGCTCATCAAGTCCATCATGGCCATGCCCTTCATTTTATAAAGATATTTTTGCTAGGTATAGAATTCCAGCATGCTGGAGCATATTTTGCTTTTCAGTGTGCTAGTTATCTGCTGGCTCATGTTAATTTTGACAAGAAATTAACAATTATTTTGCTCCTAGTTACTTACTTTTCTCCTGATTAAAAATCGCATTTCCCTGCCTCTTCTGTTTTTAGAATTGTATTATCTGTTATTATCTGTATTATCAAAAAGATGATCTCTTTTTAGTATTTTTTGATTAGGTGCTGGACATTGTCATTTTACATCATTGTGTGTCTGGATTTTGTCATTCTCCTGAATTCTGTCTTTCTGTCTCCTCACCTCAGTGAGTCCTCTGTACTCTGCTTGGGTTCCCCTGCTTGCCCCACAGTCTAGAAAGTGCCTGCGTATAGAGAGCCAGAGTGATCATAGAACGACTTTGAGTCCCTTTCCTCAGGGATCACTCCCCTGCACTACTTGTTTTCCAATATCTGAAAGCTTGTTTTTTTCCCTACACTTCATGCAATTTTCTTGTTGTTTACAGAGAAAGCACGAGTCCAGTACCAGTTACTCTGTCATTTTTTGCCAAAAGCAGAAATTTTGTAACATTATAAAAATAACTATCCAATCAACAAGCAAATTAAATAAAGGTTTCCATGCATTAACCAAGGAAGAGTGTATCATGAACTATGAATTATGATTAGTCCAGTCCCACAACCTTGAGGCCCTTTGCAAAATAAATTGAAAAAACAAAACAAAACAAAACAATCCCACACCTGTACTGTCTGTTATTGCCCTCAATGCCGAAAGCCCACGTCTTCTAGCAATGCACCTTTGTTGCTACAATACACGGTTGTGGTGTGGCATCTGACTTTTATTTTTCTCTGATGTAGCCTAATTCTCCTAAGTATTATAAAGAGGTATGAGATGCCATAGGACTATTTGTTATTTGGACAGGAATCAAAGATTTCCAATGAATTCTTCTAGATTTCCAATGAATCCTTCCAGAAAGGGTGTACTATGCCCTAGATTTCCAGAATTCACTCCCTGCTCACATTATTCCTTTTTTCTTGCATAACTCATTCCTGTCCTTCCTCAATACTCAGATGATAAATCACCTCCTTTATTTACTCTTTCCTTGTCAATACATTTAAATTGAGACTTCGCTTTCTCTCCTCTGTGTTTCCACATCTCTTGATTTATACTTCACATAGGATAATTATCAATTCTAGTTTGTATTGTATTGTGTTCACACATGTGTCCCATTTGCCCCCCACCCAGTAGGTTGTGAGGTCATTAAAGGAAGGACTAAATTGTAATAACCATTGTGATCTCCTAGCACCTTGGACCATGCCTGTCAAATAGTAGTGCCAAGCAAATCATCACTGAATGAAAGATGAAGGGAAATGGAAGGGACTCCAAGACGAGTTGCCCTTGATCCACTTTCTTACCTAAATCCAGCGCTGTTCATTGCAGTCTCTTAATGCAGGCATCACCGTTCTCTGGCCATGTGCTTCAAAGGTCAGTGATCCTGATGTGGTTATGGCTCATGCCAACCTCTCCTCACCCGGAGTTGCCATGGAGACCACATGTTCAATGGAACTGCCAGTAAGACTTCATGTTTCTTTTCTTTTTCATCTGCTGTATTCCTCTGCCATTCCCCTACCCCATTGTCAGCCTCTCTCAGTCACTGAAGCTCTGGAAACTTCTGTGAGCTAAGGATAACAGTAGTTTCCATATGCATACTTACTCATGGAGAGGAGATACGTATGTGTTTATTTTTTTTTAATTAATTAATTTATTTATTTTGATACGTATGTGTTTAAATGATAGTTTCTCAGTCCCTCTCTGATGCAGTATCCAACATTGGGAACACTCAGCTCAGTGATTTTTGCCTCTGTAACTTTTCCTCTCTTTAGTGTGTTGGCCTATTTGTCTTTAATCACCCAGTAATTACAGAATTAGTCTTCAAATTGCTGTATTCTTTGGGAGTCTAAGTGAGCTGGAGGTCACAGTGCATCTCAAGCGGAGAAAGGTTTATTCATGTGCTTTTGGATATTTGTCGTGAGCAGTCTCTCAGTTATTTCTTGATGCCATGTAATGCCCTGGGTACTGGAGGTGCGAATTTGAGTAAGTTTTAGTCTCATGAAATTTATCATTTAGATAGAAAGATGGATTAAAAATATGCAGTGCATGAGTGTGATAGCAGGGGATAGGGAACAGATGGGATGCTCTGGAAATGTAAAGAGGGAATAACTCGGCCTAAGGAAAGAGTATGGTAGCTCAGTATCCTTGGGAAGGCAACATCTCAGCTGGGTCTTCTAGAATGAATAAGAATTCATCAAGCAGAGACAGTAGGAAGAGAGTTCAGCAGGATGGACTAGCACGTGCAAGGGCGTGAAACATGAAAGATTATGGTTTGTTTGGTAGGCCTGGGAGGGAGGCAGTGAGAGGAAATTGTTGGAAAAGTAAACATGACCCCACCTGTATTTTTTATGATCTGCTAAGAAATATGGATTTGTTTCCATAGGCCCCTGTTTCCTATATATTAGTCATTTTCCCATCACTTTCATGTTATCACCATGTATAATGTATAATACCTGTACCCGTGTTCACTTAATACTTTCCTTTAAATCAAATTTCACTCTCCTTACTTAAAATAGTATATTATGTAGTATTTGATCACTTAGAAAAGAATATATATCACATATATAAATTCTGAATCAGAATAGTAGAGTGGATACTCGTGAACTCATTATGCAATGTAAGAAGTAAGCGTTACTATCCAACTTAAGAGCTAAAACATTTCCAGTTCCATTGCTCTATTTATCTGCTTCTTCCATCCTTGCCTCCCCCAAGAGATTACCACTACTCTGTATTTTGTGCTCATTATTCTCTTGCTTTTTAAAGAATTTTATCTCCTATGTATAGATTCATTAACAGCATATTGTTTAGCTTTGTTTGGTTTTGAGCTTTAGCTTCTGATCTGTGACAGCCTTGTGGAAGCAAGATTGGACAGGAGCGAGTTTGGAGGTGGGGAGCCCATTTAGAGGTAATTGTGATCATCTGGAAAAGACGTGATGCGAACCTGGATTAGGGCAGCAGGGTGGGGGGAAAGGTCAACACGAACTATGTCAAAGACAAGATTGCTGAAACCAAGGGATCATATAAAGAAATATATAGTATTAGCTTCTTTAGAAATCCGCCCTTTGTGATAGTTCTCTTACTAGAAATACAAAATTCTTTGTTTAAGTTATTGATAGAAATAGTTTGTATTTGATTCTTGGTGTGCTGGTGGTTTCCTGTGGTTTCCAGGGAACAGGGAAAAGCAAACCCACATGTCTCCTTCCTAGAAGGTCTGCTCTGTGACCTTTCAAGATCATTAAATAAAAGCAAGTGCCTTTGAGTGGTGTTTAAGTGTGGCACTTTATGATACTACGAGGCAGCTAAACCCATCCTCAGATCTTTGTTTTTTAACTCCACAACAAGTTCTTCCCTCTAGGCCATAACGTCTTCAATTTGCTTTGTAATTCACCACAACCAGACTTCCCTATATTTGTTTTTAAACAAAAATCTCACCATCTTTTTGTAATTTGTCCATACAGCATCGCTCTTGTTTTCAGAGTAACTTTGGAAAGACCCAACAGTTTGGGCAATATTTACAAACTGTAGCTAATTTAAGGCTGTCTACACTATGGGAGATTTTTGACTTTAAAATAAGAAGTTGAATTAGCCTGTTTTACTGAGACTAGAGCAATTAACTTATAATTTGTGGTTGGCTCGAAACAACCACTCACTGGAAGGGGAGTCTAGGTACTCCCCCAAGTCCTCACCCTGACCTGCATTGGGCAATTTGAACAGAGCAGAGTGGCTCAGAAGAAGCATTTCCAGCCAGGAGGACACTCATGCTATACCAATTAGACTTGGAAACTGGTTCGACTAGCTGGAAAAACTACACAGCGAGAGTGTAAAAAATACAAAGTGATCACTTGTGAAAATACAGGCAGAATACAGTAATTGTAAGGTTAATTTAAGTCATCTTTTGAGAGTCCATGCACACTCCCACATCCCTAGTCATTTAATCAAGCAATTTCTTGGTTTGAGCCAGACTGGTTTTTCAACAAGTGCTTAGACTAGGAAAGTCAGTTATTGGGAGAAAAACATCTTGGATAAATTAGCCATGTTCATCAGTGGTGGAATTCGGATAGTCTCCAGTGGTTCCTTGTGCCTCCACTTGGCTGTGCCCTGCTAGACTACTCAATTCAATTACACTAATGGTTATTTAGTACCTATTGTGTACAAGTTCTGTTCCTGGTGCCTTGCTAAGGCTGTATTATTTTTCTAACGAAACTGGGCAACTTGGGAAGATCTCAAACAAGTTATAGAATAGGATCCCCTATCTCATTCTGAGGAAGTGATATTGTTCATCTCAAAACAAAAATTGGACAGATTAGGGAAGGAGGGAGGGTGTGGGTCATGGTGAATGGAGAAGTTGAGGAGAGCAGCTCTGTTGCTTCATGCTCCCCAATGGAAATTCTGGCAAACGCCAAACAGGAAGCCTAGTGCAGAAAGGAATTTGGTGGTTTGGGGATTTGGGGAGGTAGGCACTTAGGATCTACTATTTGATGCTAGATCAAGACGTGAGAGCTAAACAGACTATGATACAGTCAGGATTTTGTGGCCACCTTGATGGGTTGACAGTACAATTCTTTCACACCCCCGTTCACCCAGCCATTAGTTTTAGGAGAGTATATACTTCTAGTCTGGAGTTTTCCTCTCCAAATCAGAGAGTTTAGCTTTGTTTTTATTTTTTACATCCTGATGACTGATGGTGGGGAGGGGAAGGATGAGACAGGAAGCAGATAGACAAGCTGACAAAAATGACAAAATACGATTTTAATGTTTCAGTCAGAAGAACAAATAGCTGTTTATGAGTTGTGATATTGTTTGGTCCTGAAGAGTAACACGGTTGTAATTAAGTCTTTCAACTCAATGTTTTATCCAGAGAGATCTTTTCAGAAAGTCAGATAGTGTTTATCTCATGAAAGCGGTCCTCGTTTATGGAGCTCGTTTATGTGACCGCTGTTATAACCAGGACGTCTGGACCCAGGAGCCGGAAATACGTTCCCAAATTGAAGCTCTCCATACCCATGGCATGAGGGAGTAGGCACGCAAGCACAGGGAGCACAGTATCGCGTATGTGTGTCGTGCTTTGTGCCGTGTTCAAAGCACGTCACATCTATTAGAACATGAAAGTGTGTTGCTTCCTGAAATTTGTTGCTAATATTTTTTCCCTGATGGTCACTTGGCCCACCATTCCATAGACTGTGTTGCTGAACTATGTTTAAGAATCTTCGGGTCTGGGGCGCCTGGGTGGCTCAGTCGTTAAGCGTCTGCCTTCAGCTCAGGTCATGATCCTGTGGGTCCTGAGATTGAGCCCCGCATCGGGCTCCCTGTTCCGCGGGAAGCCTGCCTCTCCCTCTCCCATTCCCCCTGCTTGTATTCCCTCTCTCGCTGTGTCTCTCTCTGTCAAATAATAAGTAAAATCTTTAAAAAAAAAAAGAATCTTCGGGTCAAAAAGGACATTTGGTGACATTTTGGTCTAGGGCTTGGACTGTGAATAGATCCAAAGTTCTTCCTTGAAATGCAAATACCCCTTGGAAGGACGATGTTACTAGGCAACAGCTGAAGATGTGATTGTTCACATCTTAGCTCGTAGTACTTGGCAGTGACTGGAAAGAGAGAGAGAGAGGGAGTTCCAAGGTGATAAAGAAAGTTAGCTAGAGGAGGAGGATGCTCCAGGAGGGGAGGGAGCACTCATTGGGGCTACCAGAGACAAAGTCCATCTCTCCAGGGGCAAACTGTATCGGGTGCCTCTGCTATCTGCTTCGGGACAGAGCACCCATCATCCTTGGGTTATTTGCTTGGTCAGCCCACAAATACGTTCTGTTCCTAGACTAAGTTCTTCGCAGGTAGGGACTCTCATCCCTCACCGTAGCTTTTCTGCCCTCCTCAGCATACAGTAGACATTCAGGAGATATTTACAGCATGAATGAAAACTTGAATCCACAACTGTATGCCTAAATGTAATGGCTAAACTTCTCTCTATGCCATCTTCGTTTTCAAAGGGAGTAACTCTGGCGCATTCCAGATTTTGAAATGTTTCCTTGTCTTAATCCTCTAGAAAAGATAAGTATCCAATTTCCCTGTGGGATAATACAAATAACAGACAACACTTACTGAGTGCTGATAGAGTGCTAGACACTGTCTTCTCACTTTCTACAGATTAATTTATTTCGTTCTCACCACAGCTCTCTGAGGTAAGTGCTACTATGATCACCATTTTAAAAATGAAAGAAGTCACAAAATTTAAGTCTCATTGTAAACAAATTTTGCCTTTCTTAGTATGATAAAAGAAAAAAGTGCTGAATGACAAAGAACTTTTTCTTTTTTTTTTAGAGATTTTATTTACTTACTTGACAGAGAGAGAGAGAGAGCACAAGCAGGGGGAGCTGTAGGCAGAGGGAGAGAGAGAGAAGCGGACTCCCCACTGAGCAGGGAGCCCTAAGCGGGGCTCCATCCCAGAACCCTGAGATCATGACCTGAACTGAAAGCAGACGCTTAACCAACTGAGCCACCCAGGTGTCCCCCAAAGAACTTTCTTCTATTTGTTTTTGTCAAACTTTAGTGTGGACTCAAAAAAATTAAATATGATACAAAAAGACAGACAGAGGAATTCATCCCTGGGAAGCCTAGGATAGTGCCTAAGTATATCATTGTAGAACAATCTATTAAGTCCCTAAAATCCACATGAATGTGGAGCTGTATTAGAGACAGCTGTTAAGTGGAGGATCTCCAAAAAAAAAAAAAAAAAAGAGGATCCAAGAGAGCACAACTGTGTCCACCAGGTGGCACTCGCGCCTCAAAATGCGGGGCTGCGAGGTGTGGGCGCACTTCCTATCGTTCTGTCAGCGCCCTGGACAGAAAGACTCAGGTTTCCCAGGCCCACAGCTTGTATCCAGGGCTAACTGAGGAGCAGCCAGACGTCAGTGCACTCTGCCTATTTTGCTGTCAGAGGAGGAAGTTCTCAGGTGCATAGTCACCGTGGTGTAGTCCACAGATGCAGGTCTGTTTCAAATCCAAATTCAAATGCCGGTTTCTTCAAATCCCAGCCCTGCTAGCTACTATTGTATGACCTTGGGCAAGTTACTTAACCGTTCTGTGTCCCAAGATCCTTATCTGTGAAATGAGGACAATCGTGGTACCTACCTCTTTCCGCATCACCTGTTCTAACTGCTCTGCTCATGGAAGGTCCAACTGCCTGTTCTATGAGATGGAATTAATAATATGACCTTTCAGTAACTGAGCCCTTAAATGTAATCAACATTTTACTTGGCTCAGAATATACCACCAAGAAGATGAGTTTCAGTCTTAAATGCTAATGTAAAGCTGTGACTATTTACTAGATGTAAGATGGTCGTTGGAAGAGGAAATATGGATTTAGCCTCTGCAATGAGGGATTCACTTCTCTAGGTGCTTCTGCTGCAAAGATGAGCAGGGCAGGTATTACCCTCGCCCCTGTGAAGCTTCTAACCTAGCAGGGAAGATACGTGTTAAACAAATAATCACACAAAAGTAAACATTATAAATGTGCAAAGTCTTCCAGGAATGTAAAAGAGATGAACTTAACCTAGTCTTCAGCTCAGGGAAAGCTTCAAAGAGGAAGTGATAGTACAAGGTAACCAGGGAAGTAGCTGAAAAGAAGGACAAGTAGTCCAGGCAAAAGAAATGGCATTTGCATAGGCCCCTAAGCAGGAAGTAGCCTGAGACCATTCCAGTATATCTGGCCAAAAGGGAGAAAAAGTGGGACAGAGAGGCTGGAAGCTGGAGAGGTTGCCTGTTGGGGAAAAAGAAGTATTAAAGGATTTTAGACATGATCATGTGCATTGTTTTAAAAGGTTGTTATGACTGACTTGGGGAGGCTGGATTGAGGAGGTAAGATGGGTTAGGGAGAGACCAGGGCAAAAACTTTTGTATTACTTTAGCCAAATGATGATGGCAGCCGGAAGCAGCGTGGCAGGAAGTGAGATGGGGGAGTCGAGGTTTGTGATTGATGATCTTGCCATTTCCCAAGTTTGAAATCATTGGAGGAGATGTAACAATTTTGGAGGAAAGTTCTTGTGTTCATTTCAGGATATTTTGAGTCTGAGACACTTACCAAATTCAAGAGGAGCTGTTAAAAAAGTACAGGTATGTGTGGAGCTCACACAAAATATTGTGATTGTTCATCCAGATTTAGGGCTTACCAGCATATAGATACAATGGAAACTCTAATGGAAAATGAGACCTTTTTTTCCTTAAGATTTTATTTATTCATTCGTTTGTTTGTTTAGAGAGTGTGAGGAGGGGAAGGGCAGAGGGAAAGAGAGAATCCCAAGCAGACTCCACACTGAGTGCAGAGCCTGATGTGGGGCTCGATCCCAAGACTCTGAGATCATGACCTGAACCAGAATCAAGAGCCGGACACTTAACTGACTGAGCCACCCAGGCGCCCCCAATGAGACCTCCTAAGGAGAAAGTCAAGGATAAGAAGGGATGATGTCCTGGGATAGCACTCAAGAGAATTCTACCATTTTCTAAGTTGGTAGAGATTATGAATCAATAACCAGTAACAAAAACAGAGACTGAGCTCAGAGGTGTAGGAGGAAAACTGGATGGCCCGGTTCCCCTCTCCCAAAAAGGATTATGAAAGAGGAAGAGGTCGATGATATTCAAAGCTATTGCAAGTCAGGGAAGCTAAGAACTAAAATGTGTTCTTTGGATTTGGGGACAAGGAGGTCACTGGTGACGTTGGTGGGATCAGTTTCTATGGCACGTTGAAGGCTGAAGCCAGAATGCAGTGAGCTGAGAAGTTAAATGTGAGGTGAAGAAGGGGTGATGATATATGCGAAAAACATCTTCTAGAAATTTGGCTGGGAAGATGAAGTGGAAGGAGGGCTTTTTTCCATGGGGGAAACATGAGCCATTTTAATGCAGATCCAGCAAAGCCAGTAGAAAGAGATGTTGAAAATAGAGGCAAGAGAAAGATCCCTCAGAAAGCAGCAGGGGATTGGATCCAGGACCCGGGAGGAAGGACCGCTTCCTCCTGAGAAGCACAAGAAGGAGGTAAACTCAAGAATGTTTGGAGCACTGGTAGCTGGAAGTTGGTGTGGTGTCTACATAGTGCTTGTGATTGTCTCGTAAACACAAAGCGTTTCATCAGTGGACAGTCAGCGAGGGGAGGTGGGAGCGGAGGGAAGATTGAACTGGTCACAGCGCAAACTAAGCAAGATGAGCACCCGGCTGAGGTCGGTGACCCCTGATGTACAATGACACAGATAGAAGGTGCGTGATCTTCTGCCGTAGAGGTTAGTCAGAGATGGCGAAGTGTTGAATGCATCCCCTCACCCATGTGGCTGAGCATCTGCTCCGTGCCCGCCCCTCTCCTGGGTGCTGGGTGCTGCCGGGCACATGGCAGCAAGGAAGACGAGGGCAAGGTCATTTGGGGTGTTAATAAAAGACTGACGTAAATCAGGACCCCCAGAATCTTAGCTGTGTGGGGGAGGACACGTCCTCTGGCCCCTTAGGTTCCAAGCCTGGGCCTGGGAACTAAACTGACAAAAGACGGATGAACAGAAGAGCATGCGGGTTTTGCAAGGTGTTAATAGTGTCGTGTGGCACGGGAGGCTTCAGAGAAAAGAAATCTAGACCCAGAGAAGCTGAGACTTCTGAAGCTTATATGTCCCTTCAACAAAGAACCATACACCATGGAGATGTGCTAAAAGAAAAACAGGTTTGGGGCCAGGGGCAGTAAACTGTGGGACGGTGATGGCTAAATATGTGGGGGAAATTAATGAAAGATAAGGGGTTTTTTAGTGGGTCTGTTTATACAGATTCATCTTGTTTCCAGGGATAAGAATGTTCTCCTTTTCCTGGTACAGAGGGCATCTCTCTCGTGGGAAATTTATGTCCTACTTTTATCTAGAAAGGGGGGGGCACCTGCTGTTTCTTAAGTGCCTTCTCAAAATAATCAATACACCAAAGCTCATGCTCTCTCTTACTCAAACAAATAAATAAAATCTTAAAAAAAAAAAAAGAAAAATGCTGTTTCTTTGACCTGAACTCCCACTCTCACCTAGCCCTCAAAAGTTCTATCAAGTTAACCCCACTCAGCTTTTTTTTTTTTTAAAGATTTTATTTTTAAGTAATCTCTACACCCAAGGTGGGGCTCGAACTCATGACTCAGAGACCAAGAGTCACTCCATCCACAGACTGAGCCAGCCAGGCCCCTCTACCCCTACTCAACCTTTAATATTTAGGTATCAGCTTAATGTCACTGCTTCACTGCTTCAAAACGTTGCCTTCAGACTAGTTCTGTGAACTTTCCTTCACAGCAATTATTCTAAGTTATCATGAATTTGTGTGATCTTTATTTTTTAAAAAGATTTTATTTATTTATTTGAGAGAGAGAGAGCAGGAGAGAGAGTGAGCATGGGGAGGGGCAGAGGGAGAGGGAGAAGTAGGCCCCCCACCGGGATCGTGACCTGAGCTGAAGGCAGAGGCTTAACCCACTGAGCCACCCAGGTGCCCCTTTGTGTGATCTTTAAAAAATTATTTTTGTGTCTTCTCCACCAGATCATAAGCCCTATGAAAGTAGCAACCATGCATGCTTTGCTTCTCATTTTATGCCAGCCATGAGTCCTGTGCCTAGTACATAATAGGTACTTACTGAATTTTTCTTATTTAGTAAGATTTAGTTGGATAAAGAGGTTGACTTATCCAAAGTCATTGATTGGACTTGCTAAGAATAACAATACTAATATTTATAAAATGTGCTCACTGGATTTTATGTCTTATGACATTTACATGTGTGGCACAATGGATGAACGACACCAACAGGAACGACTGATGGTAAAGAATTCAAAAGCTTAGGGATTGTGATAAAAGATGAGAGGTAACATAGCGTGGAGGTTTGATACCCGGGAGTCTCCCCCAGGGTTTCTCCTGCAGAATGACAGTTGCAATGGGGCAAAATGGTCCCTTTTCTATAATCACAGGAGGCTTTATTCTATTCTGATCTCTCTTCCTGCATGACCATTGTGGAAATTCTACCTACCCCCATGCCTACCCACCAGGAGAAAGTAGACAACTACAACCACAGCACATGCTTGAGTCATGGCTGCCAGACTGAGCAAAGAGAAGGTCGGGCTCTCAAGAGTATGTCCCAGCGGGCCCCAGGCCTGCCTGAGGTCTAGACCTGCCCATCTCTTCCCCTACTATCTAGAGCATTCATTTAAACAATGAATAGCAAGATACTCTGACCTGTTACCTAAGAATCTGATTCATGTATTTCCTTGTAACCCTACAGCCCTTCCTTCATTGTGCAGTTAGAGCGCAGTCTACCCACAGACTCAGAGAAAAAGTAAGTATTTTCCTGACTTGAGTTCAAATGTGTAAACCCTACAGAGACTAAGGCATTCTCGGGTGAAGTTAATGAATTTGAGAGACTACACAATGACGCAGGAACAGGCGTTTCTGCCCCAAAGGATTGTTTGATGAGTCAAGAGTGATAAGTTTCCCTGAGTGTCAGAGGGGAAACAAAATACACGAGCTGCTAGTTTGTTCCTAGAAAAAAAAAAAGACATCTCCCCTGCCCTCACTGTTGGGAGAGAGACAGCAGAAATCCCAGGTAAATAGAGGTAACTGCCCCGAGTTACAGAGAGAGCTTGAGGAAGCTTCAAGATGTCAGGTTAGAAATGGCTGTGCAGGTTTGCCGATGAAGTCTGTCTCAATTTAGAGCACTCCCAGCCCAAACTTGATGTGGCTTTGGGAAATGATTCCAGTTTGCTCATAAAATGCACAGAATTGCTAGAGGCCCTCCAGCTGCCTCCAGGCCACACCCCCTGACATGCAGGGGCCTCAGGAAGAGCTCTGGTAGCAAGGACAGTCACCAACCATGAGGGGCCCTTTGGATAGGAACAAGGTGTGGCCAAGTAGCCCTCTGGGTAGCTAATCCCCAACGACCAGATGAGACAACAGACCTCAGCGGATGCCACCCTGGGCACCTGCCTATTCCCCCATTCTTCCTCCACCATCTTGGCTCCCTCAAACTTAGAGCTGGTACCACAGACAAAGAGAAAGAAGGTCTTTGAATTGTCTAAGATTTACATTTCTGCTCTTGGAAGAATCTGAACCTGATGTCAATTGAAGAAATGTACCTTTTCATTATTACTGAGAAATAAAACTTACATTTCTTGCACACTTGAGTTTGTGAAAAGAGATGCATTCTCTGCACACATATTGCCAGTTATCTTTTCTTGCACTCATGTCTGGTCTCCACAGCTGGACCGCAAGATACTCGAGGCTGGAAAGTAGCCCCTTCCTGCCTTCTTTTCTTCCTGTTCAGCACCGTGCGCACAACAGGCCCCAGTTTTGTGAGAACATCTATGGAATAGGATGTGCATGGCCCTTCTGTTTATACATCATTTGCCAGAGTATCAGTTCAAGAGTCTCTCAGCTCTGACTTCATTTGTAAGTTCTCCCAAGTATTCATTTGTCATATTAAGAGATGCTGATTTGAAGGGGCACATGCATCCCAATGTTTATAGCAGCACTATCAACAATAGCCAAATTTTGGAAGAGCCCAAATGCCCATCACCTGATGAACGGATAAAGAAGATGTGGTATATATATATACAGTGGAATATTACTCAGCCATCAAAAATAATGAAATCTTGCCATTTGCCACGACAAGGACGCAACTAGAGCATATTATCCTAAGTGAAATAAGCCAGTCAGAGAAAGACAATGATTTTACTCATATGTGGAATTTAAGAAATAGAACAGATGAACATGGGGGAAGGGAAAGAAAAATAAAATAAGATAAAAACAGAGGGAGGCAAACCATAAGAAATTCATAACTATAGAAAACAAACTGAGGGTTAATGGAGGGAGGTGGGCAGGGATGGGCTAAATTGATGAGGGGCATTAAGGAGGGTACTTGTTGTAATGAACACTGGGTGTTATATGTAAGTGATGAGTCATTAAAATCTATTCCTGAAACTAATACTACACTATATGTTAACTAACTTGAATTTAAATAAAATCTTGGAAGAAAAAAAAGAGATCACAAATATTTGTCAAGCCCCTACCACACACATACATACATACCCCTTCATGGGGCGCGGTCCCGGTTATTAAGTAGCTCGTTATTGGAGGTGCAGACATGATGTAGTTGAATGGATTGAACATGCATTGACTTTAGGACAACACCTGGGAGGTTTTGTTGCCCGTTATTTTAAATAAATGTATAATCTGATTGTAAAACTGACAATGTTTATCTGAGAAAATTTGCAAAATTTTGGAAGTAAACAAATTGCGCCCAATAACCCAGAACCTGTAAAATTAGAAGTAGTCAAAAAAAAAAAAAAAAAAAGAAGTAGTTAACATTTTGGTGTATATCATTAAGTATGCATTGTAAAAATGTATCATTACCTATTGGAGTATGTTTAAGAAATCCCTGATACATTAGGGTGTGTGTGTGTGATTTATACTTTCTCCTAAAAAAGGGGTTGGTGGTATTTGAGAGTTTCAATGACAAAATGTATTTAGTGACCAGACACAGCGCATCAATGAAAGAAATTTGAAAATGTATTGCTGATGAGAAAAAGTTAAAAATTAGATTTCTGGTGGCTGCATGGTGGGAAATCAAATAAAACATATATTTGAATCTAATCTATGATGCATCCATGAAAATAGCTCTGATGGTTAACTTAAATGTCACCTCCTCCCTGAGGCTCTCCCATCTTCCCTCTAACAGAGTTAGCCAACTAGTCCCTCTGTGCTCCCAAATATTGTTACAATCTATGTTTAACAATAGATTCATTATTTTAATACAAATAATAAATACTGCTATTTCTATATTCTATTTTAGGGAAGAAATATAGTGATTAAGAATATGTGATTAAGAATATAGATTTTTGGGGCGCCTGGGTGGCTCAGTCGTTAAGCGTCTGCCTTCGGCTCAGGTCATGATCCCAGGGTCCTGGGATGGAGCCCCGCATCCGGCTCACTGCTCGGCAGGAAGACTGCTTCTCCCTCTCCCACTCCCCCTGCTTGTGTTCCCTCTCTCCCTGTGGTGTCTCTCTCTGTCAAATAAATAAATAAAATCTTAAAAAAAAAAAGAATATAGATTTTGGATTTATTTATTTATTTTTAAAGATTTCATTTATTTATTTGACAGAAAGAGACACAGCGAGAGAGGAAACACAAGCAGGGGGAATGGGAGAGGGAGAAGCAGGCTTCCTGCCGAGCAGGGAGCCCGATGCGGGGCTCGATCCCAGGACCCTGGGACCATGACCTGAGCCGAAGGCAGACGTTTAACGACTGAGCCACCCAGGCGCCCCGAGAATATAGATTTTGGATTTAAACAGACCAAGTTCAAAGTCTCGCCTTATCATTTGCTAGGTATGTGACCTTGGACAAGCTACTTAGCCTCTCTGAACCTGTGTCCCCATCTGTAAAATGGGAATAATAGCACTTACTTCATAGGATTGTTGTGAGAACAAGTATTTGCAACATGCTGACCCACCCCAAAACACAGTCAATAAATAATAGGTATAATTATTTTTATTACAGGACTTGCCATGTTGCATTGCAATAACCGGTTTAGGAATGTTTTTGTCCCTTGACTGTGAATATTTAGGCAACAGGCCCTGGGTTCTGACCTTTCTCCCTCCCAGCAGAGTAGCTCATATTTATAAGCAATCCATATGTGCTTGCTGGAAGATAAAATAGCCATGGAAAGTGCCAGACCAAATGCTTTATCCTCAAAAGTTCTGTATCCTTACTGAGATTTTTTAGAACCAATTCTAACTACAAACCTTTGACTCTTATAATCACTATTATACAGGGTCATTTCCAACGTTTAACAGAAGCTAACATTTAATGAGCACTTACTATGTGGCAGGTTTGTCCCGGTGGTTTACACTGTATTTAAGCTATTCTATGAGGTAGATGTTAGTTCTTCTTTAACAGATGAGGAAACTATTAGGCCCAGAAAGGGTGCTGGAACTCTGTGATTTCTGAGATTTTGTTAGGGTCCTCAGGAATGTCCTGGGTCTCTCTCTTTTCATTTGAATACCTGGGAAGGCAGTGAGGAAAAGAAGCAACCATATATTTTTCTTTTGCCTTGGTAAAACATTTTATTCATTTTTGCAGTCCCTTATCTCTTCTGGAAAAACAAACAAAAGAAATTCTTGCTTCATTCATGATTTTACCCCTGTGGAGGTCCGGGGCAGGATTTCTTCCCTGCAGAGCCCTGTAGGGACACTACTGGAGGTTACAGAGCTCCATTGAGTACCCCAAGCAGTAATTATTTTTTTAAGATGGGTTTGAAATAGACTTAGTACATTAAAATAATAATAATAATTCACATCCCATCTATATGTATAAAAACAATCAAATCACCTGTGTGATCATAAAACTATCAATAAGCTAAATAAAATTGAGAGTGGAGGGTATTAAGAACTTTTCAAAAAGCAACTTGCTCTCAAAGAGAATATTTTATCCCACATGATTGTGCTGTTGTGTTAAGGAAATTTATCAATTGTTTGTTCATGTTGCCTACAGGAGTGAAAGATGTTTTAGAAATAAGGAAAACCTTGAAATTATTTTATTTCAAGAAAGATAATTGGAATCTGTCCAGATTCCACATTTGTTCCTATTGACCAGAAGTCTTCTGACTTGGGAAAATATTTTTAATTCTCTCCCCCTTTCCTCAATGTCCTACAAAGACCTGCGTTAGGATGGGAACCATTTTCAGAGTCCCAAAGGAGTCCTCCATTTGCCTCACAAATATAGTGGAGTTGTGAGCCGCAAGGGGCCCTTCAGGAAGAGGATGAAGATGCCTCAGAATAAACTTTTCAAACATTCTATGCATACTTTCTTCATTCATACTAACATCTGCCATATGATAGATGAAATGTGGTTCTGGAGAGCATTATATGATTTTTCCTTTCACATACATAGTAAGAGATGCAAAAAAAAAAAAAAAGGTCACTTTTAAGAGAACAACTGCATGGTGCCTGGCATATTTATTCTTTCAAAAATTGGCCTTAGTTTGCTTCCAGAATTAGAGAAATAGCAGAGGCCCCAACATTAGATAGAGATCAATTGTTATTCTTCTCTCAGGAAGTAAATAAATTAAAAGGAATGGGGGAAAAAACCAGCCAGGTCCCTAAAATAGGAATTTTGCCTTATTTTTGCTAACATTCCCATACTACTACTACTACTAATAAGCTCGAACACATAAGTAGGAAAAGGAATGCCATCTACTGAAACTATATTCTGATGTACTACTAAGAATTCACCTGGGAAATATGTACTGAAATTCAGAATCAGTTTAATCATAAAGGTAGCTGGTGTCTGCTCAGCAGTATTTTCTACAGTGAAACAGGTAGCCCTTCCTTGGAAAAATACTTTGAAAAATACTGTAATCGTGGGACTTTGTCCTGGAATTGAGCCTGGGATTGCTTCTGGCTTCAGCTCTTGGAGGGAGATAATATTCTGAATGGATGAAATAAGAAGCATAGTGTACTAAGAGTGGCAGATACTGTCTTCCCTCAAGATACTCATTAACTGGTTGATGGATAAATGATGGAGAATGCTACTGACTGTTTGGGGTATTAGGGTTGCCACTGGGGACATCCAGAAGCAATGTGTCTCATTTACTCCCATTAGTTTTGGGTTTTTCCCTTCCCCAAAAGGTTCTTCCTTTTTTCCTTCATTCATCGGTTGATGCCTGCCCTGTGCCAGGATCTGTCCTTGGAACTGAAAACACAGCTATGAACATCATAGATATTGCTCTTATAGAGCTGACATCCTAAGAGATAGAGAGCAAAACAAAGAAAGAAAACCTTAGTCAATAACCTCAGGCCTTACAAGTGTTCGTGGCTCTGATCCCGTCTGCGTGGAAGTTAGGACATGCCCAAAATGAGAGCAGCAGAGATGGCCTCTCTTGGGAGTTCCTGGCTCTGGACCTTTCCTAGGGAATCGACTGGCTCAACCTTCATCATCTGAAGCTCTCAATTAAAAAACTGAAATCAGAAGAGGGCACTGCACTGGAAAAAACCAAAATTGTCAGGATAACAAACGAATCTCATATGTCTTCTTCTTAAAAAAATGCTCATTTAGGCATTTTAGGCTTGAGTTTACTTGGCTGCATCTACCATCAGAAAAGGCAGTCATTTTATTTATTTATTTATTTATTTATTTATTTATTTATTTATTTGAAAAAGCAGTCATTTTAAAGTGACAATGAGTATCTGATCGGTTCTACAGATATCTTCCCTCACTGCCCCTCCTCCCCACTTTTATCACCACAATCCTCCCTCGTTTTGCTTTATATACTATAATCGAGTAAGAATCAGGGTGTGGAGTCTACATTTTCAACAAGGCTAGCCCACATCATCCTCTGATGCAAGACAATTTTCACGTCATTTATGGCTCTGTAAAAAAGGTGCTACGTTCCTCTAACTTCCCATGTGAAAGTTGTCATAATTTGCCTTTTATGTATAAAAGTTTTCTACCATGCAGAAGGAGGGAGCCAAAGTCTGGTTTCATTTGTTGCCAGCGGTTCTAGTTCAGGCAAGCCCTTCAAGTTTTGCCGCGTCGGGGAAGTCCCTAACTGCATTGCTTGACTTCCAGCATCAGACTTTAAACGTCCGGGCTGTTGAATTAGAACTCACATGTATGACGCCATGTTTGGATGTTATTGCACAGACGGTGTTGAATTTATTTTCCAAGTGAGTCGACTGTTGTCACGTGTGAGCCATTGTTACCTTTCCCATGAACCTGTGGGACTGGATCCTGAAGAACAAGGGTGTGGAACAGAGCCAGTCCAGCAGCATGTAGGGACTGCTTACCCCCTTCTTACTGCCCTCTGTGCAGGACCACACAGAGTTGGGTGGCAGCAGGAAGGCCAGGCAGCTGTAGGGGGGCAAGCCCAGGGGGCCCCATTCCATGCTAGGCAGGTGGAAGAAACACATTCAGACCCCCTGACAACTCCGGGCCATGTGACATAAGTGTGGCAGGATTAGGAGCACCAAGATCAAGAGACTGCTTCGTCAGGAGGGAAGCGGTCCTTGTGGAAAAAAGGTGTGTGGTAGTCTGTGGATTAAAAATCAGGACAGAGTGTCAAGAGTTATGATCAAAAGCTGGGCCCCCAAATTAAAGGAAGACTTTCACACAATGGTCATGTGGAAGGAAGCCTCTGACACTCACTGGAGAACATGGCTGTTATGTCCCCTAGAATAAAACAAGAGAGACAATAACATTCATTTGAACGTTGCACCAAATACTGATGCATGTACTCACCTTTTAATCAAAGTTTCCTCTCTTTTCTTGGGTTCCAAGATTATGTGGTGTATTTGTTATGTATCGCTGCATGAAAAGTTATCCTAGCTTAAAACAACTGACGTATCTCACACAGTTGCTGAGGGTCAGGAATCAAGGAGTGGCTTCTCTGGATGGCTCTACCTCATGGCCTTTCTCACAAGGCTGCTGGTGAGCTCTGGGCCAGGGGGTGTAGACATCTGAATGCTTGTCTGAATGCTTCCAAGATGGCTCACTCACATGGCTGCTGACAGGAGGCCTCAGTCCTCACCACACGGGCCTCTCCAAGGGCTGCTCAAATGTCCTCATGACATGGCAGCTGTCTTTTCCCAGAGCCGGTGACCCAAGAACAAGGCAGGAGCCACAATTACTTTTATTTAAAATTGATCACGAAGACACACACCATCACTTCTGCCATCTTTTGTTCATTAGAAGTGAGTGATTAAGACCAGTCCACAGTCAAGTGGGGAGTGGGAATTTGGATCTACCTTTTAGAGAAGGAACTGTTGAAGAATTTTAAACTCCTACATATAGTATTCATCTAGTATGTCAGAAAATGTAGTATGCTCAGGGCCAGTTGCAGGATTTGTGGGACCCAGTGCGAAATAAACATGAAGGACCACTTGAGAATCATTACGAATTTCAAGACAGTTGACAGCAGAGCATTAAACCAAGCATGGTCCCCTTCTAGGTATCAGGCCCTGTGCACAAGTGGGGAAGGTCGTCCTGAGTATAGTGGTGAAGAGCACGAGCTTTGAAATCAAGAGTTTGAATCCCAGCCCCACCGCTTCGTAATTGTGTGCCTCTTGGGAAAATTACTTAATATCTGTGAATTTGAGAGTCCATTTTTCTAAAATGGGCATGATTAATTTACCTTTCACTTAGAGTTTCTGTGAGGACTAAATGAAGTAAATACTTCAGGCTTATAGGAGGCACTTGAGAACTTGTGGGTATAATGATTACCTTTTTAAGAAGCTTTAGGGGTGGAGAAGAGAATGAGAACCACTGAGCTCATAACTCAGGTTGGTGATTTAGCTGATCGTCCTAAACTCCTTAAGGTAGGAATAGCATCTCATGCTCTCTGTGCTACCAACATCGCTTTTCCCTAGTGTGAACCCATACGTTCATGAGTTCGAAAAATGTGTCCTGTAAACTACAACAAGAATGGCCAAGGCAATGTGTTTCAGAAATGGCTGGTTTCAACATTGTAAAAGGTCGAACCAAAGCTGCTATTTTAAGAAAATCCATGTAGGAAGATCAGTGTCTCTCATTGGCTGTTTTAACATGAGGCATTTATCAGTACCTTAGAAATGGTTGCCATGAACTACTTTCTATTAATGAACTCACTTGATGAGGCTGAATATTAACTGGGAATTTCCCATAGCAATAGTCTCTTTGAGTGACTCAAAAACCAAACGCCAAAACTAAAACTATTCCTGGGTGAGGTCTTCATCTTGGCAAAATTAGTTTGTGATACACTGTAGAGCTTCCGGCAGGTTCTCTGCTTCCTTTCTTAGGCAGCTGAGTGTGGCCCAGTGAACAGTGGGGTGGAATCTGTGCAAACCGCACGCCCACAGCCGAGGTGCGCCCTTCCCGGTGCTCCAGCTAGCCTGCTGCGAAGTGCTGCGTCGCACCAGACACCCGGCCTCATTCAAAACCCTGTCCAGTGTTCCATGTACACCTTCCACTAGGCTCTGAACCACAGTATACTGTTGGGCCCAGACGTCTTTGCGCATCTGGCAAAAATCACATACACCAGCCCATGAAGTACAGTCTACAGGACCAGAAATCCAGTACTGGGCCTTCCAGCGCTACTGAATGGTGCCCCCCAAAATTGATACACGTTCCAGGGGTATGGAACATGACGATCAGCTAACTCACCAACCTGAGTTATGAGCTCAGTGGTTCTCTTCTCCACCCCTAAAGCTTCTTAAAAAGGTAATCATTTTACCCACAAGTTCTCAAGTGCCTCCTACAAGCCTGAAGTGTTTACTTCATTTAGTCCTCACAGAAACTCTAAGTGAAAGGTAAATTAATCATGCCCATTTCTCCTGTTTCTTCTAAAAAGATGGTCTCAACAAGGACCTGAGTGAAGAAAGACAGAGGTACCAGTTATTTATCTGCATAGAAGATAAACAGAAAACATTAAGAAAAATAATGCAAGGGGTGCCTGGGTGGCTCAGTGGTTTGAGTGTCAGACTGTTGGTTTCGGCTCAGGTCATGACCTCATCGATCGTGAGATGGAGCCTCCTGTCAGGCCCTCTGCTCAGCTGGGCGCCTGCTTGAGATTCTCTCCCTCTGCCCCTCCCCCACTTGCGCACAAACTCTCTCTCTCCCCCTCTCTCTCAAATACATGAAATCTGTAAAAGAAAAAGGCACATTGACATCACAAAATAAACAAGCCAGGTGTGAGTGTAAATAGACTTTTTCCCCCCACTTAACTACAGGCAGTGCGGTGTTCTTAGCCAGAGTCTTCTATTTCTCAGGGAACTACTTTATTTATTCTCCAGTCCAAAATTAGTTCCCTAATTTGAAGCAGCAATAAACAAACATTACTAAAGAAATCCCTTGGGCTCCCTTCTCCCACACCCTATCCCCCCACACACATTTTTTTCTGCTGCGTTGTTTGTTCTCAGTTCTTTTTGCCTTTGTGCTCAACATGAGGACCTGCAGCGGTTTGACTTTCTGAAATCTCTTTATAAGTCTCTTGAAAGACATTTAAATTCCATTTTGACAGGAAAGAATTAAATTCACGTTAATTTCAATCCATTATGTATTGAGTCCAAACAAACTTCAGTTACATCAAAGTATGGATTTTAGTACTCTCTTGGTTTTTAGGACTGTAATTCTCCTATTGGCCTGTTCTAGAAACCACTGTACAGTGGGCATGAATGGAGCCTCTGATGAGCTATTGCTCTAGCAGACTTGGAGAGAGATCCTCCCTTTCTATCTCTTCTTGAATTCCAATCTTTGCCCCCTCCTCTTCCTTTCCTACCCTTTCTTCCTTTGACCTCCCTTCCTTCCCTTCTGTCCATCAACGAAGAACTCCATAGCCATGTGGCTTTTCTCTTCAGACTCATGTGCTGGTCATTTGCCTGGTTGCTCTGGCATTTCCCTTGCTCTGTTCTCCATCATAGAGGACTACCTTTTCAAGCTTTTTTGCTTTCTGGTTTCCACATAGGCTGAGCCAATGGGAGGAATGGGTAGAAGGTTGAGGGGAGAGCTGGGAGTTTCTCTTTCTTTCTTTCTGTTTGGAGTGGTTTCTCTGGCAGTGGCTACTTCTTCATGATTCCAACTGCTGTCAAATAGCCCCTCCCTTCGTGGTCTCAGCATCTGCCAGGAAGCCTCCCTCCGTGCTTCTAACTTCTCTGTGAGGATTCTTTCTTCCAGGCTCTGATAACACCACCCTCTCCCTGGGTTCCTCCAGCCTGAGGGGGTCGATGGCTTCTGACTTTTGTTAATCTTTAGATTAGCCTCACCATCTCTACTCAACTCTTCGGTTCTGCTTCTTCCATCACATGTATAACAAGTTCCTGAATTAAAATCCCTTCGTTTGAAACACCTCTAGAAGTTTCTGTTTTCTCATCTGGGTCCTGACCGAACGGGGGGCTCCAGATTATAGCAATAATAAACAGCGGGAGCTTCCACCTTGGGGCACACGTGGAGGTGCTGGGAGAGAGGTGTGCTTGGAGAGAGCATGGAAGTTCTGCACCCCTTTCCACATATTTGATTCCACGTGTCTCTTCCATCTGGCTGCTCCTGAGTTATATCCTTTTACAATAAACCAGTAATTTAAAATCAATTTAAGAAGATTGTAACCTTCCCTGAATCTCTCAAGTCTTACGAAGTCCTCATAAGCTGAATGTAGATGACAAGAAGTCAGAGAGTAGCAGAGCCTTAACATGGAGTGAATCCTAAATGACCACGTGGCAGGGCGCAGTCTACTGAACAGGAACCTCAAACTGACACACGCACAAGAAAGAAACAATTATTGCTTTCATGCCACTGTATATTTGGATGGTTATTTGTTACAACTGCTTATTTCACTCTACCAGAGGAGAATGTGAGCGATCCTTGGAGAAGAGATAATACTTAAGCAACAGCTTAAATCTTGAAAGTGTAACTTATATAAATAATAATCATATAATACGTATGCAAATTTTAATTGATTTTTGGACTGATGAGATTATCAGATTTACAGTGGTAATGGAATCTTCCTTGTGTATAACTCAATCAGCGGGTAAACGTGTTTAGACGAATGTGTTAGTAGGATTCTCATTCCCATCTGAGTGGGCACGTCCGGCTGTTGGCACCGCTGCCTCTGACTCCAGTGATAGGGTTTTGGTCAGTCATCTTGAACCTCCCCTGATAGTAACATATCTCTGTTTATGAGTCTGGGAAATATTTGCTATACAACAGTGGCTGGTAGCTCTCGGTGAAGTCAAGAGCCTTTTGGGAGAATCTGAGGACTGGCAGAATCCTCCCCCCAGAGAAATACGCCTTTGTGACACAATTGTAAGCAAGCATGTGCACACACACGTTCACATGCAAAACACACACACACACACACACACTTTGACGTAAATCCCAGTAGGATTATTGATCCCGGATTAAGAATCTCTCGGGGTGCCTGGGTGGATCAGTCGGTTAAGCGACTGCCTTCGGCTCAGGTCATGATCCTGGAGTCCCAAGATCGAGTCCCGCATCGGGCTCCCTGCTCGGCAGGGAGTCTGCTTCTCCCTCTGCCCCTCCCCCCTCTCATGTGCTCTCTCTCATTCTCTCTCTCTGAAATAAATAAATAAAATCTTTAAAAAAAAAAGGGCGCCTGGGTGGCTCAGTTGGTTGGGCGACTGCCTTCGGCTTGGGTCATGATCCTGGAGTCCCGGGATCGAGTCCCACATCGGGCTCCCTGCTCAGCGGGGAGTCTGCTTCTCCCTCTGACCCTCCCCCCTCTCATGTGCTCTCTCTCTCTCATTCTCTCTCTCAAATAAATAAATAAAATCTTTAAAAAAAAAAAAAAAGAATCTCTCATTCCCCCAACCTGCCACACAGTTCTTGGTCACATATTACTCTTCTATCCATAATCAAGATGCCCTGGGTATGGCCTATGGATGTAGTTTTAGAAAGAATTTATTTTCTTCCCTTTCACCCATTTTTTAAAAATACAAAAATCTATTAGACACTATTTGGAGACAGTCTTCCTTATTTTGGATTTATCCTGAGGCAGAGAGTTCCATGTCTTACTTATGTTAAAAGATTTCTCTACAGTGGTATTCAATGTTTCTGCACATGAAACAGTAATTTCCTGCTGTTTTGAGATATCTGTCTTTCTTATTGGCACCACATGAGATAAAGTTCTATAATTGGGGCAGAGATTTACGGAGTGTTATTGTTGAATGTATGTTTATGTTGCTTTCCTGTGGTGAAAGACCCATAACACAAGACTTCCGTTTTGGGATTGATCTGGGGCCTAGTGTAACATGTAGGCTGTAATAAGTCACGACAGATGCTGCCTATTCAGTCCCTGCTATCCCATGTGGGTTCCAGGGTGGATAATTTTGCTCATTCTTTTGGCCTTTGCTATGGCTTGTCAGGGCCTGGACTCATGTTCATAACTCTGAGAAGTGCTCAGCTGTGAAATAAGTCCTGAAAAATGAAATGCAATTGATCCTGAGCCATTGTGATCTTTCAGACCCACGTAAGCAAGAAATAAGTATTTAAAGTGGCCCAATAAATCTTTTTGAGTTTAAAAAGTTCATAGATTAAAAATATTTATGAATTGACTTGCGCAGGAAGGCTGGGGAAAACATATGAGATGGAAAGCAGTGGAGAACATTCATGATAAGCCGAATGAGGTCAGCATGGGTACCTCTTTCTACAGAAATAAGAATCCTTTAGCATCAAAGTATGGAACTGTATGGTAGAAGTATAGGAGACACCAGTTCCAAGATGGATTAAAAATGAAAAATAGCTTTTAAAAAACCATCTATAGCTATTTGTTGTGGAAGAGGATAATACACTAAATTTCGTGAGGTTTGCTATAAGAGGAAAGAGGTAATCTTTCAAATTGAGCAATAAGAGCTATGCAGGACCCACAAAAGAAGATACTGGAAAAAATTTGTATTCATTCATTCATGCGTGCATGCATGAAACAAGAATTTATTGAGTACCTACTATATTCTGGGAACCATGTTAAACATGGGAATAAGGAAATAATAAGATGTGATTCTGTCTTCAAGATTGTCTCAGTGTAGTGAAAGAGAACGATAAGCAGATGCTGAGGCCTAGCAGTGTCCTGGGGCAGCATGAGGGATCTCATTGCCTGTAGGACTTGGAGGGCATTACAAAGGAGAGGGGAGTTATATCCATGGGATGAAGGTGCCAAAGACCTGAAGCTAGACCGTACATTCCTGGAAGGTTCCAGACCTTGACCATCATGTTCACCATCCCATCCTAGTAATGGAGCCAGCATAGGCCTGAGTAGGCACTCAAATACCTCTTAATGTAGGTCAAGTGTCATCTACTTCACTCTTTGGCCTTGGAGTAATGATGCCTGACCACAGGCAAGAATGGGAGTCCCCAAGTTTGAACCTCTTCTACGGCTGATAATCTAGAGTAATTACACACCAATCAAAATCACTCAGTGGGACCAAACCATTTAGGCATGGAAGAGCCCATGTGGCAAGAAATAAAGAGATTCTCTTTCTCATAACCAAGCTAAATCTGGGTGATGATAACTGCTTTAGGCTGATAAAGATTCACGAAGAATATCGAAAAGTTTTTAACATGCTTTTCAATTTAATGGAACTGTGGACTTGTAGAAGCATGTTAGACCCTGCAGGACCCCTCCCAGAGTAGATGCTAGTTTTCATACGAGTTTTAAGAAGACTTCAGAAGAGTAGGAATTTTTGAAGCAATTTATAGACGCAAAGCCCCAGAGGAAGGCATTTGAGGAAGGTATTTGACCCTGAGCTGAGTCGGGGTCATCTAAGATTTGGGTAGAACTTGTCAAGCACCCACTTGCTGAGATGGGGGTTGGGGCAGGTGAGGGCAGGCTTGGCAAGAGGGCCCCAGGGGGTCAAAGACATAAACGTCTGCTCCCTTCTCTTAGTCATATTGACATGTATGGATTGGGGGAGAAATACCCACATTTTGGTGTGTCTGATGGGAAAGGAGGTTATGCATCTCTTTAGTAGAAGTTATGCTTGCTTTGGAAGTTGGATTACTTTTCAATGCCCTGGCTCACGTGGCCCACTTCTTCCTCTGTATAAGGTAGACTCTGCCTTGCTGCTACTCTCTTAAAAGTTTTTCCAGCTTTAGTTGGAATTGAAATAGATCACCACTGTGAAGCCTTCATAGGACCTGCTTTGTTCTTCCTTGCTAAGAAAGTCTTTAAAATTGCTCTAAGATCCATCTGGAAATAATAACTGAGATGACAGGCCAGTTCAATTTACTTAAAGTAATAATATATGAAATTCGTTCAACAGTTCAACAATGTTTATTGAATATCTTGTATGTTCCTAGGCTCTGGGGATACAACAGTGAACCAAAGAGACAAAAATTCTGCCCTCATGGAGCTTCTCAAGTTGTACAGAAGATGTTAAGATTGAGAACACTGCTGAAGCAATGAGCAAACCTGCTACCAAGCCTTGGCTCATATTTCCAAGTTAAATTTTGATTTATCTAGTCAATAGCACCTTAGCCTGGATTAT
The DNA here is from genome assembly GCF_054177405.1 of Leptonychotes weddellii. Lineage (NCBI taxonomy): Eukaryota > Metazoa > Chordata > Mammalia > Carnivora > Phocidae > Leptonychotes > Leptonychotes weddellii. The sequence continues at coordinate 39,436,172 of NC_138371.1, read as the reverse complement.
ATGTCATCTTAGTTGTTAATAAATTACATTTTTTTTGTTAAGCAATTATCTTTCTCTATCAACATTTTCCTATGCTGATAGGAATAAATAAATGGACTTTCAGTTTTAGGGACTGCAGCAGAAACCGAGTCTTACTTTTCATGTTTGCTAAATGGCTCTTCATTTGGGACAGACAGCCAGTATTTTTTTTTTTTTCCTTTGCCATAATATTTGCTTTTCCTTACAGTCCTCCTCGAGTCTCCTCAGCAAAAAGATGACAAGCTCCCCAGTTATCATTAGAAAAATGAAAATGCTTTTTTAAAAAGATTGGAAAAAAGTCTAGCTATTTTTCAGATTGATTTATTGTTTTACAGCAAGTTTTTGCCATAATGGTACTAACATGCTACAGCTTGAGAGAAAATAAAAAAGACAATTATTTTACTAGTTAAAATGACAGAACGCAAAATTGTAAAATGTCGGGGGGAAAAATGCAGGCAATTTAAATTTCCTGGCAATGGGTCTACAATTTATTTGAAGGTTCAGAGTATTCTGAGCTATGGACGAATGCATTTTGTGGAGGAAAAAATTACACTTGGCATTTCCTTGCCTGATTTTAGTGCTCAATTACACTGTTAGGTTTTTATAAAGAATAGTTGCTTTTGATCTTCCCATAGGTCAGTACCTGTAAGGAACCCTATCTGTGAGGTCTTTGAATTCTTCCTTTTTTTATCTTCAAAAAGCTTTAGCGAATTTTCCTGCCTGGGAGAAATTCTATCAGCCATTTTATCCTTTAAGATTCTTGTTGGCATTTATCTAGTGCTTTTAATTTTTTTAATTAATTTTATTTTTTATTGGATTATAATTGACATAACATGATGTTAGTTTGAGGTGTACAATGTAATAGTTTGATATTTGTAGGTATTGCAAAGGGATCACTAGTTGACAGTTCAGTCAACATCTATCATCATATGTAGTTCAAATCATCTTATTTTTTTCATTCTCATTGAAAATGAGAATTTTTAAGATCCACTCTCCTAGCCACTTTCTATCTACAGCTTCTTAAATACTTAGAGTAAGAGTAGTGTTTATTGTCCTGGAGGCTGAAAATGTCATAGAAATATTTTTTATAATACCTAATGTGAATTTCAAATAATACTGTATTAAGCATTTCTTTTCTTTTTTTAAGATTTTATTTATGTATTTAACAGAGAGAGATAGAGAGAGAGTGCGCAAGCAGGCCGAGCAGCAGAGGGAGAGGGAGAAGCAGACTCCCTTGCTGAGGGGGGAGCCTGACATGGGGCTTGATCCCAGGACCCTGGGATCATGACCTGAGCCGAAGGCAGACAATGAAGCATTTATTTTCAAACCACTCTTTAAATACATAAAAAAGTTTCTTTTGCATGAAACTATGTAAGATATACTAATTCAGTGTTTACTGGACTTAAAGATTTTATTTATTTATTTGAGAGAGAGAGAGACAGAGAGAATGAAAGCAGGGGGAGGGGCGGGGGAAGAGGGAGAGAGAGAATCTCCAGCAGACTCCCACCTGAGCAAGGAGTCTGACGTGTAGCTCGATCCCATGACCCTGAGATCACGACCTGAGCTGAAACCAAGATTTGGACTCCCAACCAGCTGAGCCAGCCAGGCCCCCCAAGAACACTTTTGAAAACAGAGTAAGCTCTCGAAGATTGTTCTTATTGTCATGGGCCTGGTGCTTTCTAATTGAATCACTCCTTTGATCTAGAGATCTACCATGTAGTTGGAGAGGCCAAACATTTATAAGAGAACAACTAGAAAGATTTTAGAACCTGGAACAAATTAATAGGTACTGAGAGGATGTGGCATCAAGATGTTACCACGGAGGAGAGGGCAGGATCCAATTCAAGAAGAAGGTATTGAATAGGTGAGAACTGAGTTTGGTCTCAAAGGATAAGTAAAGTGGGTGAAAACTAAGTGTTTGGGTAGGTAGATGAGAGAGAAGATGGCCAAAACAAAGACTCTTAGATTTTTTTAGAACTGGAGGCCCTTAAAGATGGTGTAAAATAACTAAGGACAGACAGCTTGAGCCTTCTGGTTAAAATTCTAAATTTAGCTGTAGATGGGGCCAGTGAGAACACATAAAATTATGACTTCTGGCTCATTATTTCTTTTGCTACACCAAAATGAGGTAGAAGCAGGTCGTGTGGGCCTTTTGTGGTTTATTTCCCCCAAAGTTGAATTAAAAATTTTTTTTTTAAAGAAAGGCTCAAGTAGGGATGCCTCAGTGGCGCAGAGAGTTAAGTGTCTGCCTTTCATTCAGGTCGTGATCCGAGGGTCCTGGGATCGAGCCCCGCATCGGGCTCCCTGTTTGGCGGGGAGCCTGCTTCTCCCTCTCCCTCTATTGCTCGCCCTGCTTGTGCTCTCTTGCTCTCTCTGTCAAATAAAATAAAATAAGATAAAATAAAATAAAATAAAATAAATAAAATAAAATAAAATAAAATAAAAAGGGCTCAAGTTAAAAACACCTAAGATAAAAGAAAAACAACAAACCCTACACATTTAGTGGTAATTCTCTTCCTGGGAACACACAAATGTACTTTTATATCTACATTTTCCCACAAGGATTGCAGGATTTCTTTTGTTTTAATTTAAATCATTGCATGTTTTCATTGACCTAAAGTATACTTCTTATATTCTTTTCACTCCTGTAATTTGAAAATGTATGTTTTTCACCCTAAAATCATAATAATAGTCTTTCTGCTTCTTCATATGTTCTGCTTCCTTTAAATAGACTGATAGGAAAGTAAAAAATGCTTTTGTAGTTGGTGGATTTATTACCCATTCTTGACAGTTACTAGAACTGTAATCTGCTTCTCTTAAATTCAAAAGTTGTTGATTGATTGACTTTTGAAAAGAATAGACAAGAAGGTAAAAAGTATTTAAAAACCTCATGGTATGTCTTCAGGAGTTTGGATTTTGAGATTTATGAAAACTAGGTTAATGGTGTTTTTGAAAGAGAAGCAGAACTTTGCTCTAGAAAGACTTTTGGCTTTCTAATAGCTTCTTGGTTCATTTTCTCAGTGATTATTAGGATGAGTTCAACAGTTTCTAATATTTTCCTTTCTGAATTTGCTGAAAACCAGGGAGAGAGAGCTAGATCCTTCTAGAGGCAGAATTGTTTCCACATAACTAAATTCCCTATCTTTTCCTTGGGCAGGAGCTCCAAAATCTTCCTAAGTGTAGCTTTCTCAGGAGTCCTAACAGCACATACTTGTTCCAAACCTACTTTTTAAGAAAACTTGGCCCTATTCAAAAATGATAAGATGATAGATTTCCCCCACTCTTTCAAACCATTTGTTTACATTTGGTATTTGTGAACCTGCCATTTGAACTTGTTATTTTTTGGAAAGCTGGACCAGATAGAGAGGTCAGAGGCTTCCTTATTGCCAAGCTGCTATAAGTAACCTGTTTGGAACCAGAAATCAGACGGGCAAAATGGAAAAGTGAGTCTAAATGTGTCATCGGGTAACAGGTCCATACACTGTTGGGAAGGCTGGTGTGCATCAGTCTAGGTTAGCAAGGTCCGTCCGAGGCAGTGTGACTGTGGTGGAGACTGTGGAGTCAGACTGCCTGGGTTCAAATCCCATCTCTGCCACTGTTCCCAGGGTCAGCTGCTATGTAACGACCCCTCCAAAGACAATCTCTCAATATTGTCGTGTCTCCTGATTCTGGGCACTGACGAGGTTCAGTTAGGGTTTCTCTCCAGGTCTCTTTTTTTTTTTTTTTTTTAAGATTTTATTTATTTGAGAGCGAGAATGAGAGACAGCATGAGAGGGAGGAGGGTCAGAGGGAGAAGCAGACTCCCTGCCGAGCAGGGAGCCCGATGCGGGACTCGATCCCGGGACTCCAGGATCATGACCTGAGCCGAAGGCAGTCGCTTAACCAACTGAGCCACCCAGGCGCCCTCTCTCCAGGTCTCTTATGCACTGTGGTCAGTCAGTGACTGGGGCTGGGGTCATCCCAAAGCCTTAGGAGCTCACATATCCGGCTGTAGGCTGGGTTCTCAGTTGGCACCATCCGCTGGAACATCTAGCCCTGACCTTGCATGTAGACTGAGCTTCCTCATCGCATGGCAGCCACGATCCAAGGGTGAGTGCTCCAAGAGAGGGCCAGGTTTGAAAGCTGTAGCTCCTTTTACCACCTAGAATCAGAAGTCATACAGCATTGCTTCTGCTGCGTTCTATTCATTAGAATCAAGCCACTAAGTTCAGCCATATTCAAGAGGAAGGCAATCAGACTCCACTCTTTAATGGGAGGAGTGTCAAAGAATTTGTGGACTTATCTTCAAACCACCATTGCCACGTATTAGCTGGAAGACCTCTCTGGTTTCGGCTTTCCTTGTCCATAAAATAAGAGCAAGAAAGAAACCTACGTCAGGTTTTGGTGAGGATTAAACAAGAATGGAACAGTACCTGATACTCAATATACCTTAGCTTTACCCCATTATCATGTCTTCCGCGGATCTGACTTGATGCAGATAGTGTCATCAGTGATGATACACTTCTAAGCGGATAGAGTCTGGGCAATTGCCACCTTTCCAAACTCTACTGGTGACATTTGACAAATCCCAGTGCCTGTGGTTCTTATGCCTCTGGGAACAGAGTTACTATATATGGTATGAATTCTTTGGTTCACCTCATTTTAGTGACAGTTTCCAGATATAGGTCAGTCCATTTAAACCTGGCCCCATTTATGGCAATTTATTTCATTACAGGATAAAGTAGTTAGAATCATGAGTAATAATTACTGGGCACACATTGCTTTGAACACCTTAGCCAAGTAATCCTCCCCTCACCCAGTGAGTAAGGTTGGAGGAGCACCCTGCCCTCCCCCGGGATGAGGAAACCGGGACCTGGGTCAAGTGGCTTGTTCTAAATTGCACCAAGAGGCGAGGCAGGCTGGAGTGAGAAGCTGGAGGTTCTGACTCTCTGGTCCCTCCAACATGCTTAAATAATACGCGGACTAATACCCCATCATTGATCATTACCCAGTGGCCATTGATGCCCTATTTTCAGATACATATGGGTATTTAAAATTCCTTTTTTTTTTTTTAAAGATTTTATTTATTTATTTGAGAGAGAGAATGAGAGAGAGAGAGCACATGAGCGGGGGGAGGGTCAGAGGGAGAAGCAGACCCCCTGCCGAGCAAGGAGCCCGATATGGGACTCGATTCCGGGACCCCAGGATCATGACCTGAGCCGAAGGCAGTCGCCTAACCAACTGAGCCACCCAGGCGCCCTAAAATTCCTTTTATCTATCTTGTATTTTTTTTTGTAGCAGAGAATTGGCCAGTTTCTACTTAGCATAATGTGAGATATTAAAAACCTTGTAAGTAAAAGGATACTTTGCTACTCAATACAATTCCTTTCTCTTTCGGTCAAATTAATCCTTTCTGATATTCTTGGGTAGCCGAACTTTTTTATCTAGGGCAGAAGGAGCAATTGAGAACACTCCCAGTCTTTGCTGGCATTCGCCCCCAGGCTGCCGCCTAGTTGTCCCCCCCTCCCAGTTATTACATTTCTTGTTTGATGTCAGTAAATTCAGGAGTAAAACAGGTATAAGGGCCGTGCTCTCTCCGTGGGTGCTGAGCGAGGACGCCTCCCCTTTCTTTCTTCTCTTCCGTTCCTGGCCCCATCTAGGCTAGCCCTCGGGTGCGCAGGCTGCCGCTCGCGCTCACCGGGGGGCGCTGTGCAGCCGGCACCGGGCGCCCGGAGGTGAGTCGGCTCGGAGGCGGTGGCTCCGGGTCCTGCCCGTGCGCGGCGGGGCGAATCCCAGGCGGCGAGGTCGCCGCCCCCGCCCCTCGGCCAGCCCCTCCGTCTGCGGGGGAGAGGGGAGTGGCCGCACGCCTCCCGCCGCCGCCGAGCTCTCCGCTGGCGCCCAGCACTCTGCAGTCGGGCGCGCACCGGAGCCCAGCCGCGGCGCGTGGAGGCGGTGTGGGAGCGCGGGGCGCGCAGAGGGCCGGCAGCCGCGGGACAGCGTCCGCCCAGCAGCCTCCGTCGAGCAGCCGCCGCGGGAGCTCCGCAGCTTCGCGGTGGGCCCGCGTCCGGGAGCGCGAGGACGACCAGGAGGCGGAGCGGCGCCCGGCGAGGTAGCGCGAGCGCTTTCCCCCCCTCTCCCCTGCCCTGTCCGCTCGCTCCGGCCGCGGCCCGCCAGGGGCAGTAGAGCGGGCGCCTCGTGCCTTTGTGCCCGAGGTGCCCGTGGCCCCGCCGCAGCCCGCGGGGCACGGGGCAGCGGGGGCTGAGGCGCGCTCCTCCGGGCGCGGCGGCGCTGCGGCGAGAACCCGCGCACGCTGGAGGTCGCGCGGGGTGGTCGTGACTCCGCAGTTGCTTCGGGGGCGGCTGGGGAGAAGAAGGGTTGTAAACTAAGTTGCTCTTACTTTGCGCCATCCTCCTTGTACCTGCGGGCAAAGTGGAACCCAGATCTTCCTCGTTCTCACCCACACCCCATCCTTTTCTCTGGCCCACAGCTGTTTCCTGGCCCCCTGGTTCTATGGAAGGGCACGGAGTGGCCGCCTCAGGGAAGGAAAGCGTAGGGAGAACAATGGGGCGTCCTGGGGAGTGGGGTTCAGGTGCGGCGTGCCCCGGCGGCGGCGGCGGCGGCGGCGGCAGGGGAGAGGGGGTCCAGCACCCGATGGGGCGTCCCGCGCGTGCAGCTGCGCTGTGCTCCTTTGTTCCGCCGCGGCGGAGGGGGCTGCCCTGGGTCTCGTTTCCTGCCCGGGATGGGATTGATTCACGGTCGTTGGGAGAGAAGGGGAGGGAGCGGGGCCGGAATGAAAACCAGATTAGGAACCGGAGTCCTAGAGGGTGCTTGCTGGGGCTGGGAAGAGGGTTGGGAAGGGGTTGATGAGAGTGCATTGGAGAATTCATTGCCAGCACACAACATTTTGTCCACGGGCCGTGTGGGTTTCTGGAGCTCCTTTGTAATGCTTTGTTCAGACCGGCCGAGCGTTTATTGCCGTAATAAGTTGTGCACTTCCTTGAGTTCTAGGCGCTCCCAGGGTTAGTTTGCTGAAGTCAGATCTTAGTTACTTTGGAAGAAGACTTTTGTTTGTTTTTGTTCTTGTTAGGGATCAGGGTATTTGTGTGTAGGTGTGTGCCCGTGGACCTGTGTGTGTAGCTAGTGGATATTGGCTTGAATGGGTAGGAGGCAAATTTTATAGAATTGATTTTGACATAAAATAATTTTCTCCATTGTAATATAGTTTAACAATTTTCCGGGAATGTTTGAGGGGAAACCGCTATAAAATTAGACATTGCTAAATAAATGAATCAGCTTATGTAACACTGAGTTGAAAAGCCCTTTTGCAGGCTTTCTCAGAAAACACACCCCACACACCCCAGTGTCCGGAGTTTGAGTTGAAGACCCACTGCTTCTGTGCTTTCACTCCCCAGTGTGAGCCACCCGGAATAAGAAAGAGAACTCATACCATTATGGTCAATGGGAATTTTTTTTTTTTTTAGGGGGAGGTAGAATTAAATGTAATATGGTGGACATTTGTTGAGTGACCCTTTTCTAGATTGGAATCAAGAAACCCAGGAGGAAGGGTTGACCCGGGGAGGGAGCCAGGGGGATTGAATGATGAGTGTTTTTGAATGGGGTATTCCAAGCGAAACAGTTTGGGGAGGAGGCTGACATTTCCAGGCATTCATGGTTTGTGCCTATGGGACACTGGTGGAAGGATCCCAAAATCGGACTGAAGGTTCGAATTACTGTGGTGATAATTGAGGAGACATCCAGTTCTAGTAGTCTGGCTGCAGGCAGGGGTGGCAGATGACCCAGCGCTTCCTCTTTGACAACTCTGAGGACCCACGGTTAAACCGCCCCACTGGGCATTCAATTTAAGACAACCAAGTCTGAAAGCCTCTTAACCTTAGAAGGGGAATTAGGAGCTTACTCCAGGGGGGAAAAATGTTTCCTGCCCACGAAGTGGTAATGGAAAAGAGCTGTATAAGCTGCTGCTGAGGGTTTGTCTTTTTTCGTGGGGGATGCGGTCACACTTTCAGGCCAGGCTGAGAAGCAGTGGGACTTGTCCTCAGGAGCCATTATGCTGTGAAGTTGAAGTGGGATGTTGTCCAACCATCAAGCTGTTTGTTGTTATAACGAACACACTGCCTGGCAAAACATGGTGCCACAGGCAGCAAACAGAGGGAACAGAGGGAGACTTCGTTATTGTTGTTGTTGCCATTTTGGACTTTTCATTTATGTTGTGAATTGTTTTGTAAAATATAGCACAGTTGGATTCCTCCCAGCTACTCATCGGAATATACGTTAACAACAAGGAAGCCCGAGACTGTGTGAACTGCTGCTGGAGACACAGAGGTGGGGGTGGGGGGGTCTCTGGCCACAGGCTCTCCCCGTGGGTCTCCCATTGTGTGGTGAGGCTGACTACTGGCTGCACCCCCTTCATGGGTTGGGATGAATCATCACTTTGTCAAGCCTGGTGTTAAAGACTCACTCTCCCGGGTTGCTGCACAGTTATGCAAAGCAAAGAGGAGCTTCTGACCTCAGTGGGGAAGGAGTGGGGGGTAGGAGTGGTTTGGCGAAGAAGGGATCCTCAGAGTGTGAGATCCATGTTTTTAGCATTTGTCCCCCCTTTGGGTGAGGTTCTTCCCTCTTCCCCCTCCCTTCTACTATTTTTTAATAGCTGGATATTTGGATTTTCATTAAATAGCCTAACAATAATTGTCACTGTCATTTAGTAAGTGTTTACTATGTATAATGGGTTTTGCATACATTACTGTAGGATTCCTCACAACTTGCTAAAGTGGGTATTATATCCACTTGAGAGTTGAAGCGAGGCTGAGGGAGTTTACCAGCTTGCCTCTTAACACCCTACTTGTGTAGGTAACTAGTAAATGTTGGAGGTGAAATTGGAACTCCCATCTCTGATTCCAAAGTCCATATTCTTTTTAAGTAAATGCTGTATGGTATGGTATCTTAAAAAAAAAACTGGAATAACAGCAGCTTGAATATCTATTTGATTGGCCTTTTGCAAATTTCTTACCACTTTCCCGAGTATTATCATATTCGATCCTTTCAGAAACCTCTCTGGGGACGCCTGGGTGGCTCAGTTGGTTAAGCATCTGTTTTTGGCTCAGGTCATGATCCCAGGGTCCTGGGATTCAGCCCCATGGTGAGCTCCCTGCAGCTTCTCCCTTTCCCTCTGCCCCTTCCTCTGCCATGTTCTCTCTTTCTCTCTGTCAAATAAATAAATAAAATCTTAAAAAAAAAAGAGAGAAACCCCTGAGATAGGTTTGGAAGTCACAATTAGTTACATCACAACTCTTAAAAGTGTATTTGCTAAAAAGCTTTATGCTGTGTGATGGCCTGTGTGAATAAGCTTTAAGCGAAGGCAACTTTATTTTTAAGAAGTTAGGCTGCCAACATTTAAAAATAAGTTCTTTTTTGGAAACATTTAAAAGTGGGTGGAATGGAATAGATCTTACATAGTGTCTAAGCATTTTATATTTATCGAAATCCATTTTAGCTCTTTTTATATTACAGCCTTTCATAGAACAGCACACTTTGGAGACCCAATGCCAGAGTGTCTTTTTAGAAGAGAAATACGGAGGAAAGGAATGTGATTATAAGGAGGAAGTGGGACATCAGAATTGGAAACATACGCAGCAGCAGGCCGTGGATTTTCCCAGCACATTTTGGGCCTGGCAGTCGCCTTTTACAGAAGACATTCTTCCTTAGGGAAGTGTCAGGGGTCTTTCTTTACAGTACCTCTGAGATCATCAAATTTCTGTGCTCATGGGAACACATATTCCATGGAATTTCTGGGCTCATCCTGTACCCACAGGGGAAGTGAGCTTAGGTGTCCGTGTGAAAAGGGAATGGAAGTGGTTTCCAGTCCTAGGGGTGGCATGGAGAGTGGTCGTGGGCAGGAGACACCTGACCTTGACCCATGAGTGACTGCCGAGTGCAGGAGCGGAATGGATTTTAACACTTGGCATCATTGATTGTTTATGGGTTTCTCTAGAACGCTCCTGGGCAAATGGAAAAGTCAATATTGGTTTTTTGGGCTTTTTTGTTTGTTTGTTTCAAAGATAAGATTGTAAAGACTGAAAGTTCTATCTTTACTTGTTTAATTATTTCAAATAATGATAGGACATCAGTTGGGGTCTTCAGGAACTGTGGTGTAGGTGCAGTAACTTTTGTCTCTTGTCATTAAATCCCCCTTCACTGGATATTTGGAGGAAGGCAGACACGTGGTCTGCTGGGCTCTATCAGGGACCACCTTCCAGCTTACCCGCTGAGCAGGATAAAGGATGCCCCACAGCATCTCGCTCCTATAACCTTTCGTAGATTTCTTCTCCCCTGTCAGTACCTTCTTCATCCATCCATATTTTATTAAGCACATGGTTGATGGGAGGCCATGCATTAAAAAGCAATAAAGGAAATCCATTGTGCCTCAAAGGACACAGCAGGGCAGGCCACCGTGCCCAGAGTGGATGTTGGGGAAATGAAGAAAATGACTGTGACAGCTGTGGTGACCAAGGCCACGCCAACACTCGCTGCCCGGACAAAAGCTGAAAACAAACAAAAGCGAGAGAGTGGGAGGAGACCGAGCACGGTGCCCGCTCCGGCTTTGTCCTCGGTGGTTTCATTTCCTCCAGCCTCTGGTGGCGTGAAAGGGGTCAGGTCTCCGAACACCTGCCTCTCAAGGTTGGGTTGGTTGGGATGTTAGGAAGCAGCATCCCGGAGGAGAGCGTGGGGGATCCTGTTTGGATTCTGAGGATGTATAAAGTGCCATTCCATGGGAGAAGGCCCCGAGTCACGTGGCTGGCTCTGGCCCCGGGTAGGTCCTTGGTGCCTCCTGCTTCCTCCCCTCTCCACCTGCCAGCATCCTGTCCTCATTCTGTGGTCAGCCTGGCTGGCGAGTCACTCCTGCTAAGGCTGTTCACGGACTTCAGCCATATTTGCCTTGTGGACAAGAAATGCCGAGTCCCCAAAGAATGAATCATTCATATTTATATGATGTTCATGCTATTGTTCGTCAAGTGTTGGGTGCTTTCTTTGTGTCAGGCCTCATCCTGGGCACTTTGTTTTCTTTTCTTTTTAAGGTAGGCTCCACATCCAGTGGAGTTCCTGTCTACCTCGAACTCACAACTCTGGGATCCAGACCTGAGCTGAGATCAAGAGTCTGAATCTTAACGGACTGAGCCACCCAGGCGCCCCCTGGATATTTTCTGTAGCTTGTTTATTTAATCCTCACTGCAGTCCTTCAGTAGGAGATACTTGTGGATGAGGGAACTGAGTAATTTACCCAGGGCTGGTAGAGATTAAGCCCAAGACTGTGTGCTTTCCAGAACGTGTTGCTCATGGTACAGTGTTCTTTGAAGCTTTGGGCCACTCTTAAGGAAGTTGTTTTAAGGAGTTCGAGGGAGAGCCTACTCTGACAGTCTCTCCCTCCTGGCTTGCTTCCTTTGTCACCTGGAGTCAGGGTTCCTGTGGGTGTCCTTGGCCAGTCCAGAGCTGGGCGGGTTGGTTGAAATGCTTCTCGGTTTCTCCTTTTCTGGGCCTTGTGCTTGGCTCTCCATGGTGCCTCATTCTCCCCCAAATGAGGGTGACTTGGTGAACAAGATTCAGCCTGCTGGTGAGGATCCAGCTTGCCTGGTGATCTTTCTTACCCTCTCCCAGCACTTCCTTAGCTGCAGGAATTAGATGGCCATTTGGGAGTTTCCAGGGGCTTTGTCTGGTCCTCTGGTCTCCAGTCTATCCAAGAGCAGTATGTATGCTGCTGGGCATCCAGCTGGAGTTCAGGGTCTGATGTATATGAATGAAATGGTGTGAGCACCACTACCTAGCTGGGGCTTAGGGAGTAAGACTTTGGACAAGGCGGGGAGGAAGAGGGTTGGTATGGAATTTATATTCTTTCAAGACAGGCAGTTTTAGAAGTTGAAGTCTGGAGAAAAGTGAAAATTGACATTCTTACTTTGCTTATCAGATAAACTCTGAGCTTCTAAAAATACCAGGTGCCTGGCTTTCCTTGATAGCTTGAGAGGCCAAGAGGAACCCAGGTGTGTACCTTCCAGGGACTTTCCCATCGATCCTGCGAGGACTCGGGAGGCTTGGAAATTGCCCAGGTGGCTTCATCTTGCTGTGTGAAAATGAGAATACAATTCGAAATTGTATCTTACACAGTTTTAAACTTGTTAAAAAAAAAATTCAGCATCCTTAAAGAGCTCTTCGAAAATGGAATTGAAAAGACAATGGAACAGATTGTTAACGATTGGCTTTTGTTAACTCTGTGTGTGCCTGTCATTTTCCTGCTGGTTTCGTAAAAGCATTTTTCATACACTTCTACCAAAACAAACAACAACAACAAAAACTCTTGTTTTTTTTCCAAAAAATTTTCGACCTTGATTAAAAAATCCCTGCCAGCCCTGCGTGCATTTTCCAATATCTCTTCTCTCTCCTCCCTGAGAGCTGCTTCCTTTGAAATTTCTTTATTATTAGACCCTGCAATGCTATTTGCAGTTCTTAGCTGATCATTTTTTCCTTTGAAAGTACTTCAAAAGGATCATCACGATTTTATTCATTTTAGAATCCCAGCTTAAGTGCTCTTATGAAAAGCTTAATTTTTGTAAACCCTGGGCTTATAAATTTTTATAACCCAGTGCACAAGGCTAGTGCTTTGTAGGCACTGTGCTCACAGTTGTAATAAGTTGACCACAGTTTTGATCTACCCTGATGTGGTGAGCCATCTAGGAGAAAGTTCTCATTTGCCTCGAAATCTTCAGGGTGTTGAGATGTATTCATAAAAATAAATGAACTGCCACGCTGGGTCAGATTCAGGCGTTGGCCTTGTGCAGCAACAGAATACCAAGTATTCTGTGACGTTGTCGGCGGGGAGGCGCAGAGTTAAACTTCATGGCTTTGTAGGGTTCCTGGATCTCTTCAACATCTATAATTACATAATCTCTTAAAAGCCTCTCATTGATATATTTAAGTTCATTATGTTCAAATTCTTGAATTGTTTATTTTTATTCTATATTCTATACATTTCACACCTTTAAAGGTAGAACTTGATAGTACTGGTATTTTGACTTCCAAGTGCCCAATTTTTGGAATGGTAGAGTGTTAAAGTTGAAAGAGCCTAAAGGTCACCGCTGTAACCCCTTCATTGTATTTAAGACCTGTTCAGGCTCATAAAGTTGACTGGGGATAGACCTGGGAACTTGATTGTAGTCTCTTCTTGCTCAATTTTCCTTCTAGGGGACTATCTCACTGTCTCCCCAAACCCATCTAAATTCAAGCTTAGTGCCCATTCCCTAATAGTTGATCCTCTTTTGACTTCACTGTTTGTGCTGTTAGCATTCCTAATCATCATCTGGGCTTGGGATTCCAGAAGCATTACCTACTTCCCGATTTTCTGTGACCCGTCCATTCATCCAGTCGGTTGTTATGTTTGGTTGATTGTTGCCTTTTATTTCCAAATCCTTAAGCCTCTATTCTGGCTCAGCCCTCTAAAAGGCTGGGTTAGTAGAATGTAGCAATTTCCAAAGTGGGTTGTTCCATAAAAATTAGTAAGTTGAAAAAATACCCATAAAGTGAGTAGATGGTGTATAGTGATAAAGGTATCCTTGGAGAAGTAGGTGTTGGCTAAACAACATTTTGAATAAGTTTCTTTGCAGAAAGGCTTCTCATGGCCTTTTATTTGTGACTGCAGACTGTGATTATCCCAGAGAGAGATACAATATGCACGTGTCCCCGTTGTGTGACCATTGGACCACTCTGGGCGGGCCCATTATACGATCACACTGCTATCGTTCCTTCACGGTACCATTTCTAGATCCATTACTAGCTGACTTTTTGTGAGAATACTTGTTTGATGTGAGCCACACTTGGTTCACTCTCAGATGTATCTTATCCTTGTTTCCTCATTTATTCTCCTGGGTCTTTCCTTCCCCCTGGAAGCCCCTCTCCGCCTGTTACACAGCTTTCACAACCCAGTTGTGTTAATCATTTTTGTCGGTTTCCCCCAGACTCTTGCTCTTCTGAACTTACAGCATTTATTGTTTCACAGCTTAAAAAAAAGAGAAAATATTTGAAACAGTCAGAATATTGAAAGTAACATTGCGTACCTATAATAGTTAAATTGCTGGAATTCGCAAAGGTGACATTTTCCATATTTGTGTCTGTTGAGGTATCACACACACATTGTATTCTCTTTCTCCACTGGTAAACTTGTACATGTTACCCAAGCATGGGGCTTGTTTTTGTTTTTGTGTTTAAATTTTGTGTTGTTGGTGTTGCATTGCATTTAGATAGTATTCAGGGAGAATTGCCATCTTTGGGGCTTCATGGCTTGCCCTCTGCAAACTGATACACCTCTCTATTTATCTATGTCTTTTATGTCCTTCAATGAAATTTTATAATTTTACATGTAAAACTCTTTTATGTCTTCTGTTAGATTTGTGCCAAGGTGCTTTATGGTTTTTGTGGTCATTGTGAATGGTCATGGGAATTGAATTGCGTGTCATATTTCTGACTGGTGTCACTGGTGTACAAGAATGGTGTTGATTTTGTATTTGTTTATCGATGGTTCTTGGCTGATCAAGTGTACATTTAAACTTTTGTTTGTTCTTAGAGCCTGAAGTTGGGTGGCTTATCTAATAGAGCACAAAATACCAACCTGTAATGGAAATGTCACAATTTTTTTTTTTAAGATTTTATTGACTTATTTGACAGAGAGAGACACAGCGAGAGAGGGAACGCAAGCAGGGGGAGTGGGAGAGGGAGAAGCAGGCTTCCCGCTGAGCGGGGAGCCCGATGCGGGGCTCGATTCCAGCACCCTGGGATCATGACCTTAGCCGAAGGCAGACGCTTAACGACTGAGCCACCCAGGCGCCCCGGAAATGTCACAGTTTTTAAAATTACTGTAGGGATGCCTGGCTGGCTCAGTCAGAAGAGCATGAGACTCTTGATCTCAGGGTTGTGGGTTCGAGCCCCACGCTGGGTGTAGAGATTACTAAAAAAAATAATAAAAAAATAAAATAAAAACCGTTCCTTTAAAAAAATAAATAAAATTACTGTAATACCTTTAGAAGTAAAGGGAGGTGACTCTTTCGTTCTTTAATGTATGCATTCATTCATTCATCAGATGTTTGGGCGCCTAGTGCGCACTACTACACTAGGTGCTGAATCTTTACTGGTGATCAAGCAGACATGGTTTCTGCTCTCACGGCGTATGAGGAGGGAGAGACTTTGCAGAAATGAATGCAGATATTTATGACATATTTATGAATTGTGATGGGTGCTGTGAAGGAAAAGGACAGGGGGCTGTGAGTATAAGAAGGGTGGGGAGAGGCGACAATAGATTGTGGATACAGGGAGGGTGGGTCTGAGGACACTGACATTTGTGCAACCACTTGGGGGCTGAGTTGGTGCTGGAGGGGAGAGAAGCCTGAAGTGGAAGAGCCTTTCCAGGCAGTGAAAACCAAACCAAGCTCAGAAGCCCTGAGATGGGGCTCTGCTGTGAATGGTAGATTGATGGAAATTTTAGTAATCAACGACTTAAATTTTTTGTTATTGCCTCTTAGTAAACCATCATCCTAGTGGTATTACATACTGTGTGAATTGCGATGACATGAAAATATTTATTTTGGATCAGTATGTTCTCCTTCCTCAAATGAAACTGCTCAGTGAAGAGAGCCACCTCTGTGATGTGGCTTGAACTGGGCTACGGTCCATCCTCCATCCCTGACCCCCCCGACCCCCCCATCTGGGTGCTGCCATTGCACTCTGCTGGCTTCTGCTGGACACATCGGGATCCTGCTCAGACTGGGGCCTTGCTCTCTGCGTCTGGGGAAGCCCTGCCTGCCCTTACTGGGATGGGTCTTGAGCAGGGCCACCTTTGGCTCTTGCAGTGGCTAAGCCCTTGCCCCCCTCTCTCTGGCACCTTCTCCAAATACACACTGAAGGCTTTGGGGGTAGTGGAGGGGTCCGGTGTGAGTTACACACACCTCACTCCACTGGAATAATGGCTCTTTGGTCGTTGAGGCTTTGCGCCTGGGACAAGTGTGATGGAGCGTGGTTCACTCTTACAGGCCTCAGTGGGAGGCAGTGTGGTGTAGTGGTTACAGGCCGGCTCTGGACAAAGTATTGGTTTGGAGACTTGACTCTTCTGCTTAGGAGTCCATGACTTGGGGCATGTTGCTTAATTTGCCTCTGCTTTCTCATCTGCAAAATGCGGGTCATAACAGAGCCTTCTTTCGGGGGTAGGATTCAGTGTGTTAACATGTGCGTGTCTAGAAGAGTGTCAGCAAACACTCCACGTAAATGTTAGTTACTTCTTCTTGGTCTTTCCTGAAAATGGGTTCCTGGGGTTCTTCCTCTTCCCAGCCAGATGCTCAGATCCGTTTGAATCCAAGCAGCGCGTATAATTTATGATTTGATACGGCACTCTGGTTACGCCTGAAAAAGATGAAGGAATAGAGATGGCAAAGAAATAAACCAAAATGCTATCAGTGATTGTGTTAGGGCAGTATACTCTGGTGACTTGCTGTTACCCCTCTGATTTTATGCATCTTCTCTAATCTGGTTATGTTACTTCTGTACAAATAATAATATGATAAAACCTTATGAAAAAAGGCTAGGCTGGCAGTTGCCCTAGTGGGTCGTTGAAGTGGGGCTGGAAGAGGGGGACGCCTGGGTTCTACCTCCTTGGATTGCATTTACACGAGGTGGTGGAGTACTTTCCCATTTATGCTTACTGTTGGAGAAATACAACAGTATTTATTAAAAGCCCTTAGTAGAACTATCCCAGTAAGTTAGACGGTGGGGGGATGCAGTTCCTCCTGGAACCCTTTATTCTCTGTTTCTTTTTCTGTCTTTGTTTTCCTTTTTTGTTCCTTCTTGCACTCCCTGAGTGGGCCTCCAGCCATCTGTTACTCACTCTCCTTTGGGCTCCTCTTACTCCCCTCCCCCTTGAATATTGTTCCTTTTAATCCCCCATCTTTCTCCTTTCCTTGCTGTCCTGTAGAAGTGATGCATACATTTCTATAATTCAAAGAGTAAATTTTATTATTAATTGTAAAACTAAATGTAACTTGTTGCCCTGAAAAATCTAAATTGAGCAGCCTTTTGTTTACTCACAGCTATAATTAAATAATTGATTGATTGATTTACTTACTAACTAACTCCTTAAACTCTGTGGGGGGGGGGATGTCCTGTGCCTCCTAAAAGCACCAGGAATCTTGGGGGATTGGGAGGCTGAGAGCAAGGGAAGAGTGAGGGAATGCTGAAGTTAAGTTTTTCCTCTTTCCCTATTTTGATTAGGGTGATCTGTATTGTTACCATTTCATTATGTGTCAGAATTTTTGAGCCTTTCCCAACTGGAAGAACAGAATTCTGGAAAATTACCAAAATGCATTTTTACAAAGAAAATGTTGCCAAATCTGACACATTTCCTCAAAAGCCTGTTGATTTTAATTACTTTTTAAAAAGTTCAGTGAGCTTTCCAGCTTTCCTTTCGTGCCCTCTTGTATAATTATGAGCGGAGAAGAAATGGGCTTTCCTGCTAAGTTCGTTTTATCTGCAGGAATTTATCTGTAAGCTGTGGCATCCTCTAAGTATCCCAAAATAATACTGACACAGATTTCAAAGAGGAGATGACAGCAGTGTTGCCTGGCCTGAGTGGAAGAGCTCTTTTCCTTGAGAAATATTGCCGATTGCAGTGACATTTCACAGCTGAATGTGAAATCTAGTTGAGGGGATTTAAATGAGGTGATGCCTTCCTATACCTGATTTCACAGTTTATAGTGTTTTTCATCTCTAACCACAAATGCCCAATTTGAATGTAACATAAATATTTATGAGCATTCCTTCTGTGCGTTAAGGAAGTCTGTACAATTGCAGTAAAACCAAGCTTTATAGAATGGGTATAATTAGGAGTTCATATTTATTTTTCAACAGGTTTCATCATAGGAGTCCTTTGCATCAGAAACACTATCTACACCACTTCTGAGTGAGGCAGTCGTCCGAGAAGGTATGTCTGTACGTACACCTCTGCTGCACACCACGTTTTGGCACAGACGCTCCCAGGTGTGGGCGTGAAATAAACCAAAATGCTATCAGTGATTGTGTTAGGGCAGTATACAAGTGGCTCTTGCCTGTTTCATTTCATTTAACCCAAAAATGGAGGAGGAGAAATTTGTTGAGTTTGTTGGTATGAGGCATCCAAGGATAGGGCGTGAGGGTTGAAGAAATAAAGGTAAAACTGTCAGCCCCACTTTAATACTTGCCATTTGTTGCCAATGTGGGAAACAAACAAAAAGGTGTAGGTAAAATATTAAAGGAACAGTACCAATTGACGTCCTTAGGGGGCGACCAGTTTTCTGTCTCATGGACTCCCGGATGGAAGAGCTGTCAGCGTCTCTCCTCTTCGGATGGAGAACATGTCCCTCTTTACCTGGTGGACATTGGATATGGAGGTGGCTTCACCTTCTGTGATTTAGCTTCCAGCTTGACATTTGCTCTCCTGGCAGCAGCTTGCGTGTGATGATGATCTTTTCTTACTAGAACACTTAATAACCATGGCAGATGTTGGGAGCTCGGTTCCACAGTCGTACAGCTGTTTATATGTCCAGTTGGATTTCTCGAAAGAATGAATCAGTTTTTTTAGGATCTCATGCTGAGGGCTACAAGGATAGTAGGATTTAAGGGGAAATTTATTTAATGGGAGTTTGCATTGGACGTTGCAACAGATGTAGCGCGGATGTGGAATGACAGCTGAAGGCAGGTCTGGAGTAAACCTCCTATTTATCCTTCAGCCAAGCAATTCTGAAAGTCCAAGATGGCTGGAACTCTCATTGGGACATTGTATACTAGAGAGTCATCTTAAGAACATTCCAGAAAGTTTGGAAAATGGAGGAACTTTCAGCTCTGGTCATTTCTGAATATTCCTTTCCACGCTTTTTATGCCTATGTTTTAAGATCTGTATTGCTGCCGAGTTTTTGAAATCAATTTTATAGTTGTGTATTATTCCACTGAGTACCGTAATGTCCTCAAACATTTCTTACAGTTGGGCATTTGGGTTGCCTCCACATTTTGCTGTTGTGAGTAATACATTGATTAACATTGTTGTACATAGAACTTTTTCCATATTTCGAATATTGATCTTCTGACAGTAGATGTTGAGAACAGTGATAGTTGGAATGTGGGAGGGTTCCCCGGTTCCTTTGAGAGGTCAGGAATGGCTGGCACACACAGGTCCGAAGGGGACGGGTTCTCTTTGGGATACGGGGCCTCAGGGCAGTGAGTGAGGCCCGGCAGACTGCCGAGGTACAGGGCCTGGAGCTCAGGGACAAGCCAGGGCCTGAGGTCCAATGAGGGGATCGCCGGCATCTGGTTGAAGATGTTAAGATTGCTTGGAGGGTGGAATGAGGAGAGAGGAAGGTGGGTGATAGAACTCTGGGGAACATTGTTTTGTGACTAGAGGAAGGAGAGGCCGCTAAGAATAAGGAGTGATGGAGGTAGGAAGTGGGCAGCCAGGAAGAAATGGCCCTATGGAAGCCAGGGCAGGAGAGAGCTTAAGGAGAGAGTGCAGTGGGCAATGAACAGGTGGTGACATTTTATCTGAAGCTGTTTCAGTGGCATGTGGCAAGTGTCAAAGATAGGCCTTGTCAGAAACCTTAGCTGTATGGAGGAAGAGACTGGAAGTAGGCAATTGCCAGAAGGGGTCGTAGGATGGTTTATTAGTCTGCTAGGGCCGCCATAACAAAACACCACAGACTGAGTAGTGGAAACAATAGAAACGTATTTTCTCACAGTTCTGGAGGCTGGAAATCCAAGAATAAGGTGTCAGCAGCTGTAGTTTCTGACAAGGCCTCTCTTTGGCTTGCAAACAGTCACCTTCTCTCTGTGTCCTCATCTGGTTGTCCCTCCATCTGTGTCGTCTGTGTCCCAGTCTTCTCTTCTTATAGGGACACCAGTCATATTGGGTAAGAGCCCACAATAATGGTCTGGTTTTAACTTAATCACCTCTTTAAAGGCCCTGTCTCCAAGTACAGTCACATTCTGAGGTCCTGGGGGTTAGGGCCTCAACATATGAATTTGGGAGGGGGACACAATTCGGCCCCTAACACATGGCTTCTAGGCCTGATAACCCCGTCTCCTTCCTTGCTCTGTGCTCCTTCCCATCCTTCACATGGTTGATCATCTGCTCCTTCTTGTCATATGTGTGTCTTGGCTTTGGTGACCTGTGTTCTTCTGGTCTCAACCCTCAGCTCCTCCTGACCCCCTTGGCGTCCACATCCTGCAGGGTTTGGGCCTTGGCCCTCTTCTCTTCCTGAAGTCAGGTTCCTCTGTCTGTCTTCAACTCCTCAATGGCAACTCCTCATCCTATAGCAAAGTATTCCTCCTTCCAGGTGTCAGATTAACTCTTGTTTTATTTTGATGATGATGATGATTGATTGATTGTTTTATTTTATGAGAAGACTAAACCATTTTGTGATCCTGTCCTCATGGTTGCTTATCTCACAGTTAAAAAAAAAAAAATACTGGGAACATTGATTTAGGTCAGGGTTCAGGAAAACTTTATATTTGAGTTCACCTCATATTTCACAAATTAGTGTTTTTCTCCCTTTCTTTTTAAGGGTCTGCCTTGGTTAAAATAAGACTGAATGGGTTGCTATCTCAGTAGAGTCTGGGGCAGAATTATTTTGGCAGGTGTGGTATTACTGCCTTTTTGTCTCCAGATGGAGGTTTTTTGTTTGTTTTTAAAGCTATAGAGGTTAAGATTATCCTGTTTGATGCCTAGGAGGGAGGCTTCGTGTGCATATTGGTGAAGGGAACAAGGTTGACTTGTGGAGGATGTTATTTAAACTATGGTTGGTTGTTTTGGGGTTTCTGGTGTATATGTATTTACATAGTGTTTCTCTCAATAATCTTTTGAAATATATCAATATGATTTCTGCATAAAGTTCATATTTTTATTGAAGAGGCTGAGTATCAGATTTCTAAAGTATGTAAATTATGGATAGATTGACTCTTTGGCCACCCAAAATGGAAGCACCCAGATTTTACTAGGCAACCTTGAGAGAAACATTTATCTCTGTTGACAATTTTAAAGCAGTATGTAATTTTAAAGTATGAAACTCAAATTTAGTTTTTAATAGTAACTTACGTGTTTATTCTATCTTTAAGAGCCGGGTTATGGAATGACATGTGACCTTGTACTCTTGACTCTATGTCTGGTTGTGGGTTTGCAGTGTTATTTTTGTGCTTTCTTAAATGACTTAAGCACTTCTGACTGTACATTTGGGACAGAAAAAATATGGCAGTTGGATATAGTTTTGAAAAACCGGCTAGATTTTTAACCTGGTAATACGATAGTACTCTTCATTATTATAATTTTCTAGGCTCACAGCTTTAGAAAATGGTATAAGGTCTTAGGGACCTCCAGACTTGCTGGATTAGTTGGTGTTCTTTTTCTCTGCAAAATATATCAACTGATGTCCATAACACATGAAATGGTCAAAGCTACAGGGCTCCCCTGTTGTGTGTTCCTGGGTTTCTTTTTCTTTTTCTTTTTTAAAGATTTTCTTTCTTTGAGAGAGCGCATGAGAGAGCATAAGTGGGGGGAGGGGCAGAAGGAGAGCTCCCCGCTGAGCAGGGAGCCCAGTGCAGGACTCGATCCCAGGACCTGGGATCATGACCTGAGCCGAAGGCAGACGCTTAACCGACTGAGCCACCCGGGCGCCCTGCTCTTGGGTTTCTGTTCCCACCAGTGGACATGTGTGAGTGTCCAGACTCAGCTTTTTTTCCTTCTCCCCAAACCTGTTTATGCCAGTTGTACTTACTCCTCTATTTAATATAAAGATTTTAAATATATGGGCAAAAGTAATTACTGTTTTTGTGACAATTTATTTGAATTCGTTTGAATGTTTTGGAAAGCACCTGATAAAAAGTAAGTTTCTAAAACGGAATGGCGGCTGATTTTAGAGTGGCTGAGGTAACTGTAAAGGAGTTGGGGAGTCCTAAAAGAAGAGTGTTCCCACTAATATTGTCAGCCATTCAGGATAGGTGGGTTCAGCTGTGATTATGTAAGACCCAGGAATCTTAGTGGCTCAGAGCAATAATCTGCGCTCACTCGGTGCGTTCACCGACGGCCAGGTCCATGGCTCTGCTCTGTGTCGCCCTCGTCCATACTAGGGGACACAGTGTGATGAAGCAGCCCCCTCTGGAACCCTGCTGACCCCTTGGGCGGAGGGAAAGACCGCGGGGAAGCCTGCGTGACCCTGCCTGCATTCGGCGAGGTAGATAACCTTCTCACCGAGTAGTAGTGAGCATCTGCACTGTTTCTCTGGTGTCTTTATAGCCTCACCATTTCTTTAAAGAAATTTGACCTTTAAAAGGGTGATGCCTTGAGATGGTTTATAAAAGAAAGTACCGCTGGGTACTGCAGCTGGTGGACATAGACTTGGAGAAAAGGCCTCAGCATTACAGCAAAACACGGGCAAATAAATGTATGATGATAGGGTTTAATTTAAAAAAATATGTTTTGGTATTTATCTTTTTAAATGTCTTCCAACTTTGACTTTTTTTTTTCCTTTAAACCAAGCAGCCAAACTGTCAATCCTTATGCATTTGGATGAGAGAGGCTACTTTAGTCTTAAACCCTCCTGTCTCTCTTGCCCCCTCCATCAATTAGTGTTCTGCCTTTTATGATAGAGTCGTCTGTCATTTCTCTTGCACTTATCCACCTGTTTCACTTCCATTAGTTCTACCCTAGTTCTAGATTTGTGCCCTAGCTGGTTTCCCTGCTGCTAGCTAGTATGGTACCTTTACTGTACAGTTGGAAAAAGGTACCCTTCGGGGCAGACACTATCCCACAGAGGTCCACTTGATGTCAGTGCCCACTTTCCCCCTTGGCTTTTTATGCAGTGCACAAACTGAACAACTGCACAGAGCAATTTTGCTTCTTGCTTCTAGCTTTCTCCCAGCTAATTTGGACTATTCACTAAGTAAACAACCTTTACATTTTTTGTTGTCTGTCGCTGCTCAAGACATTTTTGATGACTCCCCATAATCTATAATGGCTATCTTCGATCTTATTTTCCATCGTACTGTCACCAGTGACTCTTAGTCACACTTGTGGCCCTCTGGATGCACTGACTGCAGCATAGACACAATAGATACTCTTCCCTCTCCTCTCCCACCCATTCCCACCACATTCCCAGCTGTAAGCTCCTCAGCTTGGACTCTCTTGTCTTGTCTCAGCTTACCTTTCCTCCCAGCCTCACGATCCACCAGGGCCCCGCCCCAGCTGTCTTCTGCTGTCGTTCTTCCTAATCACTCTCTTCTGGTTTGTTCTTCTTGTGTTAAAGTTCTTCTGCTGGACCACATACTGCTCATCCTCAGAAAGTCCAGGGCAAGTTTCTCCTCTTTAGCCATCCTTGTCTGATCCTCCTACACCATAGTAATAGCTCTGCCTCTAATCATAAACCTGAGTCTCTATATTCCTCTTTCTGCGGTGAATCACCTGCCCTGTGTGACACTTGTTTTATGAGTTATTTGGCTCTTAATGTGTTTTCTTTCCCCAATTAGATTGCCAAAGGCTGGGACGTAGTAGATGCATCTCTTATTCCTTTCTCCCAGAGTCTGTGTATCCCAGGTGCATGGGTCAGAGCAGTAGCCTGGAGAGAAGAGAGTCTAGCCTGGTTAATCATATAATACAGTTCTGGATGGAAGCTCAGGCTGCTTCTTCCCGGCCACAGGATATTGACCTAGTTTCCCCTTCTTATCTCTGTGCAAAATATTTGTTGTACTTAGTGTGTTCTCCCTGTCACAACGAATGTTTGTCTCTTCCTTTCATATGAACGGAATGCTGAAGTACTAGTTAAATCAGTGGAAAAAACAATGGAGAAGAAAAGTTGGTAAGCAGTTTTATTTAATTCCTAAACTAGGGGACCTTACAATTATGTCGTTTAAAAAGAACTTTATAGTTTCCTTTTAATCTATCTGCCTGCCTGCCTACTTATTGAGAGACATGATTAAGGGTGGATTGTGAATTTTAAGTTTTTATGCCTTTTAATTCGATGACTTAAAATGTAATAATATGATATTTTGAAGACCTCTTATTTTGATAAATTACTGGGAGAGGGAAATGAATTTTTCTTAATCAGGCATATCCAATGTGGTTGACTATTGAATATCTTATTCCTTTTTTTTTTTTAAAGATTTTATTTATTTATTTGACAGAGAGAGACACACAGCGAGAGAGGGAACACAAGCAGGGGGAGTAGGAGAGGGAGAAGCAGGCTTCCTGTGGAGCAGGGAGCCCGATGCGGGGCTCGATCCCAGGACCCTGGGATCATGACCTGAGCCGAAGGCAGACGCTTAACGACTGAGCCACCCAGGCGCCCCGAATATCTTATTTCTTACCCAAATTTCCCTTGGGAAAATTTATTGAAAATTTATTTTATACATGGCCAAACTGATTAACTTTAAAAATTGATTTTTGTGTAGCTTTACAGGTTAAGTGTGTGCTTATATTCTAGTAAAAAAAAATAGTGTATGTGTGTGTGTGTGGGGGGACATTTGTATGTTTGTATCCTCATATAAACATATGAATAATTGCTATGTCTTACAGAACTTTTGGAAATGAGAACTATTATTCAAATTTAGTTAACATTTATAAATTTAAATTTAGTCAAATTTTAGTAAACATTTTAATTTATGACTTAAAAAGTTATGTTATAGCATGCCTTATATGTTGATTTGCTGTATCGTGTATGTTTTAGTTCTTCATAAATACTTCAGAATGTACTTAGAGATATCTAAGATATGTATTATGGTGCATTTGACTTTAAATTCAGTATTGCTTCCAACATGAGAAAAATTAGAAAAACTTTGGCTCAGAAAATACTTCCCAGGGGCGCCTGAGTGGCTCAGTCGTTAAGTGTCTGCCTTCGGCTCAGGTCATGATCCCAGGGTCCTGGGATCGAGCACTGCCTCAGGCTCCCTGCTCGGCGGGAAACCTGCTTCTCCCTCTCTCACCACCCCCTGCTTGTGTTCCTGCTCTCTCTCTCTCTCTGTCAAATAAATAAATAAAATCTTTAAAAAAAAAAAAATACTTCCCAATTCTGATTGTTGATTTTAATCAACTTAGGTAAAGTAACCCACTGCAATTTAGCTCTTTTCTTTAAAAATTCTTTTTTAATGACAAAGTAGTTCCGCTTTCTCAATTTACATCATCAGTGTCTTTTTTGGAAACATCTTAGCTATTTTTGTTTGATCAATTCTCAAGTAATAAGCACTCATGAAATCCTAATGTAAATGTATAAACATCTCTCCCTTTGATTACATAGTTGATTTATTAGACTTTGTTTCAGTGAATATTCACTGCTTGAGGAAGTTTCTGAATTTTTATTATTCTAAAAACCTTTTTCTTAACCACAAGTACAGAGACATTACCAAAATGCAGTGTTGAGTGATGCATATTTTTCTCCTTTTACTATATAGGTTTTTTAATTTTGTAATCTTTAGGCCCCTTTTTGCTTTCATAACTAGATTAACTCACTAAAATAGTCAGTGCCATTTTGCAACTAGCCATATAGTTGTAAACAGAACACATTCACTCATGCCTTGATGCCTGTAGTTAGGAAGATCCAGTTGACTCCGTGCATTTCCTACTGTGCTGTGTATGGTTAGACCCTTAATACATTTTTTTGCTGGTGAGGTCAGAATAAAGAGCTACTTTCCTTAACCTCTGAGTAAATGTCACTGAGAAAGATTCTTGTGGACTGGCATTCTTGGTCTTTAACATTCTTTATAACCAGAGACAGGATGAATAGTCACCGAAAAATTAAGGAACTCAGTCTTTGCAGATTTGAGCATTTTTTTGTTGAATCGGTGATGACAGACTGGGACAGGATCTTAGGAGATGATGTATTCCCCCTTTGTGGGGAAACTGAGGCTCAGCATTGGCAGTATGCCCAAGGTCTCACTCTGAGCCAGCTGCAGAGCTGAGTCTACGACTTGGATCTTCTGGGTGTTTTTTCTGGAGCCACTCTAGTAGTCATTCTAACCTCTGTGATTTGCAGAAAGCAACAGCTGATGTTTCCCTGAGGACTGACTTGCTTCCTTGCCCCAAAGAACAAGTGCACTAAATTCAATACGTTTCCCTCTATTGTCCCTTAAAAGAGCCTGAATGATGGGAAGGTGCCTTTTTAAGTCTGCTCTGGGGTACCATGGGCTGTTTTCTTGTGAGCATCTTTGTTCAGCCAGATGTCTTAAAAAAACCAATCCATAGGGACTCCCCAAACTGACGGGTACAGGAAATCCTCTGTGAGTGCTCACCAGGGGCAATGCACTGGTCTTTTAATTATAAGGGAGTACCTTGAGTGATGGGATGGTAGGATCAAGTATAAAGAGAACAGAAAGAACGAATCTACAGGCAGTGTCAGGAGGTGAAGTGGGGCAAGGGACAGGATGACTTGGTGAGGCTCTCTTAGCACATGGGATGGGATCTGGACCCTCTGATTAACAAGCCAGTTCATTTGGAAGGAAAGTTGGTTTTCCCTGGGTGGTTGTATTCAGTTTAATACTCATTGGTCGCACTTGGTATCTGTGCACCGGCCAGGAACAAGTCTGAGCTGTCGGGTGTGTTAGTTAAATTTGAGCACTTTTACATTCACCTAGGGGTCCTGGGGCCTCAGGTTTGCCAATCTAAACACATTCGGCTTATTGGAATTTTTTTATCTACCTTGAGGGAACACATTGAGAAGTCTGTGGGTTATAATTAGCACACCGCACGTGCAGCTGAGTTTGTGTTTCTGGCCGTAACAGAGGTTTATGGTTTTTGGCTACCTTGTCCCGGAGGAACTCAGAGCACTTTTCAGACGTTAGCTCATTAATTCTTCTCAGACCCAGTGTGAGTAAGATAGCGTGGCCATAGCTTCCCCCTAGAGCCAGAGACTGCTTGATGTCCATTCTAGACCTTCTAGGATTTTGGCCGGTGACGGTTGCCAAGTTGGGGGTGGGAGATGGGAGGAGAGGGAGGGCGGGGGTGGCTTTCGGACCCAGTTTTGGTGGTGGATGGCATTCTCCGATGTTGCCTTGCCCTTTGGCATCGTTCCTGCCATGACTCTGCAGAGCTTCCTCTAGGAAATGATGTTGGGGACAGTGACTTTGGCTGCTTTTACTCGTCAGGGTATTGAACCCCATGGGTTGACTTTTGCAAATGAGGCAACTCTCTTGGTTTTTGACCTCGGATACACATGCTGGATGCACATGCTGGTAGGTGAGCTCTTCAGGGTCAGGAGAAATGGGCATGGGGAAGGAGGGAGCTAGCATCCAGTGAGATCCTGCCCTCTTAGGGGCTTTGCTTTCTTAGCCAGCCTGCCTCAGAACCCTGGGGAATGGAGGTTGTCATCCCTGAGCTTTTAGATCAGAAATTCAAATTCCAGAGATGAATTAATTCCCTTGGGTTCAAGCCTAAGACTGTGATCCAAAGCCTGTGGTGTCCTGTATTGGGGCAGATCAAAAGGGAATTCTCAGTGATGGTAAACTCTTGTTACCAAACTTCTGTAGCAAATGACTCTTCCCAGTGTGGAAGCAAAGCTTCTCTTTAAAAAACTGGGTGTGTTGGGGTGCCTGGGTGGCTCAGCTGGTTAAGCTTCTGGCTTCAGCTCGGGTCATGATCCCAGGGTCCTGGGATCGAGCCCCGCATCGGGCTCCCTGCTCGGCGGGAAGCCTGCTTCTCCCTCTCCTGCTCCCCCTGCTTGTGTTCCCTCTCGCTCTGTGTCTCTCTCTGTCAAATAAATAAAATATTAAAAAAAAAAAAAAAAAAAAAAAAAAAAACTGGGTGTGTTGCGAAAAGTTTGCTGACCTGGGAATGAGGTTGATGGGTGCATGCAATGTAATAGGTGTGAAAGACCGCTCAGAGCAGTCAGGAACGCTTTCTCCTTGCCCTGCCTCTTCCAGAAACCAGTTGTGCCACACCTCCTGGGTCCATTTCTCTCTCTTCTAACAGAAGGGCTTGCCTGGGATCCTAACAGATTTTGCTCAGACATCAGAAGAGAGA
>NC_138371.1:39362311-39407614 GCF_054177405.1 Leptonychotes weddellii | reverse complement strand
AAAAAAAAAAAAAAAAAACTTCTTAAAGAAAAAAAAGGGTGGGAGATATAGAAAGAGCACATGTTATAATTTGCCCCAGACAGCCTGGCATTCCTGTTGAATCCTCGTAATTATTGATAGTGCCCCTTGCATTCCCAGAGGTGTCTGAGTTTGGGCCCCCAGTGGGTAAGGTGCTTGGGCGTGTCGGGAAAAGGTGTGCAGTCCTGCCTGAGGAGCTAGAAGACGGGACAGTGGGAGTCTTGTATGATGAATCTGCCATATAGATAAGGAATAGGATTCTAGGCCCAGGAAATAATTTTCCCATTCGAGGAAGCAGTGTTGGTTCCGTCATTCAGTATTTGCTACTTGAGTGCCTGCCGTGCGCCAAGTACGAGTTCTTCAGGTGCTGTGCAAAATCTCAGCCCCTTTGGGCTTCTGTTCTAGAAGGGAGAGAGACAGTAAGCAAGAGAAGTAAATAAAATAAAGGATGTTTTAGATTGTGACAGATGCTCCGGGGAGTGGCTGGGCTTCCTCTCTGCCACTCTCGTGTCCCCTGATTCCCAGTGTGGGGGCACAGTGGCCTGTGTGGACTTAGGGAAGAGGATGCGTATCGAGGCACACATTCCCAATATTGGATTCTTCCTGCTCATGCTCAGTCACATAGCATTTACTGTTTTTATAATAGTGCTTCTGAAAGGTTTTAGGTAAAATTTGAATTCCTCATTGATGTATGAACTCACCATGTAGCTGTTTTATTTTTAAGGTAATAATTTGTTCGTGTCCAGTTGTCCCGGCCTCATAACTTGCTCGCTCTGTGTTGCTTTGATCTGAGTGTCCTCATTAAGTGATTAAGATTTGGGAAGCAGATAGACCAGCTTTGCTGTGTGCTAACTCCCCACCCCCATGTTTTCTGCATTCAGGGTCCTTGGGTAGATGTGTATACATTTATTTATTTACTTATTTATTTACCTACCTATTTATTTTTAAGATTTATTTATTTATTAGAGAGAGCATGTGCATGCATGCACAGGGGCGGGGCAGGGGAGGGGCAGAGGGAGAGAGAGAATCTCAAGCAGACTCCCCACTGAGCGCAGAGCCCTGTGCGGGGTTCCATCCCATGACCCCGAGATCACGACCTGAGCTGAAATCAAGAGTCAGATGCTCAACCCACCGATCCTCCCAGGCACCCCTACATGTGTATATTACTAAGAGAGTACAGGTTTTGTTTTTTGGTTTTTTTTCGTGTTGTTTTTTTATTCCTCAAACCTGATTGCTTAAGATGTCAACATTGAGACATTCCCTCCTGCCATCATTTTCCATGTCCCTGATCTCTTGTTTCTTTTCAACCTCCATGGCCCAAGAGCAGATATTGTACGTTTTCTGACACCAAATGTTTGTTTTTTTCTAACACCAGCTAATTCTCTGACACCAGTCTAATGATTCTCTTCAATTCTGACACTACCCAGAGTTAGTGTAGATTTCCCACAAGACAGCCCTGCTTTGGATGCCTGCTGAGAGCAGAGTACCCGGGTTTCCCACACTTCTACCCAGCTGATTACAAATTTGGGTGTTTCCACGATCTTGCTCAGGTTCAGTAATGTGCTAGCATGACTCCTAGAACTCAGAAAACACTTTATTTCCATCTGTTGATTTATTATAAAGGCTACAACTCAGGAACAACCAAATGGAAGCAATGCATAGGGCAAAGTGGCGGGGGGGTGGCGCGCACAGTCTCTATGCCCTCTCTGGGCGTGCCAGCTCATCAACCCACTGCTGCTTTCGCCATCAGCTCACCAAATTCTTTGTTCAAAAGTTTTTATAATCCACTCTGAAGCTCCTCCTTCCCTTCCTGGAGGTGGGGAGATGGGACTGAAAGTTCCCACCCTTTAATCATGCCTTTGGTCTTTCTGGTGACCAGGCGTCATCCTGAAGCTATGCAGGGATCCCACCGTGAGTCACCTCATTAGCAAAAAAACTCAGGTGTGTGTGAAAGGCACTTGTTATGAATAACAAAAAAACCCCATTCCTATTACTCAGGAAATTCCAAGGGTTTCAGGAGCTCTGTGTTAGGAATCAGACACAGAGACCCACTACATTTCTTATACCACAGATGTGGACATGTGCCTACTTCATTCTTGAGTGTTAGCTTCCTGAAACCAAGTTAATGCTGGAGTTTCTGTATGGTGCCCTGGAAACTGGAATTAGTGGGCCTCCTTTTTTCCAGAACTGTCTTGAGCGTAGTTCACCAGTTCAATTCAATAAACAGAGTGTCATCCAGACCTGACTGTTAGCTCCCCTTGTAGTAGGCACCCTCTCCACATGGGCCCTGGGTCCCATCCAGCCCTTCTGTAGTCCTGAAGGATCTCACTGTGCCATTATCCCCCTTCTCCACTGTATTCTCAACTCTTCCTTCTCCCGCATCCATTCCCACCCACATACGTGCTGTACTATTCCTTGTGATTCCATGTCTCCTAGCTATCACACCATTTGTTTCCCTCGATTACAAAACTCTGAAAAAGTTGCATACCCTTGTTGTGTTGGACTTTCATCTCCTCACTCAATGACAAGATCACCTGTCACCTCCATGTTGTCACACCCAGCTGTCAGTTTTGAGCCCTTCTCTTCCTTTAATTATCAGTAATATTTGACAGTATCACCAGTTCCTTCGCAAAACCCTTTCTTAGAATTTGGCCTTCTGGCCTCCACACCTTCCTGTTTTCCCCTAGCCTGCGGGCTGCTCCATCTCTGGCCTCCGCTGGATGCGCCTCTTCTCCTACCTCTGAATGTTGGTGCATCCGAGGGCCTGGTTCTGGGCCCTTACTTTTGCCTTTGTGGGCATTAGTTCCAGGAGCCCACGTGGGCTTTAAATACCCTCAAGGTGCTGCTGCATCCAGAATTAGGTCTCTAGTAGGACTTCTTCCCTGGGCTCCTAGCTGTTAGCTACATTCACCTCTTCCGAATCTCCTTGGCTGTCCAAGGGGCATCTGGAAGTTCAGTTGTATGTGTCAAACCAGACTTCAGACTGCCCTGCTCCCTCTCTTCGTTCCCATCCCAGTCTGTGGCAGCACTATCTTTGGTTGCTCATGCCACACCCTTTCTTTCTTTTCTCTTCCACCCCACATTCAACCGATCATCAGGTCACGTTGACTTTCCCTTGATAAACCCAGTCTTACCACCTCCATTGCCGCTATCCTGTGTTGGTTAGTTTATTGGAGGAGCTTCCTAACTGGTCCCTTTACCTCACTTCTGTTGTCTCCTCCTCCCACAGCTCACCCCCTAGCCGTCTTTCCTCCACGAATGTTACAGCTACTGGCTAAAGTGATTTTTCTTGAGGATGCCCATCATATTGTTTTTCTTTGCTGCTCAGGAACCTGTAGTAGCTCCCATGTGTCCTGCAGGGCTCCTCTTGGTGTAGGCACTGACCAGCTGACTGCATATATGACCTCCCACCTGCTTGCTGCTCTCATACTGGTCCCCCAGCAGCTCCTCTAGCATGCCAGATGCTGCATTACTCCTCTCGCATCTAGGGGTTGATGTGTTCTCCCAATCCAGTTAGGAATGTCTTTAAAAAAAAAAAAAGATTTTATTTATTTATTTGAGAGAGAGAGGGAGAGTGCGCACAAGCAGGGGGAGGGACTGAGGCAGAGAGGAAGCAGGCTCTCTGCTGAGCAGGGAGCCCGACGTGGGGCTCGATCCCAGGACCCTGGGATCGTGACCTGAGCCAAAGGCTGATATTTAACTGACTGAGCCACCCAGGCACCCCAGGAAATGTCTTAATTGTTGACACTGCCTAAAATAGCAGACCCTGCCCCAGTCATGCATCATCCCTTTAGACTATTTTACTCTTCCTTGTTAATCGTTATCTGACATTTCTCTAGGTGTTCATTCATTGATGTCTTTATTATTTGTCTCCTGTCCTGGAATGCCATCTCCATGAGAGCAGGGGCCTTGTTTATTTTGCATATCCATGTATCCACAGCAGTTGGAATAATGCCTGGCAAAGAGCAGCCACTCCATAAATATTTGTTGGGTGAGTGGATGGATGAATGAATTTGGGGGCCTACTACTTGTGCGCAGAAGCTGTGTGTAAAAGACACCGCATGGCCTTTGTCTTCAAGAATTTTCCAGGCTAGTTGGAGGGAGGAAGGAATGGCTAGATAAATGGGTCATTTTAATATAATAGCATACTTGCAATGACAGAAAATAAGTTGGGAGTACAGAAAAATTGGTGGGTGTTCAGGGATTCTGAAGGCCCCACCTGTGTTGAGTGTTTCGGAAGGACTTGTAGAAATAGGTAGCTGTTATGGTGTGGTAACTAGCTATGGAGAAGATAAAGCCAGAGGCCAGTTTGGGCTGTGGCACAGGGAACCGGGAATCTGAGGATGGGGGAAAAGCCATTTGAGTTGAGGTGATAGCTACATGTAGAACTTTTTTTCATTTTCTAAATAAAACATTCCGATATCAGTCTACTTGAATTCTTGGGAGGATTGAAGGATTATGAAGGTTACTCCAAAGTAATAGGAGGAGAGTTTGAGGTGAGGGTGGCCCTTAAAATTACAAGCTTTTTTGTGTGGAAAAATTGTCATCTTGCATTTTCAGTCACCAACTGGAAAAAAATTTCAGACTTGTTAAATATGCCTAAATATGTATGTGTATAAATGCAATGTTTTAATGAATGACTGAATGTTGAAATGACTTATAAGTGGAAACAGATGTTAATTCATTATGTTTTATGACAGAACCTCTGGTTGCTATTGATGATGAATCAGGTTATTCAGGAGGAGGAACATGTAATATGATCAAAATCAATATACTGATTTGGGGCCATTATTGACTTCTGCAAAGGATGCACACTCCTTTGGATATGAAGCCCTTCCCTTAGGATACTGTTCGGTGTCTGGATGCATGGGTGTTCAGCTTGAGGTCTGAAAATTAGACCCTCAGTTACATTAAGAACATCCTAAGCCTTATAGATGGCTTAGCCTAATTAAAAAAAAAATTAGTGATAGAGGAATAAATTAGAATGTATACGTTTTCTACTAATCTTTTTCCTTCAGTCCACCTCAACAGCAAAAAATGAGAAAGCACCTGGAGGGAGGGAGGATTTGGCTGGTTTCCTTTGGGAAATGCATACAGGTGCTTTAGGTTGCCTACTTAAAACCTTAGATCGCCATCAGAGGGGTCCATTCCCTCTTTCATATTCTATTTTCATGAAGTACACATCTCTAGGGCTCTTGGATGTTTCTTTAGGTGTTGCTTGTTTTTAAACTACTGCTTTGATTGCTTTCAAAAGACATTCTCATACTCATGTACCCTCCCTCGCATTCCGTCCTATGGTGTTGCTGCCACTTCTGTCTATATTTATAATTACCTCGGCCATTATTAAGAAGAGAGGCTGATACATAATTTGCTCATGTAAATAACATTACGGATAAAAACCAGGAATGACGTTGAAAATGGCAGAACCCCCTCAGAGGTCACAGAAATGTATTAAAGGTGTTCCTGGGGCGCCTGGGTGGCTCAGTCGCTAAGCGTCTGCCTTCGGCTCAGGTCATGGTCCCAGGGTCCTGGGATCGAGCCCCGCATCGGGCTCCCTGTTCCGCGGGAAGCCTGCTTCTCCCTCTCCCACTCCCCCTGCTTGTGTTCCCTCTCTCGCTGTCTCTCTGTCAAATAAATAAATAAAATCTTAAAAAAAAAAAGGTATTCCTGAAGTATCAAGATGTTAAGACCTAACTTGCACAATGAACACGTGTGGCTATTTAAGACTACGTGATGTGGGTGAGTCATTGCCAGCTGGTTACTCATTACCTGGAAGGGGGCTATAAGGAAGGAGGAAGTGTGGAGATGTGTACCGGTGTTTGTTGGACATTGTTCCCAAAACAAATAGAAAACGCTACGTAATGCTTTGCATATTTGCTTCCTTTTCATAATGTGACATAATTTTCACCATTGTGGTATTGTGTCTGTGATTGTGAATGTCATTCTTTGCCTTGCAGGCACAGTTAAGGGGGCATAAAGGAATCTGAAAACTTGAAAATCCCTGTCATTTTTTTATATGTAGGGACTTTAACTTTTCTTTGGGGCTTGCATATGTCTGGCATGGATCTTGAATAGGACTTTCACAGTTAAAATCAGTCCCATGTGAACATTTTGGCTGTGGAAATGGAGAAGTGGAGTTGGAGTGCGTTGTAGCTGGTGACCAGTCGGTTGTGAGCTCTCTCTCTTTCACTTGGCCTCTTCTTGCCTGCTCCACTCTTTCTTTCATTTCTCCTTCTCTCCGTTCACCCTGGCCTTGCATTTTGTTACCCCTCACTCCACACTTCTCCGCATCTTCACGTGCTTCTCATCTTTCGAGATGTAGGAGGCGTACATCTGCATTTTGAAGCTTCTTCCTAAAATGTCTCTTCAGGACCCTTAACGCATCTTTTCTATAGCATGCATTATGTCACGATTATATGGCAGGGTATTGTGTGCTATCTTATATATTTCATTAATTGTTTCCTACTTATGGATTGGATTTATGCAAGAGGAAGCATCTTTTGAACAGAGACTATACATTGTACTCTTTTTGTTCCCTTAAGATTGGTGGTCTTAAAATCCATCCAGTATGTTTGCTTATATATAGTTAACTTCATGTAATACCACTGTACTATGTACCTTATAAAACATACACAAGTATTGGGGGAAAAAGATGAATAAAGACATAAAGATAGAAGTTCTCACATTTTATATCCATACTCCAGTGGTTCATCTTGAGCATGCCCTGGTCCCAGACCTCACTTTGGAGGCCTAGTGTTTGGAACATGTTAGGTACTCAGGAAATACTTATTTTTAACCTTCGGCAATTCTGTGCTGGTTGCTAACATTTCTGGCTGTCCAAGTGAAAATCAGAATTATAGGCTGACTAAGGTAGGTTATGCTTGGGTAACAAACCTTTACATCTTAAGATATGACACATGAAGGTTTGTTTCTCACCGATGGTACAGTCTGATGAGGATCAGATGGATTTCCTCAGAGGCTCTCCTCCAAGTGGTGACACATGCCCAGCCTGCTTCTGTCTCGTAATTGTAATAGCTGCAACACGTGGCTTTTAGGGTTTGCTGTGGTAGGTGAAGAGAGAGCATGGTCAGGTCTTATTCTCTGGTCAGTGTGTGGTCACATGAGCTCAACCTAACTGCAGAGGCAGCTGGGAAATACATGCTTCCCCTGTGTGCCTGGGGAGGGGAATAAGTGCTGGGATTTAGTAAATATGTTGCAGGGCTTCCTGTTTGCTGGGATCCTGGGTACTGTGTAAAATACGCCTCTGCATGAATTTAAACACGAGGTCAGTAATATAATTTCGAAAGAAAACAGGTCCTCTTAAAGTACTTTCAAATATTTTTTCCTCGTCATGACTGTAATCACGGTGCATTTTCACATTTCCACTTTAATCTTATTTGAATGCATTTTAATTTTATTAAAGATTTTTTCTCTTTTTTTAATCTTTAATTTTTATTTACTTTTTAAGTTATCTCTACACTCATTGTGGGGTGAATGCATTTTAAATTATAAAAGTAAAACTGTCCGGGGTGCCTGGGTGCCTCAGTCCCTTAAGCATCTGCCTTTCAGCTCAGGTCATGATCTTTGGGTCCTGGAATGGAGCCCTGCGTCTGCTTCTCCCTCTCCCTTTACCCCTCCTCCCCACTCATGCGTGCTCTCTCTCTCTCTCAAATAAATAAATAAAATCTTTTTTTTTTTAAAAAGTACAACTGTTCACTCATTTTTCATGTTCCTGTTGTTCCTTTTTTTCTTCACATTGCTGTTTGGCATAGAGGCTAGTTGCTTACTGGTTTATTATGAACAAAGGTTTTTAGTCGTGTCACATTTCATTGTTCTTGTTTACAGGAGTAGTTAATATGTGAATATTTGAAGATGTGTTTAAGTGCTTTGATAGTTTGTAGCAATCTGTCTGTCTTTGGTGCAACTCCCATATTATTGATTTTCTTGGAACCAATATGTTTACTGGGAGTTTTAGAAAATTTGATGCTGACCTCGTCTATATTAATTTACGTATTCATCTATTGGGAATTGTGGCAAAATGGTTCTAACCAGCTTTGAAATTGAAGCCAGTGCAATGTTAATGTTTTTGGACTCAACTCTTCCCAGATGGGTGGTGAATAAATAAAACTGAATTTCCCCCACACTGGGGAGTTTAAATCGTGCTTAAGGACAACTGTAGTTAATTTCTTTTTCCAAATATGGATGCAGTCAAAGATGGAAGGTGAAGAAGTATTAAAATTTTAGAAATGATTACAGAAGAATTTTGATATTATTTTTGACCAACAAATTTTAATTTTAAGGCAATAATCTTAATTTTCATGGTGGGAAAACCAAAACCCACCTTTTCACCTCTAATATAATGTCACTCTATATTTTCATCTTAGATAATGTAGATAATATGTTGCTTCTGAATTTTACTTCCAAATTTGTACCAGTCATTCTCTTGTTAATTTTGGTCCTGATCAAGTACTTGCAAAAAAATATATATTTTTAAAGATTTTATGTATTTGACAGAGAGAGACACAGCGAGAGAGGGAACACAAGCAGGGGGAGTGGGAGAGGGAGAAGCAGGCTTCCCGCCGAGCAGGGAGCCCGATGCGGGGCTCGATCCCAGGACCCCGGGATCATGACCTGAGCCGAAGGCAGACGCTTAACGACTGAGCCACCCAGGTGCCCCTTGCAAAAAAATTGAAGTATATCCTTTATATACTTTTCTTGTATTCTCTTAATCTGGAAAAATATCCCTGTTTTTGTAAATTGTTTTATCAAATATAAAAAGCAAGCTCCTGTTTATATATCTCTACGCATTTATTAAAAAGGGGGTTATCTTATGTGTACATATCGTGTTTTACCTACAATACAGTGTCTCCTTTTGGGAATAGACTAAATTTTCTACTGTCTTTGAATGGTACAAGAGTGCCAAATTAAGTGTCCCGCTCATTGTCACTATTAATATTTGTAGGTCAGTGTACTCAAAGGTATGGTTAAAAATCATTGCCAACCAGCTCTTTGAAGGCATTAAAGAGAGCACTAAAGTAGCATGGATAATTGGAATAGGATTCTGTTTAACTGTTAAGCCAGATGCACACTTGGATGTTGGGAGCTTTGTACTTAACTGTTCTTTCTGCTTGGAGTGTCCTAGCCCCTCAACCTGTGTGTGTGCGTGTGCGTGTGCGTGTGTGTGTGTCTATCAGTCATCTGCTGACCTTCTCTGTATGCCTCTATCTGTCATCTCCACATGTCCTTCTTCCTCACCTCCTTCAAGTCTTTGCTCAAATGTCACCTTCTCATTGTATCCTTTCTAAGGGTCGCAGCCTGCTCCCCTTTTCTGCCCTGTCCCGGCACTCACTCTTCCTCGTGCCTGCTTTATTTCTCTTCTCACCACCTTCCGGCAAGCTGTACTTTACTTATCTTCTTTATCGCCTGCCTTCCCCCTGCACCTCATGCTGTAGAATGTTCAGTGTATTCCTGGTGCCCATAACAGCGGCTGGCCCATGGCAGATGGTCTGTAATATCATTTAACTAGATCCAATAAGCCTTAATCACATGTTAAAAAATATCTCATGTTCCAGGAATTCATCTCAAAAGATGAAGCCAAATTGTAAAGACTTTGTCTTAGCTTGATATTTAGTGACTGCTGCAAGCAAAGGAAAAGAGAGGAGAGTGGAACTTCAAATGGTCTAATATAATTTTAAAGTATAGGAAACAACTCCTTTACATATTCATAATGGAGAATGGAAAATAATAAAGTTATTCAAGTATGAGGTTTGAGTGTATCTTGAGAATATTATAGTTAAATATTCACAGATTAACTTGCACTGTCAGTACAATTATTTGTGGTGTTTGAGTTGTGGATGTCAACAAAGAATTTATGAATGGGAAATATTTAATTCTAGGGTTCCTTTCAAATGTAAAATTCTGTGGGTATATGGTTCTCTTTTGTGAGAAATGCATGGTATATTTTAGGAAAACAAATCATTAGAAATTGTTTTTAACATTATGAAAGGTTTGCTTCAGTTGTCTAGAATAGTTAATGGGGCGTGTGTGGGGCCATTTCATTCTATGGAGTTTAACCAGAGGTCATGGTCTACATTTGAGTAATCAAAGATTACTAACAAATCTAGATATGAAGCTTGGTTTTGCCCTTCATTGTCAACTCTGTCACTTGTGACAGAGATTCTTCTAGTAACTTGGAGATGTAACTGAGAGACCTTATTTGCATTAAAAAGAAGGCAGATATTTTCCAATTCTCTTTTTAGAGACGACTCTCAAGAAATAAGTCTTAACTGTTTTTGAGTTATCGGTGGCTGAGAGTTGGTTTATTTACTTTGGAGATCTTAGTGAATGGATCAATAGATTCTCATAAGCATATGCTTCCTTTTTAGTATCTCCACAAAAGCATATAAGGCAAGAGTCCTCTTGGAATTTGCAAGAAAGGAGAAGAATACTGGATTTTTGCAGAAAAATTGAGGACGTTTGAGGTGGTTGGGTGAGGGAATTAGGGCATAAAGCACAGAATTAGGAATGTGCAAATAATTTCAATAGATACAAAATCCACGTCAACAGTCATGCATTCAGAATTCCTGTTTCCATAGCACGTGGCAGGGCAAAAGCCCTTTGAAGTTTCTGTCAACTCAGTGTTGCTATAATTTATTCTGCTTGCCACTGAAGACTTGTAATAGTTTTGAATGTCAGAGTTTTAAGTGAATAACTGAAAAAGTTTTGAGAAATTGCATTTCTTAGTTATGCTTATAAGGGGGCTCATATATTTTGAAGCAGATTTATCTACCTGTCTATCTACGTACCGACTTATCTATCCATCCATCAGTGTATCATCTCCCCCCACCAAACAAACACCCAAAGAAGAGCTGTTACCTTTTACATGGATTTTAGTTACACTAATTGCATTATTTGGCTTTTTATAGTTCAAAAATGTGTGAGGAATGTGACTAGGAGCTAGTTATTAGATCCCCCCCACACACATTGAAAATTGACAGGAGACAGCTTACTAATTTATAGCCAATATTATAAAATGACTAGCTTTTTTAAAGTAGAGTAAAGGAAACAAAGTAAATGAGACCCAAGCAAAAGTTAATACCATGATGTCCTGTACGGTTATTGAATTTGGATTTTCATTTCCTGGTAGTGAAAACCAAAAGGAAAATATGATCAGTTACAAAATTATTTTTGCACATAAGATCAAAGCATTTGACTTGCTCAAGAGAAGTAAAGTTCTCCTTACCAGTTAGATTTAAAAGAAATTTCTGGGACTGAGGATGTGAAGAATGTCATCTTGAACAACACCTCTCAAAATTTCCCTGCAGAAAATAGAGTGGTGAATTTTATATAGCTGCTTCTGATGCTGCTTCCCTGGAAGCTAAGCTAAGCTAAGCCACTAAAGAGGACATAGCACCCAGAGCATGGGTGAGGAAGAGGAAGTCTATAGGACACGTAAGGCAGTGGTTGTCATTCTGGGGTGCTCAGTAGGACCACTGCAGAACTTGACCAGAATCTGTGGAGTTGTGGGGCACCGAGGAACAAGGCATCAGCGCCTGAGGTGCTCCAAAGTGCATCCAAGGTTAAGAACCACCAGTACAAGGGCCTAGCTTATTGGTGGTTTGAGTTGATTCAGGAATGCAAGGAACAGGGAGATTGCACTTTCTCCTTCCGGTGATACTTCTGTGACAGTTTTATATGTTCTCTTTATTTGGTTTCTGTT
Organism: Leptonychotes weddellii; assembly: GCF_054177405.1. NCBI lineage: Eukaryota > Metazoa > Chordata > Mammalia > Carnivora > Phocidae > Leptonychotes > Leptonychotes weddellii. The sequence goes on along the minus strand of NC_138371.1, from coordinate 39,395,877 downwards.
TCCTCATAACTGGGCTTTGAACTAAAGGTGTTCTGCAGACATTTAGAGTTGTATTCTCTGGAAGAGTCCCAGAGTATACACTTTCTGTTGTCAAGAAAAGACAGAGCCTTAATTTTTTTTTAAGGATTTATGTGATTTTTAAAAATTTATTTATTTGTCAGAGAGAGCAAGCACACAATCAGGGGGAGTGGCAGGCAGAGGGAGAAGCAGACTCCCCTGCTGAGCAAGGTGCCCAATGTGGGACTCGATCCCAGGACCCCGGGATCATGACCTGAGCCCAAGGCAGACACTTAACCAACTGAGCCACCCAGGCATCCCCAGAGCCTTAATTTTAAACCTACTGAGTGATAGGTGGGGCTGTTATCATTTTATGAAAATTGACACAACAACCAAGACTTGTTTGAATCGATGGCCCCCTCCTCTCTATAGAGATGTGGGCCATAGGACAAGATAAATAGAAAATTGTCTGGACTGGCACTAGTTTGTGATGATGATTAGGCAATTGTGTAGGGCAGGGGGATGGTCGCAGTCTTCGGGCCCATCACCCACCTGGAGAGCGATTGCAGACTCAGGTATTTTCTCCGTCAGCAAGGTTTTGACATACACACACTAGGGGAGAGCAGTTATATATGTGCATGCACATGTGTGTGTTTTCTATTTTTAAACCTTAGCACTAAGGTTAGGAACCAGAAAGTATTTTTAGGAATCAGGATTCCCTGTCCAAATGACTGTTTTATATAGATTGCAGTGAAATCCTCCTCCGATAAATGTTCACGGTTCTGAAACCTCCTGAGAAACACGTCTTTGTTCCAAATACTGTAGATTTCCTTCTCTGCCACTAAGCCTACTGTTGGCATATAGAAAGCTCCAGTGGGGGTAACTGGGCATGATTCTAGGACCTGTCACTAAATCTGTTGGATTCAGTAGCATGCTAGGTCTCAGGGGCGAGAAAGGCCCAGGGAAAGGGGCAGAGGGCCATTGCCACAGGCTTTGTAGGCGGTGTTTTTACCCATTTGAGTTATGAAGATTTAATGTGTGAGGAGTTTTTGAAGATTTATTGGTTTATTCATCTGACAAAAATGTTGAGTGCCCCACCTCTGCAAGTCCCAGTGATTTTCTTGGTGCAGAAAATCTGTCCTGAAGAACATAAATTGCGGGACATTAACTCTATGCCTTCTTCCAGGGCGGAGGTTTTTTGTTTGAGGGGCAGAAGGGGTCTGTGATGAGTGTGATTCTTAAAAGGCCATGGTGGAGGGAGAGGCTTGAACTTGAGAGTCTGGAGAGCAGAGACAGCCTCATTTTCATTTTACACCCTCTGCTGCCAGGCCAGTTCCTGGCGGATTGTAGGCACCCCGTAGCTAGTGACTACCAAACTCTGCAAGGAAATTAAGGATAAACAGGATAATTTGCTCAAGGGGAACCTAGAAAAGTGCCTGTAAAACTCTTTTGGAGAAGAGAAGTCATATAAGGTGGGTTTCTAGGAAGGGTAGGAGCAGGCTATTCTCAGCAGCCAGTCCTGGAAATGACTAATTGGTTTCTGCCTCTTAGTTTAGGAACTAGCAAGGATCTGGAGTGTTACTAGTGCAAATATAATCGCACTTTGCCTTTCTAAGGCAGAAGATTTTAGGTGATCATTTGCCTGTGTCTTCAAATAGAATGTATACAGACCAGCATTAGAGAGAATTGCCGAGTGTAAAATAGAATCCCATCCATCTTTAACTTTCTTCTTTGAGTATTTCAAATCCATGGAGCTCTTTCTTGTAAAGATATGAATGTGCACTTACATATGCATACTTCAGTAACATTTCTTTGGATTTCTCCTCTATTAGGTTTTTTTTTTTTTAATAAATAGTTGGTAAGCAAACACAGACTTTGAAAATGCCATAAATTAATTTTGTCAATTTCTTGCCTGAGCAGGAGAAAAGACTGTTAGGATTCATTACAGAAATTTATTCTGAGCATATACTATATGTCAGGCACGGAGTGGTGAGTCATAATTCCTGCTCTCAAGGGAGAGAAACTGTAATAAAACAAAGTCCAAAAATTAAAACACCATATGCTAGGGATATAATAGATATATAAAGGGGATTTTATAGGTATACAGGCAGGGAGCTCCTGGAGCAAGGGGAATCACCCAGGGAGGGCTTCCAAGGGAAGAGGGTATTTGGTGGGGGCAGTGGAGCAGGGGGGAACCGATAGGGAGATGAACCAGGAGAGAGAGCTAAACCCGCTCCTGGAAAGAGCCTTGCTTGCTTTTTAACATGTAGTCCACCCATGAGAAGCAAAGCTCCTAGAGACTGGATTCTTTGTGAGGCCCTGCCTTATCTTTACCTCTCGAGGTAAGCAGGAACCAGTCGAGAGACACATGAAGTTTTTAAGTTCAAGATTTTGCGTTGAAGATAGAAGCTTGTCTTGAGCTTCTATTCTGTAATAAAAACATCCACTGGCGCTATGCATAGGTCTCAAGGACCCAGTGTTTGTATCCAGAGTGCCTTAGGCGTAGTCGGTTCTCATCTGGGCTCTCTCGCCACTACCCTGCTGATATGGGAGGGTTGTTGCTGGCTTTCAGGACTTTGTTCTTAGTTTCTCAAAGATTGGTCTCTAAGGACCATGCCTTTATCAGATGCCGACATCTGGTGATAAATACTACCTGCCTGTTTGCAGATCTGAATGTTTCTTTCTCTCACATAAATATGTGATCTGTGTATGTGACCTGTCAGTGCAGCCGTTTTCTTGTGGCCACCTTGCCGACAGAGTGACATGGCTTAAAGTACTTGAAAGCAGACGTTTGAGTGCTCTGTCTTTGAGGTCACCTTGGAGCTGTGCTGTGGTAGGATGGAACGGTGCAGGAGTTGTATCAGACCCTTTTGGGAGCGTCAGGACACTTTCTCTGGATCAACATTGAATCTTCTTGCAGCAGAAGCGTTGCTGTTCCATCATTTCCTGTGAAAGTGCTGGACTATGCTCTGCCGGGGTGGTGGAGAGCCAGGGAAGCTTGTCAAGGAGGGAATGACCCATTCACATTTTAGAAGGAGGAGGGTTGCAGGGAAGCCAGACTGCGGGCTGAGTGGACTATGGTATTTTTGGTTTACCCATTCTTATGTGGCCACTTTGAAGCCATTTTAAAAAGGCAAACATTTTAACATTAAAAGAAACAAACAACATGTAAAAAAACAGTAAGTAACTACTGTGCAGAACAGACCTCCTGGCATCTTGAGCCTTCCTTACCTTATCATGGAGTCCTTTCCCTTGGGTGGGGACCAGAACCAAGGGTAAGGGAGGGAGTGGGAGTAGAACCATCTGCAAAACACACCCAGTAAAGAGTAGTCATCCTTTGTTCACCAAGCTGGGTTTTCTCAGAGAGGACTATCAGTCATCCCAAGCCCAGAGCCTACTTTTTGGGTTGCAGGGGGTGGCGGGGGAGGGGTGCGGTAAGTGGGGGAGGGGTTCTATCTTCATGGTCTGATTTGTGGTCCTCTGATTTCCCCCCTTCAATCACTGAGTTTTGTTTTTGTTTTGTTTTTTAAGATTTATTTATTTATTTTAGGGAGGGAGTGTAGGGGAGAGAGAGAGAGAGAGAGAGAGAGCACAAGCAGGGGAGGGGCAGAGGGAGAGACTCGTAAGCAGACTCCCTGCTGAGCACAGAGCCCAAAGCAGGCTCAATCTCAGGACCCTGAGATCATGACCTGAGCTGAAACCAAGAGTCGAACCCTTAACCAACTGTGCCACCCAGGCGCCCCAATCACTGGGTTTTTTTTTGTTTTTTTTTTTTAAATCAAGACAAAGATTTGGCTGTGTAATAATGGACTCATTTGTTTTCCTTATGGAAATCGAGAGGAAAGGTTTCTGCATTTTATCTATGTCCTGAATTTGCAAACTTCATTTGAATAGATTTTAAACCCCATATTAAAACCCTGGGGGTGTGGGAGGGTGGGGAGCCTATGGGCCACTAGGATCACTTCAGTTCAGTCCAGACTCCTAGGAAATCCTCGAACACGTATCTAACACTTCTCTCTGATACCTGAACAATATAAGTGTGTGATACTTAAAATTGAGAGTATTCCATAGAACCCTAGTTTTGGAAGATGAGAATCTATAGTCTTGCTTTGAGCTTTCACAAATTTTTCTTTACAGAAGCAGACTTTAATAAACTTTGTTACAGAAACACATAAAAGCAAGAAGTCAAATCTGGCTGTAGGGAGGTCAGGATTAGGGATGGAGAAAGAGTCATGGTTTATAAATAACATTGTATTTTGACAGTCTTGTATCAAGATGGCTTGTGAAAATGTCTTGTTGGAGATAAAGAATATATATATATACCCTTTAAGAGTTACTGAAGCTCAGGCCAGAAATGAGGAACTTGTCTAAGGCAATAAAAAACCGGTAGTGGGGAGGAGACGAAGGGGTGGATTTGAAAGGTGTTGGGTACCTGGATGAAAGAGTCAAGCAAAATTTTAATTCAAAAAATTTTTTTCCTGGTGCCAGTCCTCCTCATGCCTCAGGGAAAGGTTTTGTTGTTGTTTTTAAGTAAGCCACATAGACCAAATGACTTGTCCTCACATGATTAGATTATTATCTAGTTAGATAGTACATGATCTCTCTACACTGAGTATGTGGGGGTAGGGATGATATCATTTGTATTCCTCTGCCGGACACATAGAATGCTCTTATTGAATAAATGAATGCTGAATTCTCTTTAAATTATTTCCAAAATGTTTCCTCTCTTATGGTATCATGATGTGTGTTTAGCTAATAACCGAAGTCGTCGTCGTCTTCTTTTTCTTCTTCTTCCTCTTCCTTTTCTTTTTCCTCCCCCCCCTCCCCCTTATTCAGTTCCCCTTCTCCATAATAATGTATGTAATGTGTGCAAACCCCGATGCTTCATTACATATATACAGTGGTCTGCGTGTGTGTGTGCATCTGTCTTATTATCAGGCTGTTAAAATTTGTTGATTTCATTGAATTTCGCGTCCACTCTATGAAATGGTGGCAGATCTCACGTCCCAAAATGTGAATTGATTTGTGACCTTGATTCTAGAAGGTAACCATGCAGACTTAGCCCCCGCTGGCCTTTTAGTCCTTTATCAAGGGCCTGCTCCATTTCAGACACGGAACATGGTGCTGTATAAGCCTCCCCTGTACAGCTCCGTAGACTGGAAGCACAGACCAGAGCTGGAAGAAGTTGATACCAACCTTCCACTACTGCCCACTCCCTCTCCTCTGTGCATTAAAAAAAAAATAAATAAACCAAAGCAGTGTGTACTTGGGGTTCCCATTCCGATGCTATCTCCATCCGATGCCTTCTGTGATAAGCGCCACCAGATTTCTCTGCACTTCTTCAGTACGGGGTGCGGAGTAGGGCCCCCAGCACAGCGTCGTCTATTGTGGACAAGCATCCCCTGTGTCTCTTGCTTCTGCTGGAGGAAGGCTGGAGCTCAGCCTCATTGTATCCTGGGTGCACAGCAGGCGCTGAGGGCCTATCCAAGTTAAATGATACGGGCTTATATTTGAATATCGTAAACCTGAAAGGTTCACTTTACTGAACAGGCTTAACTCTTCGGGATGTCGATGTGAGATACCTTAGATCAGAGTATCTGTGCCAAGCTAGACAAAGACACACAGAGTGATGTAGGAAGTGGCACATCTTCAGGCTTTAACTCAGTAAGGAACATCTATCTGGAAAATCAGCATCTTGAGAATTTGAAATCATTCCGTTTACTTTAATGAATAAAACATGAAATCCTAAGGGTAATTAGGAAGGTCTTTGGAATAACTTCTCTTGGGAGAAGTTCTTCCAGGATTTGGTTGCCTGTAATAAAGTCATAAAAATGGACTATGAAATTAGTTGAAATAATCTGTTTTTCCAAAAAGCTTAGAAACAGTTGTGTTGGGAATTTATTTAAATTGTGTTTACCTTGAGCAGGAAAGGCTATTTTTATAGATTATAAGTGTGTAATTATTTTTATGAGAATCGGGTGATAAAAGTCGGGTGATTGTTAGTATTCTTTTGTTAAGAGGGATACTAAAAATACTTAAAGGGCTTACTGAATTTGAATTGAGAGCCCAATTGTCTGTTCTTTCCTCCAAGTCAGGTGTGTTTTGTTAATTTCTGGACAGGGGAAATAACATAATTTCCTCCTTGCCATCCATGTCCCCCCAGCCTCTGTCCTTGCATATGCCGTGGAGTTTTGCAGCTTTCCGTGACACACCTTTCTCAATAAAAGTCATTTTTTCCTTTTCTGAATGTCTTTAGGAGATTGCTGATGTGTTAATTACCTTCTCCCACCTCCATTTTGGGGGACTTCAGTGTCTTTCCTGTTAGATGTTAAGCTTCTAGAGGACAGATTTTCCTAATCATCATCCTCAGAACCCACACCGTGAGTACGATGTCTCTTCTCATGGGTGCCTGTGAACTCCCTGGGAGCCCTGGCCTTGTGGATGGTCTCCATCCTCCACACACTCTTCATTTTACTTATTTAGGGGATTGATTAGATCTTGAATGGTAGAAGCCATTCATTCTTCGTTAATTTGTGAGATAAGGCCCTGTGGCAGCAGACACTGATGACGCGGGATCAGCCTCTTTGCTTCTGGGTGCTTGCCAGACCCCAAGCAGGATGCTGTGCCACTGGAGGGCTTTCCCCCTGTGGCATCTCATGCTCTGGGCACCATTTTCAGAAGGAAGTCCTGAGCAGTACAAGGGATTTGTGCTAAATTCCAAAGAGCGGCTTCCAGGCCCTGAAAACAGATGTTTCCTCCTCACTGCTTTCATATCTTGAGTCCAGTCCTTTTCCTTCCTGGCATAATTTAGTCTCTCTAAACCTCTTGTCTCTTCCTAATGCATGTCTCCAGTACCTGGCTTTTGCAATCTTTGAAAGTGTCACCCCTTGGCCTAGTCCCCCTTGGTAGCACTCTCTAGAAGAAGTGACTCTTGGCTGGCTGGCCCTGGATGGGGTACACATGGGCTATCCCATTGTGATTTTGATAATGGTTAGGCATATAGGGTCAGAAGAATTTGGGTATCCCCCAAAGCTTCTTCATCACAAGAGGATTATAAATAAGATTTCTAAAATCTTGAAAGATGACTTCTTAAGTGCTCTTTGCTGTTAATTTTGGATTATAGTCCATAATTAGCATGTGAACATTTGAAATAAAGAGCTTTGTAAATTCTAAGAAGAATTTCTTGTCCAACTACATAGGGATTTCTGTTGTTCCTTAAAACATTATAACACAAGTGAACAATTTTATACATACAAAACATTCAAATACTATGATTTTTGTCACCTTGGTGGTTACATTTGATTGTTAAAGATTAAAAAATATTTTTGAATGACCCATTAAGAAATAATGAGAGGCTGGGTGTACATTGAGGTTGACTCAGGCAGTCTATAGAATTTCACAAAAATACTGTGTGGGAGTCTATTTTTCAAAAACCAATGTAATTCTAAAGGAAGAAGAAACTTTTTGTGCCTATTTGTCATACCCTATTTTAAAGCCTGACTTTTGAGCTTTATATGATGCTTTACTTGTGTCACTTCAGAACAGATGTCATGTTAAAATGATTCATCCCTGATGAGATTATTTCTGTTTTGTAGCTAATAGAAACAAGCCCTTTTCAATTAGGTAGCCAAATCGGGGCATCTGGGTGGCTCAGTTGGTTAAGCGACTGCCTTCAGCTCAGGTCATGATCCCAGGGTCCTGGGATCGAGCCCCGCATCGGGGAGCTCCCTGCTCCACGGGAAGCCTGCTTCTCCCTCTCCCACTCCCCCTGCTTGTGTTCCCTCTCTCACTGTGTCTCTCTCTGTCAAATAAATAAATAAAATCTTAAAAAAAAAAAATTATGTAGCCAAAAGAAATCAGTGTGGCTCCTTATGTTTAGGATATACAGATGTCTATGGATTTAGAAAATTAAGCATTGATAAAATTATTCAAAAATGATTGTAGCTCATTTTTCAAGATAACTCAGTCTCATTTGCTCTACGCCATAATGCCGTGTCACCACGTAGTGTCCCTCTTACATGGCAACTAGGGACCTCTTCGAATTTAAATGTATTTTTAAAAAGTACGGTGTCATTTTTTTCTTAACCAATCATTTTGGCCTAGTATATCTTTTTTCATCTTATTTTCTTTCAGCCTATCTATGTCTTCATATTTTAAACGTGGCTCCTATGGGCAGCATATCGTTGGATTTTGCTCTTCTATCCATTCTAACATCCTCTGTCTTTTAATTGGAGTATTTTTGTCCATTCACATTTAATGTAGTTATCAGTATGGTTGAATTTAAGTCTACCATTTAATAATTTATTTTCTGTTTGTCCCCTCCGTGTTTTTTCTTCTTTTCCGGCCTTTTTTTGGGGGATTATTTGAATTTTTTTTTTTTTTTTTAAGAATTCCATTTTAATTTTTTAGGTATTTTGTGCTCTTTGTGTTATTATTTTAGTTGTTGTTCCAGGTATTATAATATACTTTTCAGGACCATTATTGAGTTAATATTGTCCTACTTTATTGTAAAATAAAGGAATCTTGCAGCCATGTAGGTCCATTTACCATCCCTCTTCCCCCAATCCTGTTCTTTATGTTTGTTTTCATATTCTTTCCTTTTTGCTTCGTAGTGAACATTTTGCCCATTGATGTTTATTTTGAGGAGAGGCTTATTTTTGTTGTCTATCTTCTGTTGTTCTGAGGCTTGGATTGTGAGAATAGCTTACCAATAATGTGGCTACGAGGGCATAACTGTATTGTGAAAATGTGTTAATTTACCATGTTTATGCCGGCATAGGACAGAATGTAATAAAGCTTTCCAGAATAAAAAGTTATAGTTTCTTACTTTCCCTGAAGTTTTCCCTTCAGATATTAATACGGTGAATGTCTGGTGGTAGAGCATAATACTAATTTAACAAGGTAATATTTTCAAGTGGGTGAATATTTTCTGACTTAGGAATATGAGGCAATGATTGATGTACAGATAACTGCAATAGTGTTTTACAAGAAAGGCCAACATTTTGCCTCTCCTCAAAAATAAGCAGGCAAATAAACAATCCTCATGGTTTCCGTGCAAAACACACCACACATAATTCCCTTTCTCCTTTTCCTTCTCTTCTCTGTCCTTCTTGTGGACTCTCTCAGCCCTTGATCAGGTTCAGATGAACTTAGAAATTGGTGGAACACTTGGAGTTTAGGAATTTTTTAAAAACACTTTTTGTGTGTGTGTGTGTGTTACATAATTTTAGGAAAACCTAGTTTTTAGGGCTGAGCCAGAGCTAGAAAGAAAAGCAATAGTGGAGGTTTGTAGATCTCAATTGTAGATGAGAATTTTGAGACTGGCTATCCTAAGAGGATTAAAGTCAGAAGCAGAATTTTCCTAGTGTGATTCAAAAATATTCTAGAATTCCGGATTGAATGAAAGGCAATACCATTTTGAGAGCTTTTGAAGAAAATGTCATGAAACAAATCAGTAGAAACAGTTACCTAAATTCAGGAAAGTTTCCTGAGACAAATTTTGTTCTGTTAAACTTTGGCTCATGGGAGATGACTGACTAAAATGGATTAGCCTGCTGTAGGGAAAGATCTCAAGCAACTCATTATGGGAGATGGAGAGAGAGTGCAAACTAGAGGTCTGCTGGGAAGCACATAAGCTTTAGGTGGTGGCGGTGATGTTTTTGCTGTGACGTCTTTCCTGCTTTGCATTGTAGATGAAATAAACTTAGAGACTGCAGGGTGGAGAGCATGGAGTTTTGGGCAAAGAAGCCCTGCCATCACCTTTGATGACTGTGAAAGCAGAACTGGAGATTAACATTCTGAACAGAAAGACGATGGGGGAGGAACGCAAATACTGACTAGATAATTTTGAACACGCAACCCAACATTCCGCCCTGATGGGAAATAACAGATGAGCCCTAAACCAAAGTCCTAAAACCGAAAAGCGGTAGATAGAGCCGTTTGGGAATGTGCAGTGAGCATCCTTGGTGTTGGGGAAAGTTTGGCTCTCCACGAACAGAACAGCCGTGTAGCTGACCTGGAAATGAAGGGGAGACTGGCTTTCAAGTGTCAGGCCGTCTCTATTCTTAGAGCTCAACTAGAGGACAGAAGATGTGGATGAAACCGCGCCCTTGATGTGGCGGGGCATAAAACCCATGCTGGGACCTGACGCTGTCGTCCTTGCATCAGAATAAACCGTTTATTTCTGCCTGTGGTGACTAACAATGCTGACATGCTCACAAAATAATGTGAAGCATATGGATCGCAAGTGTTTTGAAGTAAAAACTTCTCTAAAGATTTATTTAGGTTCCTTAATTACAGAGTGGTTTGGAGGACTGGCGTGTGGTTTCAGTTTATAGTTATAAATGTTGGCCTTGGTGCTGGGTCCATGCTGATGTTGCCAGAGAGAAAAAGAACGAGACCGGGAGCAGGGCTTGTGTCCTTGATGGCCTGCCCCGCTTGGTCATCGTTTTAAATAAGTCAAGTCACGATCTGAGTTTATACGTCATAAGTGTATGATCACAGGTGTACTGTGCTGGGGATGGGCGTGTCAGAGGCCTAAGCCAGTTTTTCCCATACTTATGTACCTCAGTTGGTGTATTTTCGAGGCACTTTGAACTCAGTGGCTGTCTAGAATCTTGAAAGAATAACTATCCCTTTTCACCCTTATCTTATATGAAAATATACTCTGTTAGATGAATCAAGCCCAGTCTGGGGGACAGCAGTTAAGTATTTCTGTCTGGACAGGCAAGAAAAAAAACCTAAGTGTTTAACTTAAGTGTTTTGATGTGAAAGAAACGCATGGCAGGGTCCCTTGGTGATCTTCTAAAGCTTCGTGTGTGTGTGTGTGTGTGTGAGAGAGAGTGCGCGTGTGCGGCATGCACATGCACACACACAATCCTATATCGTTATTCATGTTAGCAGTAATTTTGCATCATTTGGGATCTGTGAATGGTATAGTATATAAAACTAACTTGCAGTCTTAGGAGCACAGGAGAGGTGTATGTTAACCCATGAAGTCAGTGCATATGGATTTGGAAAAGTTCACTTGTAGTTGCCGTGATGTGTTTTCCTGCATTTCTTGCCAATGAGGATAATGACAGTGTCATCTCTGCACTGTTGTCTGGAGGTGCGAGGAACAGGAGGGGGAAGGGAGACTGATAAGAAATGGAAGCACTGCTTTTCTTTCTTGCAGGAAGGTCATGAGAAGAAATGAATTTCCTGATTACCATTCTGTGGGGCTCACTCCAGTAGTGACTTTGTCAATACTTGGCGAGAATTCACTCGTTCATTCTTTCGTATTTTGATATTGGCGGTGTCTTATGTTTATAACTGTGCAGGATGGCACAGAGATGAATTAGACAGAAAGGCTGTGCCCTAGAGGAGCTTACCTTCTGGTAAGGGATAAGAAGATGTGTACATAACTAATTGTAACACAAAGATTTCACACGTTTATTTAGGACTTTACAACACTTAAAGAGCTTTTATATAGCCTTCTCAGCTAAAGTATGTGGCTCCATTCTCCAATTTGTACGTGAAGAAACTGCTGTTTGGCCAGGGTGAGGGACTTGCTCAAGGTCAGGCAGGTGGTAAGCTGTGGGTCTGGGGCCTAGAGAATCCTACCCAGGGTGTCTTCTCCTCCCACAGTCACTGTGTTTTTCACTTTCTCTGGTATGCGTGGTGCACACGGGAGCATGCCTGTTTTCACCTGGGGGCATCAGAGAACATGAGAGAAGGATGCTGATTGGTCTTGGGGGGTGAGCAAGGTGCTGGTTAGATAGGGAATGGCTGAGAGGGATTTGAGGGGTGAGTAAGACCTTGCTGGGCAGAAGGAGATCACCATGCACTGGTCACAGAAACAGGCTAAAGCCACCTGCTACTCAAAAAAAGTCCCTTGTGCCAGATATTTCCACTCTTTTTTCTTATTCATACATTGATTCGGCAAATGCATTTAGAGTATACTTATGGGCAAGGCACTGGATTCATTGAAATCATGGTTTAAGAATAAGGCTCGTGGTGGCTCTTTGAGGGCCCCGCAGTAGTCCAGCCGGAAGATAAGATCACAAATAGTCCTAGGAGGATGTGACAAGAGGGGAAGAATGTGGTACGTGGTATTTCTGGGCGCAAGTTACAACTTTCCTGGGAAAGGAATCACAGACGCATCAAGTCACGTCTCAGTCTGAGTTGGATCATTTTTCTTTAAGGAGGCTAACACTTACTTCATAGAACGGTTTTAAGGGTCAAATCTGATTGTGAATATGCGAGCGCCTCATCCTGGCACATCGAAGGTGCTCAGTAAATTGTCAGTATTAATGGTATGACACACTTTCTCAAGAAAAGCCAAAGTCATTGATTGAAAGGCTGTCTGTGGTTTGGTTAGCCAAATTTAAACCCTCCCTGGAGCCTAGCCCTTCACTGGCCTCCTGGTCTCCAGATTGGTCTCCTGTGCACTCTTGTGGCCTGGTCCCAAATGCAGAGGCGGTATATCCGGGTGGTCAGGAGCAGGGCTCAGATCTGGCTCCACTGTGTCCCACTGGCCGTGTGACCTTGGTATGTCACGTCTTCCATGCCACAGTTTCATCATCTGGAGTGGGATTAGTAATAATTTATTCTTAGTAGTTTTGTTGTGAGATTTAAAATGATTAAAGAGGAAGGGCTTGGGACAGTGCTGGTAAATGTTGCTATTTTTAGCTCTCATTACTATCTACTTCTTATCCAGTCCTGCCACTCTCCTGCTTACAGTCCTGGAGTGTAGCTCCCTATCATCTCTGTTCTAATTTGGAGTCTGCCCATCTCTCTCTCTACCTTGTCACTCATCTGTCCCTTCCTTAGGCTTTGCCTTCCAGTAGCAAGAACTGCTCATAACCCCCCTCCCCCACCCCGCCTAGGTTATTTTGTCTTTTGCTTTGTTCCCTAAAAGCCCTTAGTCTTGCTACTATATTCTTGAGGACTGGTTTTTCTACCCCTGAAGATTGTGCAGCTCCATTCCCCATCCCCTGAGGCCTCTGTCTTGTTCTGCAACGTTTGCACATATCTTTCTCATTGCTTTTAACTTGCTGGGTTGCTGTTTTCTGTTTCTCTCTCTCTCCCCTGCCTTTGACTGAGAATTCCTGAGACACGGTTGAGTCTAACTTATCTTTACATTTCCAGCATGTTCTTTACACAAGGTAGATTCTCGATAAGTACTCGTTGATAAATGAATTAGAAGAGGGACTTTACCTATTTTAAACACAGTACCATATTGTCAAAATTATTTTTCAGTTAGCTAGAGGGGGCACATTTTACCTTGTTTGTAGATTTCGAGGCAGGGAAGATCAACCTGAGGACTGACTTGGTCCTCGATAGGGGGCCCTTTGTCATCACAGGGCCCAGTGAGGAGCTTGAGGGCCTGGGACTGGACAAGACCCCTGGCAGACGCGTGATACCTCTGGCCTCTGGTGGGTGGTTAGCTTCACTTATGTGTCTGGGAAGGCAGTAGTTCTGTCTTTAGCTTAATGATGCTAATACCAGTTATTTGGTATTTGATAACGTTTTTCTAATGTTCGAAAAAAATTTTTTCTTGTTGTTTTGAAACGAGTGTATTGTTCTGAAAACCTCTACACCGTCCAGTTTTGGGCATGTGATGTGACATTTTCTCCTTGGTTCTCTGAATTGTCCAGATTTTAATACAGTGAACTTTAAGTATCACATGTGGGTTAAATAAAGCAAATCTAAAGAGTACAGTAAATTGGTACCATTTTGTTTACTAGAGAATTCGAAGGAAAAGGTAACATGGGCCACAATGATGGATGGGTTTATTTTTTCCTTTAAGAATTTGAAGGAAATAAAATCTGATGTCTCAGCTTCCTATCTAAAGCATATCAGTGTCCTTTAAAGAGCCTGTGGTTGCATCTGATAAACACATGATAATGAGCTGAATTTTAAGGACTTTTCTCCCATTATCCCCTGCAGCTTCGCCCTGTCAGATGAAGCATACAGATCCCTGAGAGATCAAGATAAGGACCAATGTATTCTCATTACTGGGGAGAGCGGAGCAGGAAAAACAGGTAAGGCCAGCCCTGGACAACCTTCCTTTCTCCTCTCTAGAAGGTAAATGCGGCACAGATGATGTTCGAGCAGAGGGCGGGGCTCATTAGCATGAAGCTGCACAGGGCCACTGTGATGGCTCCTTTGCAGGAGGCTGCTGATTAGGATCATGGACTGTTCTCTGGGAAGGACTTAACATCTCTCACTTGAAGAAACGGGTAACTGTCAAAGGGATTTCAACCAGTATGGGAGTCTATTTCTGGATTCCGTATCTACTTCAAGGTCTTTTACCTTTCCTCCAAGGCCCCAGACCTTTGAGGTCTTACCACTTCTTTGATGAATGACAGATTGTTTGGGCTTTGAGAGGCCACAGGCACATCTTACCTCTGCTAAAGAGTGAGGAGGGAATATACCAGAAAAATGCTTAATTTTACTCTAAAGACTTTGAAGCCTAAGGAATTGAGATTTTCTGTATATTTTTAGATAGGCTAGCACCTCACCGTAACACAAACCCTTGAATGGAGAGATTATGCTTTTTTTCTTGTGCTTTTAATAAAAACAATTCGTGTGATTGATGATGCTTTTGAGTGAAAAGATGATTTTACACATGATGCCCAGCTAACCTGGAAAAAATTTAGAAGAGCTGTGCTCTGTGAGTCCAGACTTGGGCAGGTTAAAACCACTGTTGTCAGTGAGTTTCTTTGATGGAACTGATAAGTCCCTGAAGGAGGAGGATGATGAGGGAGATGGTATTTTCACAGCCATTTTATCTGTAAAATGTTCTTGTTTTATACACAAGACTCTGATGATTCTGCTAGTTTGCTAAAAAGGGATTTAAACATTTCTACTTTGCTTGGCTATTAAGTGATCACATTAGCATACTTTGAGTCTCTGATTATTAAGAGAAGAAAATTGTCCATGGTTATTTCAGTCATCTGACCGAAATGGATGTTTTGTTCATAAGCCCCTCCTAAAATTTGTGCCTTTGAAGTCTTATTGACTGACATGTAAGAATGGAAAGTAACAGGGGCGCCTGCGTGGCTCAGTCGGTTAAGTGTCTGCCTTTGGCTTTTGGCTCAGTCATGATCCTGGAGTCCTGGGATTGAGCCCAGTGTTGGGCTCCCTGCTCAGTGGGGACTCTGCTTCTCCCTCTCCCGCTGCCCCACCCCCTTTGTGCTCACTTGCTCTCTCTCAAATAAATAAATAAAATCTTAAAAAAAAAAAAAAAAGAATGGAAAGTAACAGAAAGCATAGTCTCATATTGGAAGGGATTGTAGTTGTACACTGCCTACTGTAGGGTCCTTCCCATAGAACAGCCAGACTCCCTTCTTTTGTAGTGATGGAGGGCTCACTGCTTTGGAAAGCCAACTCCTACATTTGCCATACAGGTTCAGCTAACACAAGTTCTTTCTTACCTAGAGTTGGAGTCTGCCTCTACCTAGTGGTCTTACCTCTGCAGTCTGGAACCTTATCCAATTAGTGTACTTTCTTTTCTATGGGGCAGTCACTCAGTTATTTGAAGTCATCCATCATGTCTCCCTAGGGCTAAACATCCTTGTCTTCACAAATTTCCCATGTAATGCACATTCATTTATTCATTCATCCAGGAAATAATTTTTTTCTAAGATTTATTTATTTATTTTAGAGGGGTAGGGAGGGACAGGAGGAGAGAATCCTCAAGCAGACTTCCCGACACGGGGCCCAGTCCCAGGACCGCGAGACCATGACCTGAGCCAAAACCAATTCAGCCACTCTACCGGCTGAGCCACCCATGAGCCCCTGGGAAATAATTTTTGAGTACCAGTAGGAATACTAATAAGGTGAAAGGTACTGTGCTAAGTACCAGTGATACATTGGTGAGCCAGACGCCATCCTGGTCCTTATAGAATTTGTAAACTAGTGGAGGAGATAGGCAATAGCTCTGTGTTTTATATACATGTACATAGTATATGTACTAAATATACACATATACATATATTGTATGTATGCATGTATACATATAGTCTATATACAAAATGTTAAGTGCAGTGAAGCAAAAGTAGAGGGTGCTTTTAAGAGCATTTAATAGGAGGATTAGATCTCATTCTCCAATCCCTCACTATCATGGTCCTATTATTCTGGAATAATCCCAAGAAATCATTGCTAAGACCAATGTCAAAGAACTTTTGCCTTATGTTTTCTTTTAGGATTTTTTATGGCTTCAGGTTTTAGAGTTAGATCTTTAATCCATTTTGAGTTACTTTTTGTGAGTGGTATAAGATAGGGTTCAGATTTATTTTGCATGTGAATATCCTATTTTGCCAACACCATTTATTGAAAAGACTGTCTTTTCCCTATTGAGTATTCTTGGCTCCCTTGTGAAATATTAGTTGACTGCATATGCACGGTTTTATTTCTGGGCTCCTCTGTTCTGTTTTTTTGGTCTATGTATCTATTTTTATGCAAGTACCATACTATTTACTATAGCTTTGTAGTGGTTTGAAATCAGGAATTATAGTGCTTCTAGGTTTATTCTTCTTTCTGAAGATTGCTTTGGCTGTTTGCAGTCTCTTTGTAGTTCTGTATAAATCTTAGGATTGTTTTTTTCTTTTTCTGTGAAAAATGCCATTGGAATTTTGATAGGGATTACATTGAATCTATAGATTACTTTGGGTAGTATGGACATTTTAATACCATAAATTCTTTCAATCTATGAACATAGGGTATTTTTCCATTTATTTGTGTCTTTAATTTTCTTTCATGAGTATCTTATGAGATCTTTCACCTCCTTGGTTAAGTTTTTCCTAAGTATTTTATTGTTTTTGATGTTATTGTGAATAGGATTGTTTTATTTCTTTTTCAGATACTTTGTTGTTAGTATAAAGAAACACAACTGATTTTGTATGTTTATCTTGTATCCTGCAACTTCATTGAATTAGTTTATTAGTTCTAACAGTTCTTTTGGTGGCATCTTCAGAGTTTTCTATATGTAAGATCATGTCCTCTACAGAGACAATTTTACTTCTTTCTGATTCTGGTGTCTTTTATTTCTTTTCCTTGCATAATTGCTCTAGCTTCCACTACCATGTCGAATAGGAGTGGTGAGAGTGGGCAACTTTGTCCTGTTCCTCATCTTAGAGGAAAAACTCTCAACCTTTCACCATTGAGTATGATGTCAGCTGTGGGCTTGTCATTTATGTCCTTTTCTATGTTGAGGTACGTTCCTTCTATACCCAATCCAGTTGCGAGTTTTTATCATGAAAGGATTTTAAATTTCATCAAATGCCTTTTTGCATCTATTGAGATGGTCATATTTTTATCTTTTATTCTGTTAATGTGATGTATCATTTTTATTGATTTGCACATGTTAAACCATCCTTGCATCTTAGGGATAATATCACTTGATCATGGAGTATGATCCTTTTTTTTTTTTTAAGATTTATTTATTTTGAGAGAGAGCGGTTGATTGTGTGAGTGGGGGGAGGGGCAGAAGGAGAGGGAGAGAATCCAGAAGCAAGACTGCCCACTGAGCATGGAGCCTGATGCAGGGCTTGATCCCAGCACCCTGAGATCATGACCTTAGCCAAAATCAAGAGTGGGACGCTCAACTGACTGAGCCACCCAGGCACCCCAGTGTATGATCCTAAAAGTCTTTGAATTCAGTTTGGTAGTATTTTTTGAGAATTTTGGCATCTTTTTTCATCAGGGATATTGATCTGTAGTTTTCTTGTAGTATCTTTATCTGGCTTTGGTATCAGGGTAAGTTTGGCTTTATAAAATGAGTTTGGAAGTGTTACCTCTTCTTCAGTGTTTTGGAAGAGTGAGAGGGATTGGTGTTAATTCTCCCCTAAATGTTTGGTAGAATTCAACAGTGAAACCATCTAATTTTGGGTTTTTCTTTTTGGGGAGGTTTTTGATTATTGATTCAATCTTACTTGTTACTGTTCTGTTTATCACAGTTCAGTCTTGGTAGTTTGTATGTTTCTAGGAATTTATCCATTTCTTCTAGGTTGTCCAATTTGTTGGCATGTAATTGTTCATAGTAGCCTCTTAAGGTTCTTTGTATCTATATGGTATTTGTTGAATGTCTCCTCTTTCATTTATAATTTTATTTATTTGAGACCTCTCTTTTTTCTTGGTTAAAGGTTTGTCAGTTTGGTTTATCTTTTCAAAGAACCATCTCTTAGTTTTATTAATTTTTTCTGTCATTTTCCAGTTCTATGTTTCATTTACTTCTAATTGATATTATTTCCTTCTTTCTGCTAACTTTGAGCTTAGTTTGTTATTCTTTTTTGGTTCCTTGAGGTGTAATATTAGGTTTGTTTGAGATCTTTCTTTATTCTTGATGTATACATTTGTGACTATAAACTTTCCTCCTAAAAGTTGCATCTCCTAAGTTTTGATACATTGTTTTTCCATTTTCATTTGTCTCAAGATACTTTTGTATAAACATTTTAATGGTTTCTATTGCACTAAAATAAATGTCAAGTCCACTGTGCTTGCTATATAAGATTCTGTGTGATCTAGTCCCTACCTACTTCTGCACCTCTCTCTCTTGCTTTTCTCCTTTTCAATAATTGCAGCTTGTGCTACTTTTCATTAAAAGTTTTGCTCTCTATTATATATAGACATATAAAACTATATATAGTTTCCTATCCCTTTTCAGATCATTCATCTGAATCTCTGGGTATGGGCTCTAAACCTCTGTTTGCTCAGAAATTTGTGACATCTTTAGCCATTCAGAACTCTCTCTTTAAAAGGACACTGGTGTCTTGCGAGAAAGTTTTGCCTCTCTTCTGTCACTAACCAGTTCTTTCTTATGAAACAATTAAATTCTTAGAAGTAGTACAGCTTCTTGTTACTTTCCAAGTTGACCAATGGAAATGTTGCAAGGCAAGTTAAAAACTATGTCTCTTGACAGGAGGCATTTGTACTGGTGTATCTCATGCCCCCCCACTCCTTACCTCGATCCTTTTGACTGTATCTACAAGCCTAGTCACTTCATACCTTTCTTTTCATTTAAGCATGAGGGAGGAAGAGATGAAATTATTCCTATGGCTATTAATTTTTTTAGGTTTTTACTAATTCTTCATCATGACTAAAGATACATTTTTTGAGAGTCTGATTGTATCACTTTGTTCCTAATTGAGTCATCAGAAGTGGGTTGTGGTCACTGGCTTGACTGGTGTTGGCCACGTCTTCATCTCCTCTGGAACATACATTCCAAGAAGACAACACATCCACTAATGAGCCATGTCAGCGTGTGACCACCTCCTTCTCAGAGAGTTCTAAACCACACTGCCCCCTCCTGCAGTGAGATTCCATCTCCCAGTGGGTTCACGTGTCTTTCTTATTGAAAAGCTAAGTGGAGGTTGATGGTACTGGGTTGGTGTTCAGTCTTTTCCAAGAAAAACAAAAGCACCTCATTCCTCTGGTAGAAATCTAGTGGGATGGAGTTCATTCTTCTGTTCTGTAGTTTTTCTCTTCTCTTGATATTTTGTTATGTAATAACTTGTCCTTTGGGTTTCAGTATCCCACTCACCACTTGGAATCCTTTTCTCCCTATCATCCTCCCCAGATTTTGTCCTTCCTAGGATCCCTTTGCCCTCTGTCATAAGAACGGACAGCTGCTTCTTGGCCTTTGCTTTTTTCCCTCTGGTAGGGCTGTTCTATTTACAGCACACAAGGTGAGGTGCTGCTTCAGGTGGGAAGCTGGAGGAGGGTACCATAGCCATTCTCAAGCAGTGCTTCTCAAACCTTCCACCGTGAAACACTGGTCTCTCTCCTCCCCAAATCTGTTCCTGACTGATATCAGGAAAATGAAATAAAAGAAGACATAGAAGAACCAATCTGTAATTGTTTTTCATTTAAAGAGACAAAATAAAAGACCAAATTGCTATAAAAACTTATAAAAGCCTATTCTCATGTGTAGACTGGGAATAGTCCATGGACCTACCAACTTTGAATAGTGATGGTTTTTGGATCATACTTTGAATAGCACTGCCTAGAGGTCATTTGATGCATTTGTCTTATTTTTGAGCTACTGTGATTCCTGGATCTTGTGATCTTCAGCTGTCCATTGTCATTAAACCTCCTAGTGCTGGGAGGTGGACCCTAGTCCTGAGTGAGAGCTGCTGTTTTAAAATATCCACTCAACTACACTCTTTGGTAGCTGCTAATAAGCTCTTCCTTTTCATTTACAGATCCCAACAGCATCTCCTACATCTCTGTCCCCAGGGACATTTAATGCTTCACTTACTGATTCATCTTTTTCTACTTTTCTTTCACTTTGCAAGGAGTGGTACAAAAATTGCCTCAAAATTTATTATGGTTTTAGTTGTCATTACACTATCCATCTGAGTAAAGCATAGAATTTATGTGTTGATTAATGTCTCTGGTTCATGGAGATTACTTACGGGAAAATGAAATGATGGAAAATAATACACAGATTGTAGCATGGTAGTGTGAGGAGTTTGGAGATGGGGTTTTGTCAGTTCTGTGGGGAAGAGGGATGCCAGGGCACTTTTGAAATGCCCCATTATCTTGACCACTGAAATTGTTTTTGAGTACATATCGTTATTAAAGATTTTGTTGGTAATTAAATGAAAGAAGAAGAGAACTAACATTTATGGAGGGCCTAGAATGTGCTGTAGAGTTTATGCACAGTATGTCTTTTCGGTAAGAATCTTTACTTGATAGCTTATACAGGACTACCCTGCAGTATTAGAGGGCTTATTTTACAAGAAGTAATTAATTTAATGAGGTTGTAAACCCCCTTGGCGGATGATGATGTTATTGGCCTTAAGCAGTGGAGATATTCTTATGCTGCACGGTTATATAATGTGGGCACTCAGGGAGAGGCGTGAACTCTTTGAGTCCTTTGGGGTCCTATTTAATTCATTACTGCTGTGCTAAATAAAAAATTCATCATGCCTCATAAAAGTGCCCAAGTATTTCTAGGCAGTGAACTCAGAATTCACTACTGTGAATACAGATAGTTTGTGGAGAATCATTCAAGAGCTGATGGGGGCAGGGGATGTAGAACGTGAAGGAACCATCATAACTGCATTGTTTCAAAGACATTACAATAAATCTGTGGGCCTAAGAAGATGATCCTGACATAAGAAAACAGCATAAATCATTTGGTTTCTAATTTTACAGTTAACATCAGTTTCTAGGAACTCTCCAACCATCAGCTAGGAGAGTTATGAAGCCTGCCTTGCTCATTAAGACTTTTGGTTCTGAACCCCAAATGACCTTGTACGACTTTACATCTCCTTACGGAGGTGTCCCAGGGAGGCAGAACAGCTAAGCAGACTGAAGCCCAAAATATAGTGAGCTTTTGTTTTGTTTCTTCCCCATGTGAGAAAGGCCTCTCTTGATCCACATGTTTTATATTCATTATCAGAGATCTCGTGGCCAAACTTTCTGAAGCAGAGCAACTTGTATATAGCGTTGTATTTCAGTAAAAACACTGCCCGTCATGACTCCTCTTAGAGGAAAAGCTGTATTGCTCATCGCGAGACCCAGGCTCTTTGTACCACAACTGGAACGGTTTGAGGCCACCTGTCTGGTTAGTTTGGATATGCTGCAGCTGGCTTACTGTACAGCCTTGCAGACTCGTGGCTGCTAAAAAGGGTGTTCCTCTATGTTGCAGAATCTGTTTTTCATTGTACACAGAGGTGGCCTCATTGATTGTGGTAGTCTTACTCTTTAGGTCACTGGACCGTGAGACCTATATAAGCTCAGTCTCTAGAAAAACTTGGATTTTTTTTCTTTTTTTAGATTTTATTTATTTATTTGGGGGGGAGGAGCACAAGCACAGGGAGGGACAGAGGGAGAGGGAAGAAGCAGACTCCCCGCGGAGCAGGGAGCCCGATGCGGGACTCGATCCCAGGACCCTGGGATCATGACCTGAGCCGAAGGCAGACGCTTAACCAAACTGAGCCACCCAGGTGCCCGGAAAAACTTGGATATTTTAACCAAGGAGATAGAGAAGTATAGAAGCAGATAAATATATCAGTATATGTGTGTGTGGAAATGTGTGGCTCTGTTTGCTTTATGACATATATGTGTGTTATGTGATCTATACGTGACATGCATGGTGTTGCATGTACTATGAATGCATACATGGATACCTATTAACTCCTGGATAAATTACAAGAAGTTCTGTGAAGAAAACTCGAATAAGCCTTGCTTGTATCCATACATTTTTGGTTTTTTTTTGTTCCTGATACCATGATTGAATCCATGGGAGCCTGCTCAGTTAACATGCACAGGTTTTGCAATTTTAGCAGCAAGATTCCCATCCTGCTGTCCTCATGAGCGCAAATGTCTTTCACTGAAATGTTTTTCCTTTCTCATCTACCTACTACTACTTTGCCGTGCTTTCTTTCATAAAAAAAAATTATTACGTAATTATATGATTATGTAATAATTGCATAATAACAGATGATATATATTGTTCACAGTCTTTTACAAGGTACCAGAGAATACAGAGTTAAATTCTCATTTTTTCCTTATCAGGAATTTAAAATGCCCAGAATCTCTATCTTCTGTAACCCCTTTCGTTGATATGAATCTGATCCAGATATTCAGATTTAGAAGTATTTTGTGACAGGCCATTTGCCCATTAGTGCAGAATATCTGTTCAACCCTAGATGTCCTACCATTTTCTGGTGAGAAGAGACTTTACTTTGAAGACTTAATATTATGTTTGTCTGACTGTTGATGAATTTTAGGATTCAAGTTACATTCAAACATATATATGTACATAAATTTACATATGTGAAGTATCTACGAGTGAGAGAAAACGATGAACTCAGAATTGATTCTAAGCAAATGCTGTTATGTTTTGCCAGTTTTAAATGCCAGTGTTTTTAGGTCTAAAATAGTTGTGCTTTTCAGAGTTTTGTGTATACATGAAGAGTATACCTTTTTGTCTCAAGTAGAATCATTTTCTATTTTTACAATGTACATGAAAGACATTGTCATTGAAGAGTATGATTACTGGATTAAAGTATCCACGGTCTGTTCAAGAGTGCTGTTTTGGAAAATGCTTATAATTGTATACCGTGATTGCCAAGGTCATGTTTAGTTGGTTTCTGTAACAATCTACGTAATCCAAAAACTGGACTTTGAGATATGGAAGATGATAATTCTTGATTCTTAGAAATATATTTCATTCATAGAGGTTATTACATGAAGTTTTGATTTGGATAAATATCTAAGTACTTGAATAAAGATACAAATTTATTTGAACTTTAGTACAGAAGGGCCAAAAGGAAATGAAGCAGAAAGCTTCATGAGATAATCTTACTTCCTGTTTCCAGCATGGTGAAATATTACAAGAACAGTCTTCTAAACTATGTTGGACCTTGCAACATATCCTTACTGTTCTACTTATTTCTCTGAAGTAGTGAGTATCTCATGAGCTGCTTAAGTTAAAGATCAAGTATTATGTCAAGAAAAAATATTATAAGAGTTGTCTCTTTTAGATAATGAGACTGTTTAAAGAAAACTACTCTTAATCCCGGCTTCCAAAAATGAATTATCAAAATGAATCCAGGATTAGATTTCCTGAAGATAGTGAAGAATTGAATATACAAACTTTTTAACAATTTAGGAATAAGTATCCTTGAACTATATTTAAAAATTATATTTGAATTACTTAAATAGATTTTAAGGTTAATAAAAGTCATTCCTAATTTCAATTAAGTTAAGTCCTCTTTCTATCTCAATAGATATTGTGGGTTTATACTCAGTTTAACAACCAGATGTAAGTTCAATCCAAATTCCAAAAGATCTGCTCCTTGTACCATTTTTAAACAGATTTGACCCTGAGAAAACTTGATTCTTTTCATACTGGCCATTAAAAAGTCTCTGAGACCAAATCAACAGCCGCCAGAGAATTTTGATTCTTGGTTGATTCCTGCCCCCCACCCCCACCCCAGCATTTTGTCCCTAAGAGTCCATCCTGGTCCAGAACTGGATTTCCAGAGAACTCGGTGTAGTCGTGTAGCTAAACTTGATGTTTGGCTACAGTGAGGTCCATAATCACTGGAATAAGCAAAACAGCCTGACCTGGACTTTTAATATTTATTGTCAGTTTACCTAAAAGGAAACTTACCTTTTCATCTAAGGTATATGTGTGTGTGTGTGTATTTGCCACTATCTGAGACCGTTATTGTGCCTCTAAATGCTTTCAGTCTTGTCATAGTGTAATGGGTAGAAAGGCCAGAAATTCTTGTTAGGGATATAATAACACATGTGAGGGTAGAGGCGAGGATGGGGAGCGGAGGTACCAATGAGAAAGTGGAATGATGAGAAAGCAGGCCTGGAGGTGAGTTGCTTCAGAGGCCAGACTGCTGAGTTGGGATGTGTGGGTAACTGAGGAGAGGTGGCCCAGCATTGGATGTCAGGAATTTCCTGGGAGGGCAGCCTCGCCTGAACTTGAAAGCCATAGAGCCTAGAAAGAAAGTATCCTGAAGTGACCAGAAGAAGAGTTCCAGCTCGGACCGATGGGTAGAGGGAATTGTGGCACCAGGAAGTCAAATGACATGTGATAGCATATAAACTCTTTGTCCATATATAATTCACCAGCTTTTAGATGCTGAAACCCTGAGAACAGTGGGAAATGTAGTTCAGAAACTTTACACAGTGGAAGGTGTGTGAAGGAACAGTGCCCTTTGGAGGAAGAGAATCACAGAGATGAAGAGATTGGCATTTCTCAGTTGCAGCCCCTAAAAGGAGACAATAGAAATCAGCCATCACAGACCACCAGAGAACCTGTGTGGACCCATTTTCATTACCCAGAAAGCACGTTGGAGGAAGACTTAACTGCAAGCATGGCAGAAATACCCAGTCTCCCACCTCATTTCTCAGGGTTCCATGAGATTGTTTGCTTTCCCTCTACCCTATTTGCTCCTGCCTCAGGCCTAGAGAACTTTGTGTGACCTGATATAGATTCTTGGTGCTCAGTGGCTTGTTAGTCAATGCTTTGGGGTTGTTCTAAAGTCCTAAAGCAAGTGCCAGGCAGTGTGCCCAAGGTGAATTCCGGTTGTTCATTTATTACTTCTTCGTGGTGGGCAGTGGGACTGGAAGCCACCTGTCGGTCTCTGTATGAGAAATGGCAGTGTTGAGATCTGCCCCCTTATACCTGTGGGCAGAGGTATCATCACTCAGATCTGAGGAAGCCTTCCTGCTCTCAGACGGTGGCACTCGTGCGCAGACTTCAGAGAAAGCAAGACTTCTGATGAGTCTCCTTACCTCGGCCGCCCAAATGAAGGTGTGTGTTGAATTCTGCTGACGGTTAATAGTTGAGCCCTTCCCTGGTTATGGAAAATCAGAATGAGGACAGCTCAGTGAGAAACAGATTCCATGGCAAACCAGTCTGGGAAGTGTAGCATTCTCGAGCCTTTTCCAGAATTCCACCATGCATGTGATCCTCCAGGAAACCCTTTAAAAAGAAACCTATTTCACTTCATCTAATTCATTTAACTTTGGACATCATTTTCCCTGAATATCTATTAATATTCCTTGGAAGGCACTATTCAAAAGATCAGGTCCTAAGAAGCAGATGCTGAAAGAGGACACAGGCTGATAGACACCAAAGGATAAAACCACCAAAAACAAATCTTGCCCACCTTTGAGCAAAGAATTCTTTGTATGCTTCAGGTGGCCAGCTTCTTTTAGCAGCTTACCTTTCAGAGTTCCTGGTGAAACCTTTGAAAACAACTGTGCCCTATAAAAGCTAGCTTTCTTGTTACTAAATCCTTACATTAGTGGCTTAGTTT
The DNA here is from genome assembly GCF_054177405.1 of Leptonychotes weddellii. Classification (NCBI taxonomy): domain Eukaryota; kingdom Metazoa; phylum Chordata; class Mammalia; order Carnivora; family Phocidae; genus Leptonychotes; species Leptonychotes weddellii. The sequence goes on along the minus strand of NC_138371.1, from coordinate 39,370,102 downwards.
TTTAATTGAGTTGAAGAGTAACTAATTTAGTCTAGTTGTGAGCAAACTAGTTTGATTTAGAAACTATTTTTGAGGAGGACAGTTCTTTTAAACTTTAAAAATACTTTTGTAGCCTTTTGGCCGGAACCGCCATCTTCCAGTAATTCGCCAAAATGACCAACACAAAGGGAAAGTGGAGAGGTACCCGCTATATGTTCTCCAGACCTTTTAGAAAACATGGAGTTGTTCCTTTGGCCACATACATGCGAATCTATAAAAAAGGGGATATTGTGGACATCAAGGGAATGGGCTCTGTTCCAAAAGGAATGCCCCACAAATCTTACCATGGCAAAACTGGAAGAGTCTACAAGGTCACCCAGCATGCTGATGGCATTTTTGTAAACAAACAAGTTAAGGGCAAGATTCTTGCCAAGAGAATTAATGTACGCATTGAGCATATTAAACACTCAAAGAGCCGAGACAGCTTCCTGAAGCGTGTGAAGGAAAATGATCAGAAAAAGACGGAAGCCAAAGAGAAGGGTACTTGGGTTCAACTGAAGCGCCAGCCTGCCCCACCCAGAGAAGCACACTTTGTGAGAACCAATGGAAAGGAGCCCGAACTGCTGGAACCCATTCCCTATGAATTCATGGCATGATAAATGTAAAGAAAATAAAAGACCTCAAGACTGTAAAAATGTTTCTCTCAATTGAGTAGAAGTGTGGTGTCCTTTCCCCCAAAAAAATATTTAAAGCAAAAAATAAATAAATAAATAAATAAATAAAAATACTTTTGTAAAGCTACCCAGGTTACCAGGTTATTTTTGCCTTGAATTATCTGTGTATAATATTGTAATTATGTGTGAATGATTGCTTTAAGATAGTTCTCCTGACATGTTGTTGGCTCTATTACTCAGCAAATTTTTTTTCATACTGGTGATAATCTTTAAGCACAATTCCTATTATATCTGAATTAAGGACATCATTGAAAAGAAAGCACAAATATTTTTTTAATTTTTAATTTTTTTGTTTTTGTTTAAATTCCAGTTAACACACAGTATAATATTAGTTTTAGGTATAGAATTTAGTGATTCAGCACTTAGATACAATACCCGATGCTCATCATAACCAGTACACTCCTTAATCCCTATCACCCATTTAACCCATCCCCCAACCCCCATGCCCTCTGGTGACCATCAGTTTGTTCTCTATAGTTAAAGAGTCTGGGGTGCCTGGGTGGCTCAGTCATTAAGCATCTGCCTTCAGCTCAGGTCATGGTCCCAGGATCCTGGGATCGAGCCCCGCATTGGGCTCCCTGCTCAGCGGAGAGCCTACTTCTCCCTCTCCCACTCCCCCTGCTTGTGTTCCCTCTCTCACTGTCTCTTTCAAATAAATAAATAAAATCTTAAAAAAAGAGTCTGTTTCTTGGTTTGCCTCTCTATTTTTCCCTTCTCTGATCATTTGTTTTGTTTCTTAGATTCCACATACAAGTAAAATCATACAGTATTTGTCTTTCCCTGACTGACGTATTTCACTCAGCATAATACTCTCTAACTCCAGCGACGTCATTGCAAAATGGATAGACTTGATTCTTTTTGATGGCTGAGTAATACTCCATTGGATATATTCACCACATCTTCTTTATCCATTCATCTGTCAGTGGACACTTGGGCTCTTTCCATAGTTTGGCTATTGTTGATAATGCTGCTGTAAACATCGAGGTGCAGGTGCCCCTTCAATTCAGTATTTCTGTATCCTTTGGGAAATACCTAGTAGTGCAATTGCTGGATCGTAAGGTAGTTCTATTTTTAACTTTTTGAGGAACCTCCGTACTGTTTTCCTGAATGGCTACACCAGTTTGCATTCCCAGCAACAGTGTAGGAGGGTTCCCCTTTCTCTGCATCCTCGCCAACACTGTTGTTCCCCGTGTTGTTAATTTTAGCCATTCTGACTGGTGGAAAGCACACAAATTTTAAAAGATATCCAAAACATTATTTAGTCCCAGGTATAAAGGCATTTGAAAACATTAATGGATCTTCTACACCCTATTTCCTTCCTCTAAAATTTGTTTCCAGATTTCTGCTTAATTTATTGATAGGATTTGTTTTCATCCACAGAGGCCAGCAAGCTTGTCATGTCGTATGTAGCGGCCGTTTGTGGAAAAGGAGCAGAAGTGAACCAAGTCAAAGAACAGCTTTTACAGTCCAACCCAGTCCTGGAAGGTAGGATTTCCTGTGTACATCGGGTCAGTGTGATCCAGTTTGCAGGGCTCTTCAGGTACCTGGTGGGCTGGCAGGGGAGCTGGGGGGAGGCAGGGAAAGAGGAAGGTTCAGGCCCGGACCTGCAGGGCAAATGAACTGTGTCCTAAGAACTCTTGGCTTCAGGTGCTTAAAGGAGGAAACAGTTTACTCATCCAAAAGGAGCTTTCCCACTTACATTCATTTTTTTCCCCTTTCAATTTTTATTTGAATTACTTCAGTTTTGCCTAAAAATAATCACCTGATATTTGCATTTGACTTGATGGCTAGGAAAAACTTGGTGAAAAAGCGCCGCATGAGTGCAGTGCTATTTTATCATTTGGGATAACACCTGTGGCTGCTTATTTCTGTTGTCAGAAAGGCCGTGCCAGAGAAACATCTAAAGGACAGTTTTTTTCAGGATCACAGAAAGCCTAAACCTGTCTCTGGAGTTCAGGTTCTATGGTTGGCCATCTGTGTTAGTTAGCTCAGGCTGCTCTAACAAAATACCATAGGCTGGGTGGCTTAAACCACAGAAATTTGTTTTCTTAAACTTCTAGAGGCTCAGGAGTCCTAGATGAAGGTGCTGGCAAGGTAGGCCTCTTGGCTTGCTGGTAGCCACCATCTTGCTGTGGGATCACATGATCTCTCCTTTGTGTGTGGTGGCTGGGGGCAGGAACCCTGGTTGGCTCATGACCTCGTAGAACCCTAATTACTTCCCAAAGGCCCCAACTCTAAACACAATCACATTGGGGTTAGGACTTCAACATAAAAATTGGTGGGGGACACATACATGGAGTCCATACTACCATCAGAAAAAGCCAGAGGTGAGTCCCCCTAAAGCCATGGAGGTTGGCATAAACCATAGGCATAAACCATTGTTTGCTTTGGAAACAGTAAATCAGTCTTTCCCTATTGATGGCAAGTCCTTGATTTTTGCTTTATATTGTAAGCCTGTCTTTATTGTCACTCATATAGTTGTTGGGATAGAGTAGGGTTTCTCAACCTCATTTTGGACTGCATAAATCTCTGCTATGGAGTGCTGTCCTGTGCATTCATTGTAAGATGTTTAGCTGCATCCCTGGTCTCTACCCACTAGGTTCCAGAGGCACCCCTGGCCCTAGTTGTTAGCTCTGAAATTGTCTCTGGACACTGCCAAATGTCAAGGGTCAAAACCAGCCCTGATCAGTCTTTGGTCTAGAAGAGTAGTTTGGTTTAACTCTTTGTTCACAGTCATGGAGGGTCAAGATTTAACATGGATTAAAGCAGAACTGCTTTGGGGTGAGTAAGATGCCCCCCAGTGTGGAGGGACAGAGCCCTGCCTGTTTTCTTTGTTACCTAGACCTAGCCCCTCCTTCCGCCTCTTCACCCCCCAGATAGTGAGATAAGACTAGTGAAAATACTTTAAGTTGTGAAAAGCAAAACCTGAAACATCTATTCTGTTGTTATACCAATCTTTCGTTCCCTTCGGTACCTTAACGAATAAAGACGCTATTACGGAAAGTGCTGTATCTTCATTTTATTGTTCCAGTATTTGACTTTTTGTTTACTTTCCCTTTTGCTTTTAAGTTAGGGTGCTGTACGTGTATTTCTGTATATGCTTATTTTAAGAACGCTGTGATCTAAAGGAGAAGCACTGTGGAATGCTATAGCTTGCATCTGTGATGAGAATCTGGCCCTTTATTTGATGGTATTTGGAACTAGGCCCCAGTGCAGGAAATGGAAGAAATGTCTGCTGTGGGCATGTATTATCTTTTATGGGAATGCTTTACTTTTTAGCTGGAACTGCTACTGTAAATGAACATTTAGAACAATGAACTTAAAAAAACAATTGAGGAATGTGTCTCAAGTGTTCTATAATGAAACACTTGTTTTTGATTCTGTGGCTCACAATAAAAGACTTTAGTGTTTAGAGCTGTGTGTGCAACTCAAGATTTGTTTGATGAAAAGATGGTTTATGGCATGCAAATGGCGCCCTGAATAAAGTTTTTTTGAAGCAATTCCTTCACTTGCCCTTGACCTTCAAGCCACAATAAACTGTCCTTTATGCATCAGCATCTCAAGCTGGACTTTGGGGCTGTGCAAGTTAGTTAACTTGGCCCCCCTACATGTTCACACCCACCGGGAAGACTAGCCTGTTAAAACACGAGAAATGTCGTGGTCTTCATGACCACTGGGGCAACACTCAGCCTTTTCAGGGTTGCATTTATTAAAGCCTCTTAGCTGGTGGTGGACATGGATAATGATGTGAGCCTCTTCAGTAAGCGTCCTTTTGAGTATTTCCTGTGTGCAGGTTTCCCCACTCAGTAGAGCCTCTCAGCTGATTTTCTATTAAGGAGAGAATTTGGCATCAGGGACCTACCAAACTATACCCCTCCCAACCTTAATCGCTGATACGAAGAACTTTCCCTGTGTTGACTTTGTAAATTTCTACTGAACTGAGCCGGAACCAACTATTTTTAAAAAATCAAAAACACAAAAAAAGCCAGCAAACGTGAAATATAACGCATCGGGTTTGGCTACTGAATATCCAAGTGAACTTCAACAGAAACCCACGGTCGCGCCTTGATCACGCGACTGCTTTCAAAACTTGGATCAGCTTTTAGCCCTTGGTAACCATTTGAACTCCTGTTACTCTAATCTTCCCTCTGTTTAATGAAGTTATGGAGGCTTCCAGAGGTTTGATGCCTGGCTTCTTAATCTCAAGATTCATTTTTCTGGTTGCCACATTACTGAGTACTCTTCTGTCCCTGTTAGCTGCAGCGGGCCCAGGGATCCTAGTAACAGGGGTGGGTGGGTTGGGGAGTATTGGGAGAAATGCAGAATTTCATGACCATCCCAGACCCATTGAATAAGATCCTTAGGTGACTGGTTTGCATGTTGAGGTTAGAGGTACACTGCTGGGCTTCTTCCAAAGCAATCAAATGGGGATCCTTCTGCTTATATGCCTTATATTTATTCAGCTTAATTCTCTCCTACCGTAGCCCAGATTAATTTGCCCCTACTTTGTGCACAAGCTTGGTGAAACAGACCTTTTTCTTTATGACGCCATGAACTACCTATATTGAACAGGAGCATTCTGTGCCTGGGGTGGCATCAACCTGTGGTTCTTAGGTGCCCTTATTTTCTTAAAACGGACTCCTGTGGGAGACTGGGCTCCTCACAGCAGCTAAGTTTGGAATAAACTTGGATTCTGCATTATGGGCCCATTTGGTTTTCTTTCTTTTCTGGAAAGTTTCACTTAGGTCCGATGGGTATGAACTAAAGAAACTATGTAGTATTTTTAGCCTATTGGAGATGATGTTAGTTTCCAAATCTCTTACTCTTTCTGTATTTCACAGTTACATATGTAATCACATTTCAGTAGCTTTATTTTAAAATTAATTAAATAATTTAAAGTTTCTTGTGCCTTTTCCATCTGGAAACCTCATCAAGTTCCATGAAGCCTTTGATAATACTAAGTAGTCAGTCATCTCTGAAATAATCTTATTTATACTGATGGTAATGGTGGAGAATACAAGCCTTGCTTGCCATCCACTCAACTGACTACTTTTAAAACAGTAAAAGGTTATTTAATTAGACAAGATTCCATTTATAGTAATATTTGAAAAAATTCCATGAATCATAGGAATGACTCTCCTTTTCTATGAACTTGTCATAAGACATGGAAGCTTTCTTAAGACTTGTGTTACGTTTCTATGGGAAGCTTGGACAGAAATGTCATTGCTGCAAGTTGTATTTTCTAAGATTTATAGCTATCAAATATTCCATTTGCTTTAAATTTCTGCTTGAAATTATTTTTCTGTCAATTTTACCCATGCATCTGTTTCTTTCTTACTAGCTTTTGGAAATGCCAAGACTGTAAGGAATGACAACTCCTCTAGATTTGTAAGTATTTGTATAAGCATAAGTGTTAACACTAATATTTAGCTCATGTATGTTTAAACAACCAGTAGATGTTTAGTATTTCTTAATATACACATTTGAAAAATAAGAACACCCCTGCTGTTGAGACACAGAAAGTTCTCTAAGGACTACTTTTTGCTTTCTGGGATTTTTCTTTTTAATTCTTTTTGGAGTGACAGCCAGACTTTCATAGTTTCTTGTCATCTATCATAGAATTCCATGGGCAATTGAAAGGAGGCTCTTTAGAAGAACTCTTTACTTACCTGAGTTTTGGCATTTAGAAATCACAACTAAGAATCAGATTAAGTAGAAGGAAGGAGAAACTGGGTGTCAAGTTTTTGTACTCTACAGCTTTTGTCCTTTATTCAGTGGGACGAGGAAGGATGGAAGGGTACACTGAAACTTTACAGAGGTAAAAACTGCAGCTGATTGATGTTTCGAGTTTGGTTGAGTTGGAAAGTGCTGAGTGCGGGAAGACACACCTTCCTGGTCTCCTCTCCCGGCTCTCCCCAGCATGTACTGCCCTCAGCAGCCCGCTGGGGTCTCTCCCGCTGAGCACGCGCTGTCCTGCTTTGGTCTTTATGGAGACACAGACATGGCCTGATGGCGGTTGGGGGAAGTGCGTTGAGTGTGATGGTGATATTTTGAAATTGGCCCCTTTTTTCTACAGTTTAACCTATCTTATAAATTTTATAATAAAAGGTCATTTACTTTATAAGCTCTTCTTCTCATATACATTACTTGGGACCATTTTGGGTGATTTTTATGCTTCTCTGCCAGGGACCCTTCCTGCCCTTTCTCCCCATCACTTCTTTTAGTCTCCCTTTTTGCTTTTTTTCTCGTTAGAGTTATCCAGTGCTCAAGGCAAGACAGTGACCTCAGGTAGAGGTAGTTTTGGTAGCTTGGAAAGTGGAGGGCTGAGGTTCCTAATTCCAGGGCTGTAAATTTTTTCCATTGGATTAGCCCTTTACGTGGTTATAGCTGATTTGAGCCATGCCTGTTGTAACATGGCTAATCTCATTATATAAATAGATTTAGAAGCAAGGTGTGGGCAGATAGAAGTAATTCTAAGAGATCAAACTCCTTTTTGAAGACTTTTTTTTTTTTTTTGGCTTGTTGGAAATGTACACATACACCTTTTAAAAATGTCTAAATTATTTAGTCTATAGACTACAAAAATGCAGGAAACCATATTGCCTAAAGAGTCATTACTACTTTGTGATGTTTGAAATCTAGTGAAAGACCTGGCAGGTGATTTGGCTTAATAAGTAACTTGAAATCCTATTATAACATGGGTGTTAGGATACGAGATTAATACTTGATTATAGACTAAATCATTTCATACCCAGTTTTTAGTAATTTCTCTGCTTGGTGGTCTGTGACTTGATCAGTAATATACTCAAATCCACGTTATAATTTGACAGGACTCTATATTTACAGTCACTACTGTATAGAACAGTGGTTTATGTATTAAACATTTGTACTCCGGGGAAATTGCATTTCCTTTGTGTTTGATGAACTTCTTGATCTCTTCACTGAGCAGTGTGGTAGACGGTGGTGTGGTGGTGTAGTTACGCATGCTCATTGCCGCTGACATATCAGACGAGTGTTCTCAGAGAGGTACCTCACATTGCTCTCTACCCCCAAGTACCTCTAGTTTGACATATTGAAC
>NC_138371.1:39356355-39362211 GCF_054177405.1 Leptonychotes weddellii | reverse complement strand
TTTTAAAGATTTTATTTATTTATTTGAGACAGAGAGAATGAGAGAGAGAGAGCACATGAGAGGGGGGAGGGTCAGAGGCAGAAGCAGGCTCCCTGCCGAGCAGGGAGCCCGATGCGGGACTCGATCCAGGGACTCCAGGATCATGACCTGAGCCGAAGGCAGTCGCTTAACCAACTGAGCCACCCAGGCGCCCGACATATTGAACTTCTATTAAGGAAGTGACCCCACTGTTTTTGAAAAGAGACATTTAAGGCTTTGGAAGTCACTATTCTCGACCAAGGGATTCAGGGGAGGGAAGAGGAGTAATAGTGGAGCGTCTACCATCTGCAGAGAGCCAAGCTAGGAGATAAGGCATAGGGTCCGGAAAATTCCGTTACCAAACCTTTCATTCAGTAAGAATAAAAAAAAAAAAACCCATACAATGTATTCATTTGTTTGAAACCTCTGGTTTTTGTTTTTGTTTTTTGAAAAGTTAATTACGCATGGGTCTCCCTGCATCTCCTCTTGCAGCCTACAGACCTTTCCCTACTGGCATCCAGAGTGATCTTTACAAACCTGTCTCACTGCTGCTCTTCTGAAAGCCGTCGGTGGCTCCTCCTTGCACCTGGAGTGCAGTACAGGCTCCTCCCAGAGCTTCCCACGCCGGCCTGCCTGAGCGGTGGCCGGCTCTGCCCCGCCCCACCCTTGCACGCCCCGCCCTGCCCTTGCACGCCCCGCCCCGCCCTTGCATGCCCCGACCCGCCCTTGCACGCCCCGCCCCTGCACGCCCCGCCCCGCCCCTGCACGCCCCGCCCCGCCCTTGCATGCCCCGCCTTGGGAGCACAGGCCTTTGTGACAGGAGCACTGAGCGCCTTCTTGCCTTAGATCTTTGCAGTTGCTGGTCCTCCCGCACGATGTGCTCTGCGTCCAGATCGCTGCATGGCCACTGTCCTGCATCATTTAGGTCTCACCTCAAGTGTTACTTCTATGATGCCTCTTCTAGACTCTGATTTCATCGTGCTTTTAATTTTTTCAGGCACTCGTTAATCTCTGGAAAGATTACATTCACTTTCTCTGTTTCTCTCTGATCGTGGACCTTAGAGAGGAGGAGCCATGGGAGCAAGGAGCTCGGCCTTCTTGTGTCATAGAACGGTGCCTGGTGTCATAGTAGATACTCAGAAAACATTGACGAATGAATATTTTTAAGAAGCTTATAGACGAGTCAGAAAAAATGGACATGTCTAAAAGTAATTATAACACAACACATAAAATAGTAAGTTCCCCATGAGTAAGTTCCAAAAATAGCTTTATGGAAATTCCGAATAGAGAAGCTGGAGGAGTCTGGGGCAGGGGGCAATTCTGAGTGGGCCTGTAAGATTGACTAGTGCAAACTTAGATTTTTTTTTTCAATCCCAATAGCACCACTGAAATGTGCCAAAATCGAGTAGAAAGCCAGGAGAGCTGGTATGGGGAAGCCAAGGAGAGAGACCAGAATGGACCTGCCCTGGTCCATGTCAGTGGTGGGACAAGAGGATCTGTGAAGGGAGCCATGGGCCAAAGGCCTGGAGAGATGGGTCGGGGCCTCCCCTGGAGGGCTTCGAGTATCAGGTTCAGGGTCTTGGGCTTTATTTTCTAGGCAGTGGGAAGGCATTGGTCTTCTCTGAGAAGACTCATGACAAGCTCATGGGAAGAATGCCATTCCAAGATCATCTGAATTCTCAGTGCTGTCCTTTCGTTTATCCCTGGTCAGCTTCCTTTCCCACTCTGTACGGGGTTTATCGTACTGTCGGCAGAGCCCCTATCCTTTACTCTCAACTGATGACAGGAGGCTTACTTCGTGGAAATCATTGTCATCAGCACCTTGCTCCTCCTCCTCATCCACGTCCTCAGCTTTGGGGCCTCACCTGTCCCTGAATCTGTAGAGACACCCTTCTGTCACACTGGGAGAGTCTCAACTCCCATCTTTTGCTAATCCCTCCGCCTGTGCTCTGGATCTGGTCACTTCCTCTGTCCAGGAAGCACCTTCCATCAAAATCACCTCCTCTTATATGGTCAACCTCTGACTCTCCTGTGAAGTTACTCTTTCTCCCCTCCTTAGCATAGCTATCTACTCGTTTGCCTGGACTTTCTAATCACTGCCTTCCTCCTTTCTTAACCTCCTACGTCAAACCGGGATCTGTCATGGTGACTCTCTGGGGAGCTCTCAGCTCTGCTTACTCTGCCCGATTTTGCTCACTCCTGCTTAAAGCCATCAACATTTCTCCCATGACTCCTGCCACCTCCTGTCAGCTGTGTCTGGTTTTGCTCCTTTCCAGTCCATCCCACGTTATCTAGGGTGATCTTGTAAATAGGCAAGTCTGATCATGGCTTCCTTGTTTAGAATCTTTAATGACAGGACTTTGCTGTCAGGAAAGTGTCTTGATGCCATGAGGTGTGTGTGCCAGCTTCCCTCACCAGCCTCACAGATACCTATTCTTATGGCCCTCCTTCCTGCTCTCTCGCCTTCTTGCTGCCTGACTTAACCCTGATACTTCACATTTGAGCTGGGGTGGACCTCAGCCTTTGTCTCCTACTCTTCGTGCATAGCAAGCACCCTGCCTCACTGTAGGATCTGTCTCCATACACAGTAATGTCCTGTTTATCTGGCTCAATTCTCTTCAGGCTGGAAGTTCCTTGAGGGCAGGTACTATGCCTTGCTTTCCCTTGTGCCTACTTTAAGTATCTAAGAAATGCTTGGTAGACATTTGCTTAATGAATAAGAGAATACTTTTGAAAAGGACAGGTGAGCCTTGACAATGAAGAAAAGAAAGGCAAGAGAGCATGTATAAGCTAATAAAAGGTCACAGACCGCATTGTTGACTGAGTGCCGTGTAATCACGTTTCTGACCCCCTACGTTTATTTTGAAAATAGAAGGCGTTAAAGTAGTCATTCTTTGGGAGACTTATTTACAAGCCATCTATGTGATTATTACTAAAGTAGAACATGAAACAAAAGCAAAGACCACTTATTAGACCAACACATCCTTTTTCAAACAAAAACCAGCTGTCAGGATTGTTCTGTTACGCTTGTTACTCTTTAACTAGACAGTTATAGACCAGTTCTTTCAAAATCACAGTATGAAACTCCATGTGTGTTTCTGTGTGTTTAAGATACCATCTATAAAATGTAATAGGAAACTGGGATATATGTATTACTGTATAATCTAGATCAAAAGCCAAAGAGAGTAATAATGGTCAGTCTTTGATTCCAGATTGGTCACAATGTATAAGCATGCATTTGATTTGAGTAGATATAAAAACAGAATTTTATGTGTTCCATTTTATCCACTGTCCAGTATACTTGGAGTTTCTAGCCATGACTTAAAACACATTTTGCTTATAAAAATGAAATAATTTATATTCCCAACTAGTGCATATACAAGGAATACTTACTTTTCCCAGTTTTTATTCTTGAATTGAATACACACACACTCTTGAGACATTTGAAACATGTATCTGAAATGAAAAAGTCACATGCTGGCTAAGATCTATTCCTAAATTAGCAACATGATATGTTAGCTTTGAGCTAATGTGGTATTTAGTATAAATTATTTATGGAGGCATATTGTTTTGCCTCATGGTTACATAAATTGTGTGTTAATTACATTTGAACAAATGTGTAAAGGGTTAGCATGCTGTTCTCTAAGAAGATATGCTGACTGAATATTTTGAGGTAATCTTGAAAACTCACGAAGTCTTTCTTTGGCAGGGCAAATATATGGATATTGAATTTGATTTTAAAGGCGATCCACTGGGAGGAGTGATAAGTAACTGTGAGTATTTTCCTTGCATCCTTTTAAAGAAGTTCAGAATAGCAAAACATATATTAGAAGATTTAGGATAATTGAGTCTTTAAGAGATAGACATAAGACTATAATTTCTTTTCCTTAGACAATGCGTTTCAGACTATGTGTTAGACTATAGTGTGAGCATGCATGTAAGCTGGTGGAGGGGCAGAGGGAGAGGGAGAGCGAATCTCAAGCAGACTCCTTGCTGAGCGCAGAGCCCGACTCAGGGCTCTATCTCATGACTGTGAGATCATGACCTGAGCTGAAATCAAAAGTTGGACGCTTAACCAACTGAGCCATCCAGGCGCCCCTCCTAAATCTTTTTTAAAGATCTCTTAAAGTCTTTACTGTTGAAAATCTTTAAAATTTTGCTAAACAAATAAGAATTAGTCCAACTGTATTTTATGTTCTATAGGTTTTTAAGTCAATTCATTAATAAAGGATCCTCTAGTGGTTATTTTCTTTAACAAAATTATTTTATGATTAAAAATAAAATATAAATAGTTGATTTTAATTTAATAACTTTTTAGTAACTTTTTGGGTAACATTTACTCAATAAAATGAGTGGACTTGTACTTCACATTTTATTGTGGGAAATTTTGCTTGTCTTTGTGTATTTACATCATTGAAATGTGGTAAACCTGGTAGGTAGAAATACAGATTTCTGGGCGCCTGGGTGGCTCAGATGGTTAAGCGTCTGCCTTCGGCTCAGGTCATGATCTCGGGGTCCTGGGATCGAGTCCCGCATCGGGCTCCCTGCTCCTTGGGAGCCTGCTTCTCACTCTGCCTCTCTCTCTCTCTCTCTCTGTCTCTCATGAATAAATAAATAAAATCTTTAAAAAAAAAAAAAAAAAGAAATACAGATTTCTTAGCCTCCTTAAGTCATGATTGGTGATTATGGAAATGAAATGTTTTTTTCAAAGGTAAGAAAATGAACAGTGTCTGGTGAGTCTGCTGAACAGCCCCACGTCCAGAGTTCTCTAAAGTGGGTGTGATGATATTTGTAAATATGGCTTTGTCAACAGTCCTTTGCACCCGCCGTATGTGCGGCCCGCCCTGAAGCTTCTGCTTCTGCTGATTTCGTAGTTGATTTGTTTGGAAGATCGAAGATGACACCTTAGGGTTTGTGCATTTCCTCCTGGAACCATGGCCTGGTTATCCTCTTGAATTCTCCTGTGATTTTTGAGGCCACACCACAGAATCTCCCATCACTGCTGGCCTCCTCACCACCCAGTGGTGCTATTGGGATTGAAAAAAAAAAATCTAAGTTTGCACTAGAAAAAAAGTAATGAATTGGCTCAGGTATCCAAAGCAATGCTCATTAGATTTGTTATAGCAGTGCAATTCCTTCTTCAAATGAAATTTCATGCTGAACCCCAAATAAGAAATAGAGAAAACAAGATCTGACCTGGTTGAAGAGAAGATGAGTAGCCAGAACCCCTTGGCCCCCAGGTGGCCCCTGAGATCTTTGCTGATGAACTCTAGAACCAGAGGACTGCCGTTTGAAATCAGTGTTTTAAGTGATTTGAGGAAAGTATGCAGCTGATTTTTTTTTTTTTTTAAGTTTTTAAAACACGATTCATAGAGAAACCTAGGGCTAAAGTTTCCTCATCTTTGAAACAATGGGATTGAACTGGATGAACTCTTTGGTTCTTCCTGTTTCCACTCTAATGTAGTTCGTAAATAGTTTAATATTCCATTTTAGTTTCCACATTGTGTGCCATGCATTGGGACCAGCCATATTTGTAAAAATATATAATTGTTCAAGAAGGGTTTGAAGAGAAAGCTTTACTACGAAATGAAATTGGCTGGGATAGTGCTACTTAGGTTATGTGTCAAATATGGAAGCAAAAGTACTCCTGCGAACCGGATGTGATATAACCAGAAGCACTGAGGACCACCCCACCAAGCTTCCTGCATGATTGTGAGGGAAGAGGTGGGCCTCAGTTTTAAGACCACCATTTTAAGGAAGGATTAACTTTTATTCTGAAAGATACTCGTAAGTCGTTAACACTTAACTTTTTACAAGACAGATTAGTTCTCATTATTT
>NC_138371.1:39310080-39356255 GCF_054177405.1 Leptonychotes weddellii | reverse complement strand
TTAAAGATTTTATTTATTTATTTGAGAGAGAGAGACTGAGAGAGAGAGCACATGAGAGGGGGGAGGGTTGGGAGGGTCAGAGGGAGAAGCAGACTCCCTGCCGAGCAGGGAGCCCGATGCGGGACTCGATCCAGGGACTCCAGGATCATGACCTGAGCCGAAGGCAGTCGCTTAACCAACTGAGCCACCCAGGCGCCCATCATTATTAATTTAATACACTGTTTTTTAAATGAGGGTAATGCATCTAAACATTGTGGAATGATTGAATTATAATTGCTTTTGAGGACTCTAGGAAAATATTTAAGGATTACTTTCTTGTAAATTTTAGAAAATAACTTAGGTTTTACATTTTGAAGTTTAAGTTCCAAGTAGAAATGTCTTCCTGCCCCCTAACTAATTCTTGCAGTATCCATGGAGAATAAATATTAAACACTCAGTTCTTTTCCAGTTAAGATTAATATAACATCATGAATGGATTTCATATGGTGTTTGTTACCGTTCGTTCCCACAATGAAATTATATGGAAATCTGTGGTAGTGGGAACACCCTGTATTTTAGAGTACACTTTGCTTTGGGAAGGAAAGGAGTACGTTTGCGGTAAGAGCAGGAAATTTCACCCTGTGTAGATACAGGACTGACTCATAGGTGGTCAGTGGGAGTTGCTGTGCGCTGGCTTCCGGGGTGTAGAGCAATGGGCAAACCCATTCTTGTCCTCTCCAAGCTGCCGAAAGTCAGCTTCTTGGAGTCTACAAGGGAAGAAAGGACATGCCATTTTGTGGGAAGTGTGTTTTGTCTCGATTTCCAGCAGCCGTGTAGTAACAGCGTAGGTTGTTGTCCGTTGTACTGATCACCTGGAAGAAGACACACGATCAGTCAAGCCAGCTGGGTTGCCAGGGAATTTAAGAGAAAGCCCAGTAACTTTCTCTTTCTAAAAGAGGTGTGCCCGAAAACAAGTCTTGAATTCACCTGAAAACCATGTATCCCTGGAGTTGGTATCATTCGGCCAGGGGTGTTGCAAAAATAGAAAATGACACAGCTGCTTCCGCACAGAAGATAAAGTATGGAAGCACATCTAGCAGGTCTTGGCTTCTGTGAGATAATATTGCTGCTACTTTGTTAATGCTTGTAAGTATCATAAGATGTATGCATTTATATTTGAGGATTCGGGGCCTAGTGTTATGAACTAGAAACCTTGGACACCTGTTGCTTTAATTGGTAGTCGTAGGCACCTTCTTACAGCTGTGGCACTTGATGGCAGTTTTCACTGCGGAGAAAATGTGGTACAAGTCTCTGGGGATTTTATCTCCTAAAAGGAGAACAGCACAGAGGCAGATATGCTGTGAAAAAGCCTTACGATTTCAGGTGGCATATATACCTGTCCTTCCAGGTTAAAGCAGGAGGTATGGCTTTCCTGTTCACGGTAGGGTATCAAGAGCCTACTGTCATACCTGATACACCGTAGGTGCTCAGTAAATGCTGAGGTGAGGATAGAATTGGTTATATATAGGCAGGCCCTCCCTTTCCCTGCTCCATTATTTGGGGCAAACCTATGGTGTTACTTATGCAACTCTTCTCATGTGGTTTTTAATGTCTAAACAAGACAGCAAGTGACTCATTTTTCTGTGCCTCCATTTCTTCATCTTTGAAATGGGATAATAATATTACTGATCTTATAGGGTTATGAAAAGGTGTAAATTATTTGTTAACATCTAAAGTGCGTGGAATGGTGCCTGGCACCCAGTAAACATTGAATAAATGTTTGCTTTTTTTTTTCATTATTCTATACTTATGGTTTATGGTCTCCAGCCCCTCGCCAAATATATGTCCTATAAGGACAGAGACTTAGTTTGTGTGGCTCATTGCTGAATGACAGCAACAAAAACAGTCTGACACCTGAAATATATTTCTTGAATTAATTAATAACTACACAAGTACACAATGAATAATAAGTGACATAACTGTGACATAGAAAACTTTATTGAGAAATAAAACTCCTGCTTTATTGGATAATTTTATCTGAGTATTTAAAACAATTTTTTATTGAGCTGTAATTGATGTACAACATTATGTTAGTTTCAGGTGTACCACATCATGATTTCATATCTGTATACATTGCAAGATGATCACCACAATAAGTCTAGTTACCATCCATCACCATACGTAGTTACAAAAACTTTTTTTTTCTTGTGATGAGAACTTTTAAGGTCTGCTCTCTTAGCAACTTTCAAACATGCAGCAGAGTATTATTAACTATAGTTGATATGCTGTACGGTACATCCTCATGACTTATTTATTTTATATGTTGAATATTCTATGCTAATCATTTTTAAATGCTTTTTCTAAATCCCAGAAAGGCAGCAGAATTATTGGTATTCAAACTTCATCTGTCACTGCCTTCTCTTTTCAGCTTGAAAGAAATAATATCTTGTGAATTATGAAGGAAAGCAAGTGTTGAAATTAGTCTACCTATTAATACAGCTCAGTAAACCACTCCAAACTTAGTAGAGTAAAACAGTGGCCCTCTTTTATGCTGTTGGATGCTGTGGGTCAAGAATTCAGATGGGGCACAGTAGAGTTGGCTTGTCTCCATGATACATGGGGCTTCAGCAGGGAAGACAAATGATTGGGGGTGACTTGCATGAGTGAATGCTGGAATCTTCTGGAAGCTTTATTGTATGTCACATGTCAGGCTCCTGGGCTAGGATGATTCAAAGTGTGTGCTGAGTTGGGACTGTTGACTAGAGCCACCTATATGTGGCCTCATGTGGTTTGGGCTTCTCACAGATGGCTAGGTCCTGAAGGAGAGTGTTCCAACAGGAAACCATCCTGATAGAGAACCAAGAGGAAGCCTGCAGTAGCCTGGGAGATCAGACAGTGTCACTTCTGCAGAACTCCATGAAGTCAAAGTCAGCACAAGCTTGCCCAGAGTTGGGGGTGGGGCATGAAGATTCCACCTCTCAATGGGAAGAGTGTCAAATAATTTGTGACCATTTTAAACAGCCTCAATCTGATGGGTTGTTTTCAGAAATGGTCACAATAATCTCTCCCCTTGTGTCTACACCCTTGGGTAGTCCTCTGTCTCAATGACTCAGAGTTTGGCCATGGGATTTATTTTGGTCCATCGAACAATTAGTAAACATGGCACAACCAAAGACTTGAAAGTTGGTCATATATTGGAGCTTGTCTTCTCATGCTCCTCTTGGGAACGCTCTCCTTACCACCATGCGAATGAACCTGGGCTAGGCTCCTGGATGGTGAGAGACCACATGGAGTGAACCACCAGACGTAAGGGTGAGGGAACCTGAGATCAGCCAGCTGCTGGCAGATCGCCGGCCTGTGAGCAAGCCCAGGAGAGATCAGCTGAGCTGGCTCAAACCAGAACTACAAAGCTGATGCTCAGACTCATGAACTGATAAATGGTACCGTTCTAAGCTGCTAAGTGTTGGGACAGTTTGTTGTGCGGCAAAAACTAACTGATTCAGAGGTCCAATAGATAACCTACTTTCCTACCCCCGGTTTGGCATCATGAGAAACAGGCACAGGAATCAAGCTGGAGAGGAAGCAGCTTTATTACTGTGAGAAGCGGCTTTTGGTTTCTCGCGTACGCAGGTGTGCTGGGAGCCTGGAAGTTAGGCAGGCATTGACAGCCTTAAGCAACCTCTGACCTCCTCCTGTGCGCAGTGCCCCAGTTCTCTTAGACCGCGCCGGTGAGCAGAGCCGATTGGGAATACGGCGTGGGGACCTAGAGGGCTGAACTGTATGTGCCTGCTCATTTCCCTGTCTCAGTCGCCCTGCTCAGAGATGTCCTTCCTTCTGCCCAGGTGAGGAGTGAGTAAGGGGCTGAGAGAGGCGAGGGAGTTAGTCTAAGGAGAGCCTCCCACTAGGAATCAATAGAGCAGGAGGGAACATCCACCCCACTCACAGGGCAGATGGGAGATGGAGCGAATCTCTTGGAATTCCTCTTCTAGATTTCTTTTGAATTTATGATGCAATTGGCTTGCACTTTTATGTGCTGTCTCATGACATGTTTGTATATATGACACATCCATGCCATTTGTAGGATACGGAATACAGTTGTACTCTTTTATTTTTATTTTTTATTTTTTATTTTTTTTAAAGATTTATTGTATTTATTTATTTGAGAGAGAGGATGAGAGGAGAGAGAGAGCACATGAGAAGGGGGAGGGTCAGAGGGAGAAGCGGACTCCCCGCCGAGCAGGGAGCCCGATGCGGGACTCGATCCAGGGACTCCAGGATCATGACCTGAGCCGAAGGCAGTCGCTTAACCAACTGAGCCACCCAGGCGCCCCCAATTGTACTCTTTTAAATGGTTTGAGATTTATAGCTTTGTTTTTCCTTTTATATCATATCTTTGATGTTATTGATGACAAGTTAGGAGCAAAACGACTTGTTGGAACACTCCCTAAAGGAAACTGCACTGCTTTGTTTTCTGAGAATACATAGAGATTGAGGTAGCATTGGAGACTAGCCATACATGAGTCATTTCTCAACAGCTAGTGAATATTCATCAATAAACCGTGTCTGTTTTTAACCTGTCTTCTTTAGGATCAAAATTCACCAAAAACAAAGACAATGCATTGTCTAGTTTATAACACAGGGCTGGGCTTTCTTAGTGCTTCAGTATTCAGAGTGCTCTAATATTCAGAAGACAGAAATAATCCACCATTGGTTGTGAAGTATCCTTAGCAATAAAACAAATTTCAAAGAGCAGTGCTGTTACTCTGTAGTGGATGGCTTTGTATAAAAATGGATGCTTTCCTTCATCTCAATTTTACTTCTGTGGTTTTTCTATTACAAAAATATGTTTACTGTGAAAAAAGACTATTTGTTTGCCACGAAACAAGATTATATACAAATACAGAAGACATCAGATATTAAATATGTCTAAATTAATTAGGATAATATATCTAATAATATGATACTATGGCCTATATTTCATTAATTTTATTTCAGGGTTGGAGATGGAGTTTTAGATTCAGATATGTACATATATGAGTAAATTTTTAATTATTAAACATTAAATTTGTTAGGAAGAAATCTGTTGTGAAAATACGTATATATGCTATAGGTATATAAACAGATCCTAATAAAAACCAGTTGTTGATTAAGGAGATAATAAGCCAGCTTTTCCTGGTGTTTTAAAGCCCCAATTAATATTTCATGTGCAGACACCAGACACCTTTTCACAGCTTCCCACGGAGCAGGTGCAGCTATCGTTAGAGCTGATTTTATAACTTTAGGATACTGACTTTGGAGTGAAACTTGAAGCTGATTTCTTAAAAATTCCCATTTTTTTTGGTGGAGGTAAGGGAAAATCGTAATGTCGTGGCATGCCAGGTGGTTCACATGTCTCACAGCCAGTGACCCGCAGGTAGATGGAGCTCCATGTGATGCTCAGGCTGAGAGAGAGCCCCGTGGCGACTGTTCGCAGGTGCTCTGGTTCACTGTAACACACGTGTGCAGTGAGTGCTTTGTAAGAAGACCTTCGCCCTTTTTTTTTTTTTTAAGATTTTATTTATTTATTTGAGAGAGAGAGCACAAACAGGGGAAGGGGCAGAGGAAGAGGCAGAAGCAGACTCCCCGCTGAGCAGGGAGCCCGATGCGGGGCTCGATCCCAGGACCCTGGGATCATGACCTGAGCCGAAGACAGACGCTTAACCGACTGAGCCACCCACGTACCCCCACCCCATCTTTTTGACTTTGAAATTTGTTATTAGTGAAACTTCCTGATTGTCAGTCAGCCTTGAGGGTTTTGTTGTCTATTTCCAGAAAAAGTAGAGGGTTGACTTTGGAGTGTATGACCTACTACATGAGCAGACTTAAGCTCATAGTCCGTTTTCCACTGAGACTGCCATCCGTTGTGCGAACACACCGGTTACTTAGATTGCAGGCCCATCGTTTTTGCTAAAGCAGCAGTGAAGGGGCATACATTAATTGGAAAAGCCTAAATGCCGCTCAAACACTTTTTTCATAATATTTATCTTTGAGCAACTGGAGAGGAGCACAGGATCTCTGGGGCTTGGTCAGAGTTGTGCATCATGGTGCTTCCGTTGTCATTCCGGTCTTGGCAAAACTGAGACCAAGCTGATTATTCTTTTTTTTTTTTTAAGATTTTATTTATTTATTTGACAGAGAGAGACACAGCGAGAGAGGAAACACAAGTAGGGGAGTGGGAGAGGGAGAAGCAGGCTTCCCGCTGAGCAGGGAACCCGATGCAGGGCTGGATTCCAGGACCCTGGGATCATGACCTGAGCCGAAGGAGACGCTTAACGACTGAGCCACCCAGGTGCCCCCAAGCTGATTATTCTTTAAGCCTTGGACTTGGACAACAAGTTTTTGGTTGTTTTTTTTTTTCAGGAAGGGAGACAATACATAAAATAAATTGGATCAAACTATCTAATCTTTCATCTGTTATATTCTAAAGTAATGTCAAGTTTTTTTCTTCCCAACTGCTACTTATCTTGCTATTCCTGTGCCAGTTAAAAGACTTCCTTCTCTAGCAGGTGCAGATATGGACCTTTTACTCCTTTCATGTCTTGTACCGTGGGGAGGTTGGCCTATGCTGTGCACAAGCACGTGTCCCTGCCCTTGACTAGTCACATTAGTAATTAGTCAAAACCAGGAAACTAATTAATATGAACTTAAATTGACATTTTGAGAGGGAAATGTATCTGCATTGGAATACACAGAGACTTATACTCTCTTCTCTACTAAATGCTCGGCATATCCTGCACTCTTCTTTACTAAATCTTGTTAGCAGAGGCTCAGTCAGTGGTGGCAGAAGCGTGTAAAGCCACAGGGAAGGCTGAGCCAGTGTTTGCTTTGACTAATTCGGGGGAACATTCAGTAAATTAAAATGGTCAGGTGGCAAGTCTTTATATGTTCTGTACTTTGAGTAATTATTTGATATGGCTTCGTACTCTTAGATTATGTTGGTGCATGCCCATTAAAAATGAATAGGGAATGGTTTTAAGCATTAGTAAATTATTTTGGGGCAGACCTTTTCCCTGATTACTCTTCTACCTGAAAGCTTGTAACATACGAGAAAAGTCATAAAGACATGAGAGGCTCTAGGGTAATAGACTAAGCATTTTAGGTGCTAAAACCTTCAACTGCCTTTAATAAAAGTTTTCTCATTTTGTGATTGAGTTGCTTAGGTGAAATCAGTGTTTATGGATTTTGCATTCTTTTTACTGGAAAATTACAAACTGTAACTTTAGTCACCTAAAGCTTTGAATTCTGGCTCTGTCACTTGGTAACAATGTGATATGAGCCTTGTTTACTCATCTATAAAATAGGGATTATAAAACCAACCTCAGGGGAGGTTTTTGGGGCCGAATATGATAATGAATGAAAAGCACCAAATGCATAGCAAAAGGTCAGTGAAAGTTCCTTTCCTCCTTCCCCTCTGCACCTTTCCTTTTAAACACATCATATTATGCTTCACATTTGAATGTGATAGTAATCACTGATCATATCAGCATGTATGGTTCAAGAAGTACATTGGCCAGCATTCCTTTCCACACTGTGCACATATGAATATTCTTCTTTAACCTGGTGGCTGATGTCTCCTGAATCTTCTAGCCATCGCTGTTTCAGACTCTCCACTTTCTGTGAGCATTTGTCCAAAAAGTGCCAGACCTGAGGCTGGCCAGAGTGTGCCTCTCATGCAGGGTGGCTCTGTCATGCGTTGAGGGCATTATTGAATGTCTTGAAGTACCACGGTTGGCTTGTTAGAATGTGATTGGATGAGTGCCATTGAACAATTGTCATCATGATTAAGGTGCCCCTGTGAAATGAGAGGACTGTGTGGCAGAACTCCTACCGCTATGGGAAGAGCCTGGGGGTTTTTGGGCTTTGACCCCAAATGCATAGTCATTCTGCCTTCCTCACTCCATTTCCTGCTCTCTCTTGAGGAACTAGGCATCCCACCTTGGAAAGAACTGCTGCTGTTGATTTGGGTGGTGGGAGTTGTCAGAGCGTGTGTGACTCTTGTAGGCCATGAGGGAGAAGGTCTTCATATTTGCAGTTGGTGCTGGGTGCGTTTCTAGATTGTTCCTGGCACGTAGTGGGTGAGCATTAAGCGAGCTGACTGAAGGAATTGTACATGAACAGATAAAGTGAACTGTAGCATTTGTTTATATTTTTCACGTAGTTGAGTTACTTCCTTCTAGACTTGAGGAATTTCCTCTAAAGATTAGCTTCCCAATGAAGAATCTGCCCGTGCTCTGTGGATTTTTTCTTCTAAAACTGCCTGTACCCCTAGGACCCCATAGGATCTTGGTCACATGCTAATAAGTACAGTCATACTGCATTTTTATCTTCCCTGCTTATTCTGCCTTCTGCTTTGTATGTCAGTCTTTACTTACAAACCGAAACATGCAGTCCTTCGAGATGATGAATAGTACACGATCCCTTCTTTTTGAAATTCTGTCTCACTCGTGCTTTTCGATTTCTGTTTTCTTTCTTTTTGCTAAATATGAAGTCTTCATGATTTCTGTGTATGATTTGAGGGCATTGGCAGTCATCCAAATGAAATGAGAGCTGGAGATGAAAATTGAAACTCTAGAGCATCCTGTTCTTACCATTTTTGAATTTACGTATTTTTGTTCTCATTTTTAATTTTATGTGTCCTTGCAACCCATCTCTTCATTCTTACAAATGACCTCCGGTATTGGGAGGCCCCTAGGACTTCTCATTTCATCAGATCTGCACTCTTTATCTCTCCCTAAGCTCCTCTTTACATGCTAGTGTGGATTCCAGAAACACACACTGAGAAGTTCAGTGACCGTTCCCAGAGAAATTGCACATCTCTCCCTCATTCCTTTGATAATGTTTAGATTTCAACCTGATTAGAAATCAAATGTGTCTGTTCTCTAGAGTTAATAATGGGATCACTGATTCAGAATTTTACAACTAAATTTGGCTTTTGCCTGCAGGATCCAGACTCTCTTTATATCACTTTTATATAAGCAGGACTTCAGGTGAAATAGCTCTGCTATTGTACTTTGGCATCTCTTGTATATTGCCACAATGGCTCTTTTCTGGTTGGTTGGCTTCTTTCTCCCTCCTTTTTTCCCTCCCTTCCTTCCTTTCTTCAGTTTTGGATAAAAGTTTGAAAACTTGATAAGACATCAAATTATTGGGTGAAAAATTATCTGGAACCAAGGAAAGTATGCTGCCAAATAACAACACCAAATTCCATGAGATGAAAATCACCTTTCATTCTCTAAGACTTTGAAATATCCAGAAAATGTGCTTCCCTTATCCCAGGTGGGCAGGGTGTATGGATATGATGAGGTGGGGCTTGCATTATATCAGATGGCCTGATTTCAAATCCTACTTAAACTCTTGGACTGTTTTTTTCATCTGTTAAATAATATTTGATAAAACGGCTACGAGGATTCAGTGAGATAATGAGATATAAAGCACTTAGCACATAATAAGATCTCAGAAACACTAACTTGATAATTATTAAGTGGATTCATAACTGAATGGCTGAATTCCATTGCTTAGCTTTGTAATGCTGTGTTTTGAAGAACTTAATGTCCTCACATATTACATAAAACCAAGAGAACCTTAATATACAAACTGTATCGTTTTCTTTAATCAGCTCGTCGAATGTATTGTTGAACTTATTTTGCATATTCACTGTTGTATGACAAGAACCTGGTTTGTTTAATTTGGTGATCTTAGTTGGAGCTGGACTTCTTCCTGAAGGAAGAACGGAAAATTTAGCTTCTGTTATTATTTCATTAATACAAAACAGAAAGTGAAAAAGAAAGTGAGGGGGGTGGAAAAGAAGAACTACGCTGGATTTGAAAGCAAAATTAACAATATACGATGATTTGACTCTTCTCTCCTCTTTAGATCTTTTAGAGAAGTCTCGAGTTGTGAAGCAACCAAGGGGTGAAAGAAACTTCCATGTGTTCTATCAGCTGCTCTCTGGTGCCTCTGAAGAGCTCCTCAGTAAGTCCCTGTGTCTGCGCTTTAATTTTTAGTGTCACAGCATTTCCCAAAGCATTCTTTTTCATGTTCTTAAAAATGTTCCATGCCTGTGGTTGAAGTGCAGAACATGGTCTGTTTGCTCCTGTCATCCTGCCCCAGTATTTGCTTGCTCTGTATCCCTGTACCTCACCAGATGCTGTGCACAGGTCTCAGATGGCTAACTCAAAGAGCTAACTAAATATTAGGGAGGTGAGGGGGAGGGAATCATAAATTTAAACAATAAAATGGAAGTATATGATTGTTCCACTCAGGAAGAAGAAATTAACAGGGAGCAGTAGATGAAAACAACTATAAAAAAAAATTGCTCAGTGAAAATTAAACATAGTGGGAAAACATTTGTAATTGATAAAAGAGTTAAAAATCTGACCTTTGGCTATTTTAGGGAATTAATATAAGTCTATCAGAATAGTATCCAATAAGCTAAGTGATGAAATTTTTGAACAAATAGTCCAAATGGGAACTATGGGAAGTAAATGACATTTGGGGAAGAATCATCCTCACTAATAATCAGCAAGCATAAACCAAAAGCACTGATACGTTCGCTGTACATATATTAGCAGAAGTCACGAAAAAGGACTAACCTGGCAGAATTATCGGGCCCTGGTCTGCTTAGAGCTTGTGGGTGTCACTTCCAAGTGAGGACTTCTTCCTGGGGACTAGTTAGCAATCCAGAATAAGTCATGAAATGATCAGAGCCCACTGCCCAGGCGCACCATTTTTTTTGGAATAGATCCCAATGAAGTAATTCAAAAGAATCCAAAGAACACTTTGTATGAAGACCTTTATCACTGCTCTCGTGTCCAATGGCATGGGAATCACTCGGCAGACCTCATATGTTACAATGAAATAGTGCATTGAAGATGGTTAAGTTATAAAAATATGGAAGGGGCCTTACTATGAATAAATGTAAAAAAAAAAAGCAGTTTGAAATATGTACAACAGTGGTATAAAGGTAGATTTTAGAAAAATGCTATTAGTATTTGGGTATCAATTTTTGTTCTGTTGATTGAGTCCCTAATATGAAAGTCATTTTATCTGGAGGTCTTAAGGAATGAGATATTAAAGATGCTTAGATTTATTGAAGTAACTTACCAACTTGTATGCGTGATTCAATAGATAAACTTACACTTGAGCGGGATTTCAGCAGATATAACTACCTAAGTTTGGACTCTGCCAAAGTTAATGGAGTGGACGACGCAGCAAATTTCAGAACTGTCAGGGTAAGCAAGATACAATCCTTTCATTATTCTTTAAAATGGGCAACACTGTATATTGCTCATTTGGAATTGATAACAATTCTGAGTTTTCTCAGAGGTCTAACTCATGCACCCTAAGGTTTTAGAATTGCACAAGAATTTCTTGTATTCTTATTAAAATTATACAATATTGTGAAGGCCCACGCTTTCCTAGAGCATGCGATTTTACTATTTATCAAAAGGAGCTTTCTTACTCTATTATCCTGACTCTTTTAATGCTGTATTTAAATCATATATTTTCATGGCGATTGCTTAGTAGTTAATAATGTCCAGCTGTGAAAACTGTCCTAGGAAAGCATTAAATGAATACTGTTTTTGAGACAGAAAGTCATGTTTTTATATATTTTTCCACAAATCATATGTAAGCCAGAATGATTGGCATTTCATGCTCATTAGAAAATAGATTATTTTAAACACTATCCTAACTTTGAAAATTACTCCTAGTAGGACATGCTATTGTAACTGTACTTCACTTCCGAATGGGACAGCTGTGGTGGTGAGGAGGCGGGGGAGGAGGTCAGATCAGCTGAAACAGGACTGGCATCAGTTCATCTTCACGGCTGAGTGAAAATGACGTGGGGTTCTTTCCTGCTCTATTATTGTATATGTTTGAAATTTTCCATGAGAAAAAATGCACATGACTCCCTTCACTAGGTAGCCTCATCACAAACAAAGAAAAGAAAACAAAAAAGCTGGGCTATTTTCAAAAAGAAAGTATTTCCTTGAGTATGTAATTTGTTAAAACTCTGTAAACATCCCCGTACGGGAAGCCTATTGATTTTTGGACATGATTTAAGAGTTCGGTTCAAGTCCAGTTCTGTAATGCTTTGCCTGGCAAATCATCAGCACTCAATAAAAGTTTATGACTGATGGAATGTTCCTTGTTACCTGTAATGCCTTGGGTCAGGCACTTCACCTTTGCAAATCAGTTTTTCTCAGGTGAAATAAACGAGGAGGGTTTTATGTAGGATTAGGTTATAAAGAGCTTTTTGTTTGGTTTTCTTCCTAGCATCAGAACCCAGTATAAAAAAAGATACATATACACATGTGTACACACACACACACACACACACACACACACACACTCTCTCTGAGCTGCTGCAGATGAAATGGGTTAGAACTCAAGGCCCGGCTCCCAGCCTCCTTTTCCTTCATCTTCCTCTTTGTACTCCTGCACCCCCTTGCCACAGCATGCCAAGTGCCCTGGGGATCCTTGAATCACAGCATGAAACCACTGAACAAGTTAGAGCCCCACACTGGTGCTGCATCAGGTCTCTTAATAGGTTTGCCCTTCGGAGAGCTTATTCTCCGACACTTGGTCTATTCATTTGTTTTTTTTTTCAGAAACGAATCTGTTATCAGATTTAGTAAAAAAAAAAAAAAAAAAAAAATAATGATAAAAGAATGGCAGAAAGAAAACAGCTGTTTTTCTCCCCCCCCCACCCCCCTGCAGAACGCCATGCAGATTGTGGGTTTTATGGATCATGAAGCTGAGTCTGTCTTGGAGGTGGTGGCCGCGGTGTTGAAACTGGGGAACATCGAGTTCAAGCCCGAATCTCGAGTGAATGGTTTAGATGAAAGCAAAATCAAAGACAAAAATGGTAAGTCGGTGGAGACTCAGCCTTGTTTAGCAAACTGGCTTTGAACTTCTGCCCAATTTTTAATCTAGAAAGTAAAACTTTTGCTTTTCATGGGTTCGAAAACACTTTCCAGTGAAACTGAACAGAAACATAATTAGAGCAGAGTGTTAAGTCTTTCGAGTTATACATTTTCTGCTGTTTGATTTGAATGTGATTTAGAAGGAACACCGTAAGCCTTGAAAATGATTTTTAGCAGCACACAGGCAGTCATCGTTTGTCCATCCCCCCTACAGAGTTAAAGGAAATCTGTGAGTTGACCGGCATTGATCAGTCAGTTCTAGAACGAGCATTCAGTTTCCGAACGGTGGAGGCCAAACAGGAGAAGGTTTCAACTACACTGAATGTGGCTCAGGTGGGTGAAACATAATGCCCAGAAGTAAGTTTTTAAAAAGTCTGTGATATTTGTATTTAAGTGGAAACAAAAATTTTATTTTGCAGGCTATTATATGAACTGTCATACGGTTGTAGGCATTGTTCTGAGCACTCGGGGCAGAGCAGCAAACTAAGCAGATAAGGATCCCTGCCCTTGTGGAGCTTAAACTTTTGGCAAGAGGAGGAGTCCGACAATAGCCAGTTGACCTAGTCAATAAATCAATTTATATAGCAAGCTAGCAGCAGACAAAGAGAAAAACTAGAGCAGCAAAGGGAGACCCACAGTGCTGGGGCGGGGAAGTCGGCTCTGAGTGAGCAGGGAAATGACACCAGTGGCGTGACCTGCCTTGTATTGCAAAGGGTCCTTGTGGCTGCAGTGTGGCGAGCAGAGTGGGGAGTGGGGAGGAGCACAAGCAGGGTGTCTTAGTTTGGGCTGCTGTAACAGGATACCATAGTCTGGGTGACTTAAACAAAAAAACCCGTTTATTCCTCATAGTTCTGGAGGCTAAAAGTCTGAGATCAGGGGGCTAGCGCGATCGCATTCTCGGTGAGGGCCATCTTCCTGGTAGACAGACAGCCACCCTCTTGCTGTATCCTCTTCACACAGCAGGGGGTGGAGGAAGGGAGAATGCATGCAGGTGTCCTCATCCCCTTATAAGGAACACTAATCCATCATCGGAGCTCTCCCCTCATGATGTCATCCGACATCTAAACCTAACTCTCTCCTAAAGGCTCCCCCTCCAAATACCATCCCGTTGGGGATTAGGGCTTCTACATGGAATTTGGGGTGGGGTGGAGGGACTACACATACTTTCAGTTCATGGCACTGGGGAGCTGTAAGAAATGTGTGCTAAGCTAGAAATGATGGTGGCTGAACCAGGTCGTAGCCGTAGAGTGAGAAGTGGTCACCTCTGGGTATCGTTTGAAGGTAGAGGCCACAGGACGTGCTGCTGGCTTGATAGTCAGTATGAGAGAAAGAGAAGAGTCAAGGATGACTCCCAGCACTTTTCACCTAAGCAACTGGGAAAATAGAATTGCCCTTCACAGATTTGGAGAACACGGTGGGAGAGGCCAGTGTGTGGTCAAATGGCCAAATTGGCCTCCCTCCTTCCTTCTTGTCTACTGTCCATCTGAAGCCAGTGAAGTCTTTCTGAGACAGTCTGAGTTGCTTATTTGTTCTCTCTTTTGGTTCAAGTTAAGTGGATGAAGGGATGGATGGATGTGTGTGTGGATGTTATACCCAGGCAGCTTCTGGAACCCTTTCCAATATAAACCCTTTGTTCTACGGCTTAGACATTTTCCAACTGGTCAGTGCTGATCTGGGCTGGAATTAAAGGACTAATTCGGGACTGTTCCCACAGAGCCCTACTTTATTCTCCCCCCATAGTCCAACTGTGTTCTCCCCCTCTTTGTAAGTGGCTTTAAGCATCTGTAAGACAGTAGGTGGATTTCCTCTTTCTCTTGGCTGCTCTGAACTAGGCTCTGCTACTGACCCAGGGATGCCTGTGTGTCTGTAGTTTTCTTTCAGTGTTGATTTCTTATCTTAGGTGAGCTGTTTTGACTATGAAAAATACTATAACTTTGTGTATATGTAAAATTTTCTAGCTATAACTGTTGTGTGTCCTCCTTCTAAAGTACTACTTCTGCTGTCCTGTCTTTCCAGGGCAACCTTACTAATGCAAAGTCAGATGGTGAGCGACTGACTTAATCAAGAAAAATTCGTTGAGCCTGCTCAGCACAGGCCCCCATGTAGACCGTTAGCAGGGGCATAAGGGATGAAAGAAGACTTCATGGAGAAGATGGTTTCTGAGCCAGTCTTGAAGGATTTAGGTGTACAAAGAATGGGCAAAAACACATTTCAAAAAGAAAACAGTGAGAAGAGGAGTCCACATCTTGGGGAGGGTTGGTCGGGCTCGGCTGTAGCTTTAGGCTTGTGAAATGGGTTCAGAGGAATGGGGCTGGAAAGGTTAAGTGTGGAGGCGGTTCTCAAACTTGAGTGCACATCAGGACCCCCTGGAGGGTTTGCCAGACCTGGTTTGCATGCCGTGTCTCTGGAGCGTTGGATTCAGTAGGTCTGCGGTAGGACTGAAGAATGTGTGCGTCTCACAAGGTCAGTGCTGCTGCTGGTCCAGGGACCACATTTTGAGAACCACTGTATTGAAGGTCACACTGAGTTTAGACATTTTCAATAGCCAGAGTGGTGATCGTTAAATATACGCTGTTGCAAAGAGAAAAGGCCTGCTGCTTAAGAAGCCCTTTAGGAATATCCACATATATATGGATATATATGGAATATATATGTGGCTATATTGTGGTGTTTTTATTGTGTACTTTTACTCTTGCCTTTTAATCATCCTCTACGGAAACCAGGCCCAGGTGCCTCCTACTTAATGAGCTTGAGTCACCTTGCATCCCTAGGTTAAACTTTTCCACATTCTTTTAACCTTTGGCATAAAAGAATTTGGCTTGAGATCCTTGGTTTTTCAGCTCCTTATTCAAGTTCTTTTTTAATGTAGGATTTAGGTTTCTACCAATCTTACTGCCTAAAAGGTTTCAATTCCAGCAGGAAGTAATTTGTTTTATTAACATTTCCTCATAGCTTCAATTCTTGGGCCCCATGATCATCTTTATTGCCCCGTTCCTCATTCTCCCCAAGGCATTTCGATCTTTCCTCAGATACAGCGAGGAATAGTGAAATGATAGACACTCAAGACAGAGCTGTCTTTCAGCTTCGGCCACATCCTCCCTCCCTGCCTTCCACGGCCCTCGGCCCTCGGGCCCTCGGTAATCTGACCCTACACAATTGATCTCAGTTTATTCCCTGTGCTGAGTTCTCTAAATGCCATACTTCTTTTTACCCAGTTCCTTTGCTCCTACTTCTCCTTTACCCACATGCCATGGCTCATTCTTCCTGTCTGTCTGAATGGTCCATCTAATTACACCTCATCCAGGAAGCCTTCCTAGATCCCATTGGCCCCCTCTTCTCCCTTCCCTGAATTCCTTTTTCTCTTGCTGTTGGGCACTTGCTCTCTGATTGTTCCATTCATCTTGGTTTGATCTCCACCGCCACACTGTAAGCTTCTACCGAGTGGGCCCTACAGCCATACATCTGTGTATCTCCTTCACCTGGGCCATAGACTAATAGCGGTCATGTCCGAAGCACATCCACTGGGGATCTTTCTCAGTAAGCTTCACACAGCTGCAGAAACGTGTAGTCTCTTCATATTGTGCTTAGAATCTGAGATGGTGAATCGGTGCATTCGGTGTCTTCCTTATTTCTGTACACCTCATTGGTGATCCTTAAGTGAGAGTAAATATTCCTTCCCCTACTTTGGAGGACATTAGTGTGGAAATGAAGTGGCATGAATCAGACTCAGGAAGTCAGGCCTGGGAGATGGGCAGCTCCCTGGGGACATTTGAGTTTGAGACTTCTGGAATAAATAATTTGTTTGAAGGCAGCAAAGAAGATTAATACATTGGCTGTGAATACACTTTAAAAAATACAATGTAGTGCCAGAATAAGTTGTCACTATTAGTTCGATTGCATATTGAAATGGTGGTTTTTTGGAAGCCGGTAGCATACCACGAGAAAAACCAGATGCCATTCTGATGACATTCTGTTTGCAAATAAGTGATGTTTTGAGATTATGCGGTGTTTTCAGGTAAATGGAATTTGCAAGAAGAAAGCGGAGAGGATGAAGAAAGAATTCTATAGGCGCACGAGCGGGAAAGGAAGAAGATACTTCAGAAATCATGATATAAATACATGTATAGACTTACTGTGTAGGGGCGCCTGGGTGGCTCAGTCGTTAAGCGTCTGCCTTCGGCTCAGGTCATGATCCCAGAGTCCTGGGATCGAGCCCCGCATCGGGCTCCCTGCTCCGCGGGAAGCCTGCTTCTCCCTCTCCCCCTCCCCCTGCTTGTGTTCCCTCTCTCGCTGTGTCTCTCTCTGTCAAATAAATAAAATCTTTAAAAAAATTTAAAAAAATTAAAAAAAAAAGACTTACTGTGTGCCAGGCACTGTTCTAGGCACTTGTATGGCCTATTTGAAGAAAGTAAAACCTAGAAGGAAGGAGGGTAGAGAAAAGGTGTTTGTCTAAACCCAGGCTTCTTTCTCTATCTCAGCATTTACATGCATTTTCTGCAATGGGATCATTAACCACCATCACCCTCCAAGACAACATTGTGCAGTTGGGTTCTATTTGTCTGCCAACTTCTCAGTGGATTTTCTAGCTCTCATTGGAGTGGCTGCCTGAGATGTAGGGAGAGAGATTTGGGATTAGCATGGAAGTGTCAGATGAAGGGAGAAGGTGCTCTAAAGCTGCCGTACGTTGCCAGCAAGGTGACTGTGTGATTAAAGTTGTTACACTTCATTTAGAAAGAAACGTGGAAAAAGAACTTCCATATAACCTAATTCTTTATAAGATAAAAATGGAATGGTTTGCTTTTGTAGTAATGCCCACATTTCTACTTACCAGCAGTGTTAGGAATAGGAGCAAACCCTCCAGTTCTGCTCCCCGAGGCTGCTGACGCTCATCCGCAGGCCTCCCCGGGAGCACTGCCTCACACATCTCTTGTTGGTGCGCGCTTGAGGTACCCACGTGGCACCCGATGCCTGTAGGGACTCTTAGGTTCGCCCCAGCAAGGCTCCCTTTCTCCAGTGCGTGCATTCTAGGTCAGAGTCAGCGAGACTCTGTCTTCTGCCCCTTCTTTGTCAGGTACCTCTGAACAGCTTCAAATAAATGAATAAGCAAATAAAAGCATGTGATTTCTATTTTATCCAGCACATTGTCTAACAGTGTATTGTGACACTAGTCTTTATGGAATTTTTTTTTTAAATGTCCAGAGGGTTGAATGAAGGAAAAAATTTGCAGATCACATCAGTGAGACCCATTTTCACGTTTTTTCTTTGAGTTTCCTTTCCTATGTGTAGGGGTTGAAAAGATAGAGTCTTCGTATAAAATGTACAGTTTCTTATTTTCATAAAACATAAGCATTTTCCATTTTATTAGCTAATTTTTATAATGATCATTCTGTGATAACTGTGTAACTTCCCTTTCAGTGGGCATTCATTTATTCATTTTGCTATTCTACTGTTGTTGGACTTCTAAATTGCCTCTGATTTTCCTCTCTTCTGTAATACTGAGATGGATATCTTTCTGGAGAAAGTGTTTGTAATGTTTTGAATTCATTTCCTGGGATGCAAAAAAGCATAATAATTGGGTATAAATAATTTGCCCAATTCTCTTAACGGTTTGACTGTTCATCCAGAGTATAATGAAGACTGGCTCTGAAAAGAAATTTGAAATAAAACAGCTTTAAATATTTAAAGAAATACCTTTATTATTTTATTGAAATTAAGCATTGTGACAATTGTGGGTGCTGAGTTTTTCTTTTTCTTTCTTCTCCTTTTTTTTTTTTTATTAATAGGCATATTATGCCCGTGATGCTCTGGCTAAAAACCTCTACAGCAGATTGTTTTCATGGTTGGTAAATCGAATCAATGAAAGCATTAAGGTACTGAATTTCAATAACCAGATAAATCAGTTGTAATAAATGGTATTCAGAGTATAAACATTAAGTTAAAAATACTTTAATTCTATAATCAGATAATTGATTATGACTTACAAAGTTGTTCCTTGAAAAGAATTTACCTTGCATAGGATTGAAATTTGTCAGGATTCTATTTATTTTGTTTTGCCATGTATGTTGTAAGAAATCTCACCCGTCAGTGGTCTAGTGGTCTTTGCAGAGTTACTCTGAGAGCATCCTAGGTCTTGGTTGTGGTTCATCTATCTAGTTTATGCACTTGGCTGAAAAGGTCACTTAACCTCTCTAGCTACTGATACGTTCTTCAGTAAAATGAGGGTATTGGAGTAGTGTGATTTTGAAAGGCCCTACCTAGATCATAACATTGAGCAATCTTTTATTATAATAAAGCATCACTAATACCATCTTTAAATAAGTCACCTATTAAAATTTCTGGAAGATTCCATACCAATATTCTATCTCATACATTAAAAAAAACAAACAAACAAAACTAAACTAAATTACAGTTATTCTCCTAGTTGTGAAATGCAATTAATTTATAATGTATGTCTGTATTCCTTAGTATGCTTTTAGTGTTCTATTTCAGGCCTGAATTAACCCATCAATTTTAAACTTTTTTTAAGGCACAGACCAAAGTGAGAAAGAAGGTCATGGGTGTTTTGGACATCTATGGCTTTGAAATTTTTGAGGTAAGCTTTTTTCCTAGCTTTTGTATTATCTTTATGCGGAATAGTTGGAAATTACATTGTATATTCTATAGACCACATTTAATTTAATTAATATAACTTTGAATCTACAAAGAAGCCTTTTTGCGGATGTAACAAAGTGTGTGTGTGTGTGTGTGTGTGTGTGTGTGTGTTTTGAGTGCTGAGAGCCAGCATTTTGGAGCCAGTGCTGTCAAAGGAAGAACTTCTTGTAGCAGTATTTGACTTTTGTAATTGCAAATTCAGAATTCTTCCTGTGAAATTGCTAACAAGGTATATGGACATTGGGCCTTAGTCATTCGTTCATTTGTAAGAAAGGGAAGCAAGATGGTGCCCTGAGAAAGCACGGAGCCCAGGAGCCAGATGCTGGCTGTGGCCTGGCCGGAGCTGGTCACCTCATCCCCGCTGGACTCAGGCAGAGACGGTCTCGACTGGGTGATGTGTTGGGTCTCATCCAACTGCAGTCTTTCGATAGGAGTTCTGTTGCAAAGGTTGAAAGAATTTCAGTGGAAGTTCATAATGAATTTTTTTAAAAAGACTCCATGCCTATTACAGATTAAATATTTAAACATTATATACTTACATTTGAATTTCCCATTTATCCTCTTGCTAACTTTGACATTTAGAAGCCATTTTAAGGACTTTTTTTTTTTGCCCCCTCCCCCATTTTAAGGACCTTTTAAAGCATGTACTCTTACTTTTAGGAGTGGTATTTTAGTTTGGTTTGGAAAAATAACAAGTAGATCAGGCTCCTCCTTTTTTTATTCTCCCCGTAAGTAATGATTTGTGAATTCCTTTAAATAAGCAGTCTGTGCCCAGAATGACCACCCAAAGCCTTCACGTGTTCCAAATTATCAGGTTCACAGAATAGCAAAAAAACATCAGCCCATTCCCTGTGCTAAGCTAGGCCTTTCTAGCAAATGTCTTTTTCTTACAACATTTATTTCTGTGATAGTACCTTCTCCCTGCTTGACCACAGTCCATATTGAGGCCAGTTATTGAGGGCTACCTGTGTGTAAGCATTGTGGTAAGTGGTACATATATTGTTGGATTTAATTTTCACAAAAATGTCATGAAATTGCTGCAGTTATTCCTATTTTGCAGGTGAGGAGGTGAGGTTCTGAAGGTCAAGTAGCTCCCAAGGTTACATGGTTACCAAAGGGCAAACTCAGGACCTAAACCCTAGGCCTCCTTAATAAATAATGAAAGATCTCCTATAGGGCACTTTTCTCTCCAAACTCATAAGATCCCCAGTACCTGAAAATAAGGAGAAAACGCAAATGTGTTAAGTTTCTGATGCCCCATATTTCTGTGCACTTGTCATCATTCTGAGCTGGCCAGCACGGGGAGCCCCCCTGGGGTTCTTTGGTGTGCTGGTGGCCGAGTGTGGGGCACCTGTGCCGTGTGCTGGCTGCTGCCGGCCCCCCCACCCCCCGTCCTGCCCCCCGAAGATGCTCTTCAGCACAATGTCTGCTTATATTGGTGCCCCTTTAGCAGACTCTGCAAAGGAAAGCTTCTAGGCTCTTGGTAATAGGGAAGAATTTGAGGTTTGTGAGTTAGGAGAATTGCTTGAATATACTCAGAACTACCCTGAAATAGAAAAATCCTTTTCTAAAAAAGCCCCCCAAACCAGAACTTTGAACCAAGACCAAATCTAACCAGTCATGTCTATAGCAGATCTTATGATGTACCTAAAATCATGAGAAATTAATTTTCCTTCTCCATGCAGTAAATGCTTTGATTTTTTTTCCCAGTTCTTTGAGAGAATTAAGATTTGTCTTTCATTGTAACTAACTGTTCTCTTCATTTTCCTGTCTAAACCTTCTCAGATCTTCCAAACATCCTGATTATTAATAATCTGCTTAATGATTTATTTTATAATTAAATTTACTTGGGTGAAGTCAGAATAGAGATTTGGTTGCACACTTTTTTTTTTTTAAGATTTTATTTATTTATTTGACAGAGAGAGAGATAGCAAGAGAGGGAACACAAGCATGGGGAGTGGGAGAGGGAGAAGCAGGCTTCCCACAGAGCAGGGAACGTGATGCAGGGCTTGATCCCAGGACTCTGGGATCATGACCTGAGCCGAAGGCAGACACTCAATGACTAAGCCACCTAGGCGCCCCTGGTTGCACACTTTTAGATACTTTACCTGCTTTTTGATACGGAATTAGAGAGGCTTTTTTTTTTAATGTATTCACATGCATGCCTCAGGTGCCATCCTACATTTTCCTGGATTCTCAGCAAAATTAGAACACATGGAAACATCAGGAAGTCCATCGTATTGAACATGAGGGAGCCAGGCAATTAAGGACTTAAAAGTACCAGAAGCTGAAATATAAGCTCAAAGTCTGACTTGGGAAGAAGTATTCTGAATCCTCATCAGTGCACAAATGAAAATTTCTATGTTATTGTATACCCAAGTGAAAAAGAAACTGATGGAGTATAGAGAGAATTCTGCCTTCGTTTTTCCATGAAACTTGACTGCAAGAATTAAGTGTTCTACCTTTTAGAACACCCTGGGCATCACTTTAAAAATTGGACTGTGAAGGTTCAGAAAAAAAAATTTTTAATGTTTCTAATTCTGCCTCATGACCCCATTGACAGTTGCCATGAAAACGTTTTTCAGCTGAGCTGGTGGAAACCTTTCATTCATTTTGGTCTGTCTCTAAATGGAAGAGGGAAACTGATGCATTAAACCATGGGATGATGACCCATGGATTTGACTGCAAAGCATTCCAGGGCCAGCTGCATGAATAGCCCTGCCTTGCTGGCCGCATGTGATCTGATGTCAGTTTGGAAAACAGATTAGTGGAACACACTGATACCAAAAATAAGAGGAAGTGAGTTAAAACTCATAGAGAAGAAAAATCTAGTTATAAATCCTCATTGAATGTAAGTCCAGTTTTGCAAAGGAAGAGAGTTCTATAATCCAGACACTCCAATTCCACACAATTAAGTTTGGATGTTCTTATAACTGCTCTCAGAAACATTTATAGCGTCACCATAAAATAACAAATGAAAAAATTAAATTCAGAGCGAAGTTGAGCCATCTAAACTGATTCAGCTTTTTTCTAAGTGCTTATCTGAGAAGTACTAAAAATGGCAGGTAGTTTACTGGGAAAATCTAACGAATTATTAGTGTGCTATAGACCAAAGCAGAACAGCAGGCTGGATATTTCACTTTTCATACAGTTGAGCTGGTTTCATATATCCAAAGTTATTTTGAATCAGGCACTCTTTATTCATCTTGCCCTTATGAACCTCATTGAAAGTGACCCATATACAGTAAGAATATGATAGGCTGGATGCAATGATTGTTCCAAATAAAAGAACCTAATAGGTGAACAAGAGTCAGTGTAGCCTGGTAAGTCTGTCTCATGATGATGAGATTTGTTTTCTAAATTGATTTTAAAAGAAAATTGATTCTGGTTATAGGTAATACCTTTTGTTCCAGCTTTTTTCCTTTAATTTTGTTCTTCGTGTGCTAGAGAACTTAAAGAGGAAGGAGAATTTTTAAAGTACATTTTAGAATGGAAATGATGGGAAATAATATGGTTCATAATATGTATCTGTACATCATGACTCTTGCTTTTTAAGTCAAAGCTTATTTTATGTAAGAAAAGCACTATAATGTTGTTTTTCTTAAAATTTACCATATTTTAATATGTACTAGGAAGAAAAATGTTATGTATTTAGAGAGTGCAAGACTTAAATATCTACCTGTCTTAAAGAGCATAAGGTATCATTAGCCGCCTCTATTGCCGAGAAAATACAGATAAATTAGTAACAGGCAGGTATTTTTGACCCATCTTTCAAAATCCTTCCAGGCGGGAAGTTCATAATTGATACTTAAGAGTATAAAGTAGTTGTGAACTTCACTGGGAGTATGGTTTTCTGTTTGTTTGATGTTGAAAAGGTGGACTCAAACTCAGGAATTCTTTTTTTTTTTTTTTTAAGATTTTATTTATTTATTTACTTGAGAGAGAGAGAGAGAAACAGCATGAGAGCGGAGAGGGTCAGAGGGAGAAACAGGCTCCCTGCTGAGCCAGGAGCCCGATGTGGGACTCGATCCCAGGACTCCGGGATCATGACCTGAGCTGAAGGCAGTCGCTTAACCAACTGAGCCACCCAGGCGCCCTAAACTCAGGAATTCTTTAAAGCCCTAGATTTTGAAGTTTTGGTCTATTATTTTATTTCTAAACCTAGCAAGTTCTTCCCACCCCAGTCTACACTTGGTGAATACAGTATAAAACAGCAGAGAACCTAGACACCTTGCTGTGTATCTGTCTTCCCTAGAGCAGTCTGGTGGGGGTGGTGATGGTTCTGGGCTTCACACAGGGAGATTGTGTGATGGAAAATTCTGGAAATGCTTGTTCGAAGATGTTCCCCAAAGTTTTAGTTTTATCATAACCTCAGCCTTTAGGGATAAATATGAGTTAGGCAGTGGAGACACATTCCATGTGTGGGGCATGGGTAGAACACTGGAGAGAGAGAGTGCGGAGATGAGTCATTCAAGCTCCTGCCCACTTCCTCCTGAGGAGACTTTGATTCATGAGACTGACATGTGGGAGACAGCGCCTGCCTCAGGGATCGCTGCCACCCACAGTTCTTGACACAAAAGTATCCAAATACCAAATTACCTTGGGGTCTTGAGATTCATGGGGTGGTTCCTAGACCCAGTTTAGCTATTTTCTAAAGGGGAGAAGGACCCAAGAGGAAACCCCAGTGATTTTTAGTGCCTGTGTACATGAAGGCATGTTCTGGACCGATGCGATTTGGAGCTATACGAACTGTTACCAGGACGTTCCTTAATTTTTTGCAAATTATAAATGTTTGTATGTTATTTTTAATGATTTGTGAAGTCCCGTTTCCCAAAACATAGGGCGATGTCCACAAGGTAAACATAGATCATGAGAGATGGGATTGCCTTCGTGTTTGGCAATGACGATTGCTCTCGTGATTCGTGACACGTTTTGCAGACCATGAGGTGTGTTTGCAGTAGATGTAGAGATACTTCGGAGGGGAAGTCAGCTGGTTTCTGCCTTGATGCTCGTGCTATTCTGTTTTTTTGTTGTTGTTCTTTAGACAGCAGGATGAGGTAGGAGAGACAGGTTTTTTCTTAGGCCGTCTTCAGAACGTTCTCTCCTTACCACATTGTTTATGTTTGAGGGGAGACCTCGCAGGGACAGCACGGGGTGGGTTGCTGTGGTGAGAAAGAAGAGGTGCTTTTGGATTTTGCTGGATCTCTTCGTTCTTTTTGTGACCTGCCATTTGCCTCTGTCAGTGACTCTTTGGGGAGGGGGATGTGTCATTTATTTTTCCTGAGAATTTAGAATTAGAAGCGTTAGATCCCGAAGGCTTGGGACTTCAAGCAAGTTACGTGAGGCATTATTTGAGTCAAACTGTTTTTATCCTGCGTAGCTCACACCTAGCAGAACCACAGTTCAGACACCGCATGTAGGTATCGGGGGCCCGTTTTTTGAACTGATTGGACATGTGTCTTGATTTCAAGTTTTATGCCAATCAGAAACATAGCTTGAATGGTGAAATCTGTCATTTGCACCAATGAATAACTGTCAATAAGTGTTTACTTTTAGAGGTTTATTGCAAATTAAGAACTGACTGCATTTTGTGTAATCTGTCCCTTTTCGCACCAGAATGCAGTAAGTATGAACTGTTTGCAGTGACAGTCTGTTGCATGCTCCTGTGTGATTGGCTTCTCCAGCTGTGTGGATTTTGCAGTAAATGGCCATTGATTACCTGTGTGCGGATATGAAATAGAGAGAATTCATACAGGAATTTTTAAATATTGAGGGGAAATCTAGTTTGGGTCTAACTTACCCCTGAAGTTGTGTTGTAATTGTGAAGCTTTGCCTCTGATTTCTAACCTGCCTGTGTGTATTTCGTAGTCCTGTTGCAAAGCATACCTCCAGCTGTTCAGGCCATGTCATGTGTCTCAGGACCCTATTCTGCTCTTGCTTCTCCTCATTAGTTACCATTTGAAGACTTAGCATAATTTTGTTTAAATAGCTCCATGAGTATAGACTTCTTAAATAACAGAAAGGATTTTAACCGTTAAATAAACCATTAAAACTTTAATTTTATTTATAAGTTTTTAAATTGGGGTAGTAGTATTATATAAGGATATATTTTACCAAACAAAGAAAGCCAGACTCCCTCGTAGAGAAATGGCCTTATCCTGATCATAATCGTAATAAGGCATCTAGGCCAGATTGACATCAGCTTCTAAGCAAAATTGTTAAGCTCCGAAGATTGGAGCGCATGGCTTTTAAAACTTTATGTGAAAATGGGGAATGCCCTTTGTGTCTCAGACCGTTTGTTGAAAGTATTGAAAATAAATGTATTCCCTTTAGTAAAAACCTTCATGATTAAAAACAAAAAACCAAAAAACTCTTTTCCTTGACCGGACTTAACATTTGAAAGATTAACCAATGATCGTGTGTATGTGTCATTTATGGTTTAGAGTTAAAAGTTCTCCCTGATTAATGAGTCCATCACTGGCGATAGGAAACCCTTAGCTGAATTCCAAGAAAGAATGTAGTCAGGTATCAGTCAGCATCCTAAGTCTCATTTTAAAATTTGCCCTACATAGGAGCAAAGTTGATTTTGAAAGTTCAGCTTTTGAAAAGCTCTATGACTTTTTTGCTTTCATCATTTACAGAGAGATTTGAAGGTCAGTTGCTCTGGGTATTCATGAGAAGCGATGAGCTTCAGTTTCACGCCGGGATGCTCGTGGCTCGCAGCTCGTTAGGGCCAGGACTGGCCACCTCGGTAGGGGAAGAGTCAGGTTTATCAGTGGTGGGGTCGTACTGTCCCTTGCTCCCATGGCCACCATCTCCTCTCCACAAAGACAGACGACCGAGGTGAAAATAACACGTCTTACTACCAGATCTACCTCTTCCTGGATGGTGTGGTTCTTGGTGGGGTGTATTCATTCAACAGACATGCACTTTGTGCCCTCAGTATCTACGGCAATACATTAAGCCCTGCGGATGGTCCAGAGATGATTTAGGCATGGATCTTCCACCGGAGTTTTAGGAGATAACTATAATATGAAGGAGAAGCTGCTGAGAACCATACGAGCAATAAATCATGAGCCTTCTGAGAAGAGAGTTTCTCACTAGGGAAATGATTTTGATGTGCTGATTCCCTTGAATCTCTATTTTTTCGGCACTTGGCTCATTCATTCACTCATCAAGTCATGTGGAGAACTTGCTGGGTGCAAAGTGCTGTGTGAGGCACGGGCTTACACTGGTGAACAGAAGAGACACATAGTCAGTCCTTGCCCGTCTAGTGAGACAGGGCTGAAACTAATCGATACACGTGTACACACATGCCCACACGCATATACACAGAGCGTGATTTTTAGAAAGTACTGGTATCTAAGAGTCAGAATGAGGGAGCTGACCCTGCATAGGGGAACAAGCGGTCAGGTCAAGAAGACTTTCTTGAGTTGCAGAGTTTCACCCGAGAATGGCCAATTGAGAACTTGGGTGACAGAGATTATAAATTTCACTGTTCCATTTTGGATCCTTTTGGGGAAACTATTTATTTATTTATTTATTTATACATACATGTGTGGGGTGCTTCTCTGTCAACTAAAAATCCTCATCTTTCAAAATACTACGTAACTTGTGTATACTTCATTCACCCGCTTGACTCATGAACCATTTCTCGAGTGCCTGCAGCGTGCAAGCCTGTGTGTGCTGGGCCTCGGCGTCCCGGGAGCTGTGTGCTGGGCAACAGTTAAATCCGCCAGACGGTGTGTGTGTGTGACGTTTCTTGTGGATTGCGGTGTTAGAGTGTCACTGCTGTGTGAGACCTAATGGCATGGTTTATAACGCTCTCTTCATTTTTCTCCATGTAGGACAACAGCTTTGAGCAGTTCATTATTAATTATTGTAATGAAAAGCTACAACAAATCTTCATTGAACTGACTCTTAAAGAAGAGCAGGAGGAATATATACGGGAGGTAATGTTGAAATACATTTTGTTAAAGGTTCCTTTTTTTACTCATCATACAAATTGTGGATTCAGAAGTCGCTATGAACAGGACCCTAAAATCAGATTTATCTAAGTTTAGCCGTATTTTGTCTTTTAAAAGTGCATTTGTTAGGACATCTAAGCTCACTGGGATTATCTTACTGCCCTGCTGCTAGAGCCTAGAACAGTGCCTGGCACATAGTAGGTGCTCAGGAAGTATCAGTTGACTGGCTCGAGTCTTAGCGGATTCTACTGTAATGATGTAAAATAATAGTGTGTTAAAAAAAGATTCAGATGAATGAGCAAACAGCAGTGGTGCATCCATACCAGGCAATAAAAAGGAGCAAACACCATTTGCAACAACATGGATGGACCTGGAGGGTATTATGCTAAGTGAAATAAGTCAGACTGAGAAGGACAAATACCATATGATTTCACTCATGTGGAACCTAAAAAACAAAACAGATGAATAAATAAAAGGTGGAATCAGACCAGTAAGCACAGAGAACCAGCTGATGGTTGCCAGAGGGAAGAGGGGTAGAGAATGGGCAAAACAGGTGAAGGAGAATAGGAGATACCGGCTTCCAGTTACGGAATGAGCCAGTCACAGGAATGGAAGGCACAGCATATAGGGAATACAGTCCATGGGATTGTAATCTTACTGCATGGTGACAGACGGGAGCTGTGCTCGTGGAGCGCACAGCATAAGGTATGGAGAAGCTGGATCACTGTGTTGTACACCTGAGACTAACGTAACACTGTGTGTCAGCTATGCTCAAAAGCAGTTTTTTTTTCAAACCAACATATAGTTGATCAAGGACTTATCTGAAGAATTGGCTACTCCAGAATAAAACGCATTAAAAATGAAAGAAAAAAATAATAAAAATGTCAGTCCACTGTCAAAAAACAAAAAAAAAGGACCAAGCAATTGATAAACACAGTGACATAAGGAATCTCAAATGCATTATGCTAAAGGAAGGAAGCCAGATTCAAAAGTCTGTGTATCCTAGGATTCCATGATACGTTGTTCGAGAAAAGGCAAAGCGGCATTGATTTTCTAAGATTTTATAATAAGAACAGGTAATATTTGTTGAGTGCTCACTATATTGCCAGGTGTTGTTCTAGTACTGTGTAAATGATCTCACTTAATGTAATTTGAAAATAATCAGAAGTAATGTTTATGAAGTTTCATCCTTAATTGTACGACCCTGTGTGGTTTTCACGCTTTCATTTTTTAAATAATGTTTTTTGAAGTATAAAATTATTTCAAACAAAAGGAGGAATTATTGTATTGTGTCTATATTGTATTACATTTTTGTTTCTTTTTATTTATTTGCTTTAATATTTTAATAATGGTATTACCTATTTTTTTTCATTTTCTATAGTGTTACTGTAAATCACTAAAGACACTGAATCCTTTTTTCTTTCCTTTTTTTTGCTTCAGTACAGAATTTTCTAATGTGATTGTTATCCCCAGTGTCTTAATAAAATAACCCAGGTACTCGAAAGCTAAATCATAAATATTTCATCTTTCTTTTAGAATGATCACCATGCTTTAGAAACATTTCATACTTGGCTGGCACCTTTTTTAACGTAAACATCCTAAAAGCCAGATTCATTCTCTTCCTGTCTTCTCATCATAAATAGATTGCCCAAACTTTGATCTGTAACTTAAAACAGTTGGTACAGATTGTCTAAAACATGTCTAAGAATATATAGGGAGATCCCTAGCTTGCTGTATGAATTAAGTTCCCCTTAGAAGAAAAATAAATGTTTACACTTACAGGCAGAGTGTAAGCAGATCCAGAATGATGACATTTAGCCTCACAGATTTGGCTTTGTAGCTAGCCTCAGAACCAGTGGGTCGATTTTTATGTCTTTCTTTACGTTAGAAATATTTTGTCTTAGCACTGGGATGTTTTTACATTTGAATAGTCAACTGCCCTACAACATGGGATTGACTCTAAAATTAATTTTTCCTTGTGGTTACAAATTAAGAACAGAAAAAATGTGGGCCTTAGATTCCTGGGATCAAGTTCTGACTTATTTCCTTATAAACATTGTAAATATACACAAAGTAATATTGACCCAAGGGCCTGTTGAGTAAATGTTTGGCACAGAGCCAATGAAGTGC
This sequence comes from Leptonychotes weddellii, assembly GCF_054177405.1. Lineage (NCBI taxonomy): Eukaryota > Metazoa > Chordata > Mammalia > Carnivora > Phocidae > Leptonychotes > Leptonychotes weddellii. The sequence goes on along the minus strand of NC_138371.1, from coordinate 39,326,563 downwards.
ATGGGAAATTGCCACAGATGGGAGAGTGGAATGGGAGGCGGTCTCAGAACAGGTCAAGGGCGTGCACTTCAGTCACATCATGTCAGTGGCAGACCGCTGAAATTAAGGAAGTTTTGGGAACCGGAAGATGACATTTTGCAGCACTGATTTTATAAAGGAAATACCCAGAGAGGACATGAAGCATAGTAAGGTGGCACAGTGTCTGATTTATAGATGGTGGTGTGTGGCCTCATCATATGGAATCTGATTTTGTTCTCTTTTGTTTCTCAGGGCATAGAATGGACACACATTGACTATTTCAATAATGCTATCATTTGTGACCTAATAGAAAATGTGAGTATAAAAATTGCTTAGTAATAATATCCTGCACAAAAGATCTCGCAGGCTTCGGTGTTAAGCTGTAGCATTTTTGCTATTTTGACACTTTTCTTTACAGAACTGCAGAGTTCTGGAGACTCTATTATAGCCATCAGAGATCATGCACGGTTCTTGAACACACACATAGACAGCTGGACGTTTTGATCCTTGGCTAGGATTTTCAGTCTCGTCCCATGGCCACATCATAGAGACCATGCATGACGTTCAGATGCCATGCCCTCAATGCACGCCCCATTCTTGCTGGGAGCCCAGGTCTAGTCCCCGGCTCCTGGGAATATGAGCACTGGTCAGAGGAGGCTCGGGCAAAACGTTTTTGCCCAGTCATATATCCATTTCATTTCCAAAATTCCAGGAACCACTTAATACACTGTTTAGTGGTTATTACCAAAAAGAGAATTATCGGTGAGGATGTGTGAAAATGTGCACGATTGCTGGGAGTGTAAATTAGTGCAGCCATAATAGAAAGCAGCATGGAAATTCCTCAAAAAATTAAAAATAGAACTGTTGTGTGATCCAGCAGTTCCACTTCTGGGTATATATATGCAAAGGAAACAGAATCAGGATCTCGAAGAGGTATCTTTACTCCCGTGTTAATTGCAGCATTATTCACAATAGCCAAGATATGGAAACAACCTAAGTGTCCGTCTATAGATGAATGGATAAAGAAGATGTGGTGTGTATATACAATGGGATATTATTCAGCCTTGAGAAAGAAGGAAATCCTGCCATTTGTGACAAAACAGATGGACCTTGAGGGCATTGCGCTAAGGGAAATAAGTTAGGCAGAGAAAGACAAATGCTGGGTGATATCACTTATATGTAGAATCTAAAAAAGCCAAAGAAACAATAGGATGGTGGTTGCTAGGGGCTGAGGTGGGGGAAATGGGGAGATGTCCGTCAAAGGGTACAGACTTCTAGTTACAAGATGAGTAAGTTCCAGAGATCTAATACATAGCATGGTGATTACAGTTAACAATGCTATATTATATATTTGAAAATAGGAGAGCAGGTCTTAAATGTTCTCATCACAAAAAAAAAAATGGTAACTATGTGACATGATAGAGGTGTTAACTAAGGCTTATGGTGGTAATCATTTTGCAGTGTAAAAGTATATCAAATTATCACCTTGTATACCTTAAAATTCCACAGTGTTATATGTCAACTGTATCTCACTAAAGCTGGAAAACATTGTTAAAATAAATTAATAAAGAACAACAAACATGCTCTTCAAGTTTAGGTAAAGGAGGATAAAGGGGCATGCTCTTCCAGCTACATGTTCTTCAAGTAAGATAACAAAAAACATTTCTTTGAGTTAAGATAAAGGAGGATAAAGGGACAATCATGGGAGCTGAGCTAAGTGGGACCCCAGGAGCAGCTCCACTACAGACCCGGCCTTGGTTCAGATTGCCTACGTGGGGGATATTTTGTGTGTGTGACTTTGCAGGTGGCCAAGGGCCACGGGAATTTTCAGGTGACCAGCTATGTCTGTATGTATGTGAAAAGGCTTAAAGTATGAAAAATTACCAGATAAATTTTAGATTCCAAAAGGTTACTAAATATTTTTTTTACATCGTAGTCTGTAGTTTATTATAAATGAATTGATTGCAGGAAGATTAATTTGTATGTGAAAACTTGGGAGCCCTTTTTTTAGGCTTAAGATTACTCACACTCTTGACCTCAATAACAAAGTTATTGAAAATTGTTTGAAATAATGCGTAAACTTTATTGTCCTGCAGTCTTTTTAGTTGTCAGTGGTAAGTGAGTGCTGGAATAGAATCACAGGCTCTAAATGTCCAGCAAGTCACTTTCTGTTCATCTGTAACAAGACCTTTTGGACATTATGTAATTAGCCAGTATCTCTTCCCTCGGTTTTTAAGATACTCCTGAAGGCTGCACCTTGAATTAAATGGAACATTAAATTGAATATTCTGAAGTATGACTGTTTAAGTAAACTTTGCTTTGAAATATTTGAACAGTTTCGGAAGGTGAATGCTAACATTCCACCTAAAGCAATTCAAAACTCTAATATCCAGAAAAATCAGTGAATTTACTGAAAATTTTTTGCTTGTAAATTTTGTGACCAAAGTAATTTGCTGTGAGAACTTTAACTTTCAGAAGTCATGACTAGTACATTTTCCTTCATAAATATAACATTGAACTTAATTATTTTCCCTTCAAGAAGGAAAAACAGAGAGAGAGAACCATGGTAATATACTTAATTTAACTAGATTATCTCAGCTCCAAATCCCCTTGCATATATGCTTGAAGAAACTCAGGTTCACGTAGAAGCCTGGGTACATAAAGGAAATGTTTCCTTCCGGTGTTACCTAACAATAATGTTTACTCTGGGGCTGTTGTGAACACACTTGATCCTTGAGAGTCCACATTTCCCCTGGGGTTTTGTGTGGAATGAGCAAATGCTGGTCAGAGGATGTCATGGCCTTGTGAGGAGAAGGGGAGAGGAACCAGGAGCTTTGGCCCGGTGGAAGTGGGTGGGGCTGATGGTCAGTAAAGTGGATTGTTCTCTTTGGAGTGGAGACATATGGGCCCATAGGGGCAATCCAAGGAAGAGCGGCCTTTATTTAGCAAAGTAGAAGATTCTGGATTTTTGATTCAGTTTAACTGGGCTGACTGCTCTTAGGATAAATAGGACCATAAGGTCTGAATACACAACAAATTCTCACTCGTGTTCAACATTCGTTTTGAAATTTTATGTGGAAGAATTTTATTCTAAACAGATATTCTTGAAACACAGCTTGATTGCCTTGATCCCAAATCACATTTTTTTTTTTTTGCTAGAAAATAAACTATTTTGAACACATGAACAATCTGAAAACATCTGAAACCAATTTCCTTCTGAAGCTATGGATCAAATAAATGGCCTTAGAAGACTGTGCTTTGTGATTTATGACCACATGTCGTAGAGATTGCATTGTCACATGTAGTTTCTGATGTTTAGATTTGTGTTTGAGTGTGTTTGGAATATGAGGTCTGATTTGCCTTTTTTGAACAATGTGGATTTCAGTCATCAGCCCATTGAGGTAGCTGAGGTGACTCCTAAGTCCTGTTCTGTGGGGGGGGTGAGGGGGCAGAGTGGGGGAGGGAGACGGATAGAGACCCCTCCCCCCCCCAGCAGGGACACACACCTGGGACTGTGGAAGGGGGCCGGGACTCCTGTGGCTTTTTGTGGCTTGTTTTGATTCTCTGCTTTTTGTTGTAACCGAGCGGAATTTTCTTGTGACTAAGTTAATTGTGTTTGACAGTGTAATTAGGAATAATTATTTAAACAATACAGTGAGGAAGGAAAGAGACGCTTTTTACTTCCTTTCTCGCAGAACACAAATGGGATCCTGGCCATGCTGGATGAGGAGTGCCTGAGACCTGGCACGGTCACCGACGAGACCTTCTTGGAGAAGCTCAACCAAGTTTGCGCCACTCACCAGCACTTTGAGAGCAGGATGAGCAAGAGCTCTAGGTTTCTTAATGACACATCCCTGCCTCACAGCTGTTTCAGAATTCAGCACTATGCTGGCAAGGTACGGGGGAGCCGCGAGCACCCAGTGGGCCTGCAGTCCTTCCCTTGAGGAGGCCATGCCTCAGGTGGCATTTGGACCAGTGCCAACTTGTAAGGATGAGTTGCTGAAATCGTAGGATCAGTAAATTGTTTAATAGAGGTAGAATCTGGATCGTGTTGAGTCAAAATCTTAACTGAGAGCTGAAAGGAAAAGCCAGTGGTCTTAATGAAAGAGCTCAAATGTATTTTAAAAATCGATGTTATTGTTTCCAAGCTCTGTTATCCTATAAAAATAGATCTGTCAACATGAATAAAAGGAGACTTGCTAGTAAAAATTAGGAGTCACTAACGACTGACAGTAAGGTTTTAGAAGCACAGATCACTTAGCAAAAACAATGAATTCTTAGATTGAGATTTTGAAACAAAAGTGGGGAAAATACCTACTTCTTTAAAAAAAACACTTATTGGGATGCCTGGGTGGCTTAGTCGGTTAAGTGTCTGCCTTCGGCTCAGGTCATGATCCCAGGGTCCTGGGATCGAGTCCCACATCGGGCTCCCTGCTCAGTGGGGAGCCTGCTTCTCCCTCTGCCTCTCCCCCTGCTTGTGCTCTCTCTCTCTCTGACAAATAAATAAATACGATCTTAAAAAAAAAAAGCACTTACTCATTTGCTTAATATTTGAGGGTATTAATTTTATGCCACCTAAGATCTATAAAGATAATGTTAAAACCAATTTTGATAATAGCTTAATTTTTAGAGTCCTGAAAGAGTATCAGTTGACGTTAATACCTCCTTTCTTTTACATAAGTTTGCAAATTCCAAAGAGGAAAACATTCTTATTTATATATTTAGTAAAAATTAAGTATATGGTACCCAAATTTCTGTTAATTTCAAAAAGTTGGAACTTAGTACTTCTTTTTTTTTTTTTTTTGTTAGCTTATGTTATTAAAAGATACTTTTCTGGTCAGTTCTTTGCCCGCTTAGGAGGTCTGAAAATATCAGTGCTATCTCTATTTTCTCCTACTTTTAAGCAGACTAGAATTGGCACATGTGAACTAAAAAAAAAGAAAGAAAAGTAAAACCTCAAAAATGTGCGCAAACACCAAAAAAGCCTACAATCCTTTGAAAATGTTACGATAGCATTTTTTGGAGTTTATTCTTGCAAATCCTGAAGTGTAATAGAATTTATTTTGAACTCTTCTGTGATTTAGACAGATGGAATTTAAACTTGGAGGCTAATTCGGTATTAGGAGTGTGACTAATGTGCCGGGGGAGGGGGTGGTTGATGGGGAAAGTAGAGGCTGCATTATAGTCTTGGAATATTTTTAACAGTTGTGTGATGCCTGGGACTGCAGTATGTCAGCTGTTGAGTTTCGTGTGCTGCTCATAGGTGCTGTATCAAGTGGAAGGATTTGTTGACAAAAACAATGATCTTCTCTATCGAGACCTGTCCCAAGCCATGTGGAAAGCTGGCCACACCCTCATCAAGTCTCTGTTCCCCGAAGGGAACCCCGCCAAGATCAACCTGAAAAGGCCTCCTACAGCAGGCTCTCAGTTCAAGGCGTCTGTGGCCACACTGATGAAAAACCTCCAGACCAAGAATCCAAACTACATTAGGTATTTCTGGCACATAAAATTCTTTGACAGGTTCATTAGGAAGGTACTTTCAGGGAAGATCATTTCCCTGTTTGCCTAAATCAGAATATAACCCCCACAGAGAATAACCCAAGTTCTTACCCGTCAAATAATGTGGTATCTTGGGTTCGCTTAAAAAATACTCCAGTGCCCCTCCCACCCCTTCAAGCAAGGAATTTAAAAAAGCGGGGGGGATAGATATTTAATGAAATTGCATTGTTCGCACATAGGATTTTTCACTTTTTGTATCTTTGTTTCATGACGTGTTCAGAAATGTAAGCGTTTTTTCTGGTAAAGGTTTTGCAGAAAACTCTTCTGTTGGATTCATCTTCTTACATTAACTTAGAGCACAGCATTAAACCAAGTGGGGCTTTAGTTCCAACTTTGGTGTTAGAAAATATGTCTCTTTCTTCTTGAGACTTATAGATTTGGAGAAAGGAATGACTCCCAAAACATTCTTAAATTTTTCAAAGCAACAGAAAGAATTCCTTCAGAAGCATCTGGTCTTTTTTTCCTGTTTCCAGGGCACCTTAGATCTCAAGATTCAGTAAAGCCCAATGAGGATTGGAGTTTTCAATCTGTGTATTTGGTGAAGTAGATAATGGGGGATGTGTATCTAACAGGTCAGGTTTCGTATAGCGCACACACACTCACACATCCTTTCCATAACTGTCTTTGAAAATGCCGTTGTGAGGAACCTAGCGGGAAGAACATTTCTGTGTGGTTTGTTTACCTAATATTTATATTGGTAACAAATATAAATAGTCAAAACCCCCTGGTTTGATTGCAATCAGGTTGGAACATATAGCAGGCAAAGATCCTAGTTTCAAAAAAGAAAAAAAACCCAGGAAACTTTCTGTGGTCAGTTGCTTTTGTTATTCTCAATTAAGTGGACTTTTAAAAAGTTATTATTTAATAATAATTTGCATGATGTGATATGCACAGATCCTAGGTGAATAGCTCAGTTATTTTTTCATCGTTGTATTCACTTTGACAACCACCACCTTGGTCAACATAAGGAAAATTCCATCACCCCAGAATGTTCCTTCATCTTCCTTCCTTTTTAGTGACTTTATTGTAGCTCTAAGAAGTCTTAATAAACTATAAGCTTGTGAATATATTATATTTTTTTCTAGAGTCTTTGTAGTTTCAGATTTCATGTTAAGGTCCATATTTTTCCATATAGATATCCCGTTGCTCTGGCACCATATATTGAAAAGAAAAAAATCGCTATTTTTTATTCAGTTATCTTGATGCCTTTATTGGAAATCAGTTGAAAACATGTGTAAGTGTTTAGGTCTAAACTCACTAGGCTGTTCCCATTGATCTGGTTGTCTATTTTTAAGCCAAAGGGTGGACATTATTTTTTGTAAATGTAAAAGGAGAAGCATAAAAACACCAAAGTCAAACTAGGTAAGACTTAATTGTTCACATATTATATATGTGTGAATTTATTTAACACTTGTAAGTAGGCAGATATAACCATAAATGTTTAATAGTGTATTAATTAAGATATAGAGATTGCTTCCTTAAGATCCGAACATAACAATGGCTTAAACAAGACTCACTTATTCCTTATGTAACTTCTGAGTATAAGGATTTTGGGGCTAACCCAGCATTTTCTTCTATTTTGTGGCTCTGTGGTTCCCAGGGTGTTTCCCTCATCCATATTGTCAAAGATGGCTTTCTACCATGGCTCTATATTCCCAGCCAGCGGTTAGAGAAGAACAAGGGGAGTGCAAGTCCCTTCCTTTTAAGGACACTCAGAAATGCCATATATTAATTCTGTTGTGATCCTGGTGGCCAGACTTTTGATCACATGGCCACACCTACTTGCAAAAGAGGCTGGGAAATGTTCGTTGTTCCTTGGACAGCAAAATGCCCTGTTAAAAAGGAGGGAGATACAGGGCAATAGGGAAACAGTAGTGTTTTTAATAGTTTCAGTGAGTTATATCATACGGTACAGTAAAGTGTATGAATCTTAATTGCACAGCTTGTTGAAGTTTTTATATATGTATACACCTGTGCCCATCATCCCCGAAGGTTCCTTTGTGCCCCTTCTCTGTCGATCTGCACCCCTACCTCTCCCCAGAGGTAACAGCAATACTGATTTCTAATCATAGATTTGTTTTTCTTGAACTTCATATAAATGGAATTAAAAAATATATACTCTTTTATGTCAAACTTATTTCAATCAACAGAACGTCAGTGATATTCATCCCTGTTATTATTGTATGTATTAGTATATTCTTTAAGTGCCATGTATGTATGTCATATTCATTTTTAGGTTTCTGTAAAACAGTTTAAAATAATTTAAAAAGATATGACTAGGTTTCCCAAAGATAATAAATAATTATCGCAAAATAATTATATACTCTACTTTGTAAAACACAGATCTATCCTCAAGAGACAGAGTTTAAAACCTAAAATCTGTGTGATATTTTAGGTGCATCAAACCAAATGATAAAAAAGCAGCACACATCTTCACCGAGGCTCTAGTGTGTCATCAGATCAGGTACCTGGGTCTTTTGGAGAATGTTCGAGTGAGGAGGGCAGGCTACGCCTTCAGGCAGGCCTATGAACCATGCCTAGAAAGATACAAAATGCTTTGTAAACAAACATGGCCTCATTGGAAAGGACCAGCAAGGTAAGAAATGCATTGATCACATTTAATAATGAAGTTTTAAAGCCTACAAATCCCATGCTATTTTCTTCACCTGCTGTTAGTAAAACAATTCTGTGGCAAGTTGGATGCTTCCTCTGTGTTGGACCCTCTTCCATTAGGGTACCGTTTTGTGCCAATCAGTGATTGATTATAGAGGCCTCGATTGTAAGGTCTGAACAGGGCTTATCCACATTTGGAACTTGTATGTCAATAGAATTTTAAAAATATGCCGTGGCAAGTTCGTAGGAGGGGATTTGTAATTGCTAAGTATATTTGTGTAGAATCATGAAAGGAGTTAGAGACATCTCGGATCACTGCTCTTCGCTTTTTGGGTTTTTTTTTTCTGGGGAATTAACCCCAGAGACAGACGGTGAGTGGGGGTGAGGGTCTTACTCTTCGCCTGGGTCTGCACCAACTGAGAAATAGATACAGGAGCAGATAGGACTCAGAGTCAGTGTTATTGCTGGTGAAGCTGGATTGGAGAACATGGTGGAATCCAGGTCCTGCGGCTTTCCGCCCATCTTCGCTGAATTGCACTCAGGCATCTAGTCCCAGACAGAGCGATGGACCCCTGCAGGAGCAGCCCCTGTGAGCTCTCCACATGCAGACAGAACCTGTGTACTGCCAGGGGGCTGCTGCAGCAGAGAAAGCAGGCTTCGGCTGTCCACTGCGCTTTCTTCAGCTCTTGCCCGGCGGAGAAGTTGCCCCTTCCCTGCAGGTGGCAGAAGCTCTCCCAACCACCACAGGAAGGCCGCCGTGTCTGTTTTACGGGCCTGTGCAGGCACTAGGGATTTGATTTCACTGTACTGGTATTGCCCCCACATTCTCACTGGACATGGCCTGGAATAGGACACTCACCCTGTGTATTACAAGGAGATGAACTCCAGACATATGATGTGGCCTCCGATGCCACAGGTCAACACCCAGGCAGTGTGGGATCTGCGTACTGTTTGTTCCCATTGCTAATTGCCACGGTAGAATGGTCAGTATTTACCATAATGCACAGAACATGCCTTCACTCCCTGCTTGGCACCTAGGCCCTAAGTCGGTGGGCTGAAGTTTCGTTAAAGATTGATGTTGAAAGCGGAGTCCAGGATGGAGAAGTCAGAGCCCAGCTCAGGCCTTGCTCCCATCGCATAAGGCCTCTGCTTCATTCCACCCCATTGGTCTGGCACTTAGCACTGTCTCTTGGGTTCTGCCCATGCTGTGAGGCATGAGCGCAATATTAAAAATATTTTCAAGAGTTAACTGAGCGGACTCAAAAATAGATGTGAATTTCTTGTATCCCCTCCTGATCCTGGTTGGGGCTTTGTTATGGGTATATTTGATACAAAGATTGCCTCTGTTAATGAAATCAAGATACTGGCTTTAATGCCGTATTTTCCTAGACTACATAGTTCCGAACCCAAATTTACTCTTTCAGCGTTACTGGATTTGGTTTAATTTGTGGAGTTCAGTCTGAAAAATCTTTCACAAAAGACTGCTTACTGAAAGACCAATTGTACTTGGAAATAAAGCTATTTTTTTATGCTGCTAAGAACCTGATACCATGATTGAAGAGAAGATAACCTCTTTTTATAACTCAGAAAACTCACTGTTTTTATTTATTTTTATAGGGCTGGCGTGGAGGTTCTGTTTAATGAATTAGAGATTCCTGTGGAAGAATACTCCTTTGGTAGATCAAAGATATTCATCCGGAACCCGAGAACAGTAAGTAACCAAAATCTTGACACTCTGAACTTACGTTATAATCATATAGGCAAGTCCTTAAAGGATATTTAACTTCATAACATCACCAGAGATGCTGCCAGGAGGCCCACATTCTTGTTTTTTCTGCAGACCTCCAGGAGGATGGGCAAGTAGGAGGGCAGTAGAAGAACGTGGTTTTTTTTTTGTTTTGTTTTGTTTTAAGATTTTATTTATTTATTTGACAGAGAGAGACACAGCGAGAGAGGGAACACAAGCAGGGGGAGCGGGAGAGGGAGAAGCAGGCTCCCTGCAGAGCAGGGAGCCCGATGCGGGACTTGATCCCAGGACCCCGGGATCATGACCTGAGCCGAAGGCAGTCGCCTAACCAACTGAGCCACCCAGGCGCCCTAACGTGGTTTTTTTAATGAAACATCAAAATCTTTGAACTGATAGATTGTACACCACTTACTAGAGAAACGGTTATTACAGCAATAAAACCTCCCTAATTCATAGGAATTGGGGGTAAATTCAGTCTGTATTGATTATAGCTGAATTATGTAATAATTTTAGGAAAGACAACCCTATTATTTTAAGGTACGTGAAAGCATTCCTATTGAAAAAATTTTTAAGGTGAAAAGGACACTTAAAATTCTACGTAGGAACTCCAAGGGAACGTTTTTTTGTAAACGAATATAGACTAGGATGAAGTATAATTAACATAGCAGTGTCTTTGGTAATTTGGAGAATTTGGCAAATGTTTGAATTGTTCAAGAGAGAAACATTATCAGCATCCCCCTGCGCTTAGTAGTTGCATTCCCGTGGATAGCGTGAAGGTAAATCTGAGCTTCCAGTTCAGCCCCTCTCTGATTTGTCAAATTCTCCATCGCCCTATTGTAAATAGTGGATCTTGTATGAATTCATCAAAATAGGTCTTCTCGTGGGTTGTTATTCCTATCATCTGTAATTAAGATGGTTATGCATTTTTTTTCTCAATGTGGTTGATTCTAACATTGTGAACTTTTTCCTCCTGGAGATGTCTTTCATGCATGTCATAAGGTTTTGGTAGACTTTTGATAAATCCATCTACCCTTTCTTATTAGTTATTCAAACTAGAAGACCTGAGGAAACAGCGTCTTGAGGACTTGGCCACTCTCATTCAGAAGATTTATCGGGGGTGGAAATGCCGCACACACTTCCTGCTAATGAGAAAAAGCCAGATCGTGGTAGCCGCCTGGTATAGGAGATACGCGGTAAGAGCCTCCGACCTTTCTCATCTGTAATAATGAGGCTTATTTGCAAGTATTCGTTATGTAGTTAACTGTGTATGTCATTTTTACATATTCGGTTCCCCCAGCAACTTCATGGAATGAGTACTCTTGTGGTACCTTTGTTAAAGACAGGGAAACTGAGGCATGAGGCGTCAAGTAACTTGCCCGTGGGCAAACAGCCACTAAGCAGCAGAGATGAGATTTGCATCCAGGACAACTTTAAAGCTCAAGTTTAGTATGTCACGACGCTGCCTTCCCTGATATAGATACATGTATTGAGAGATTGAAATCTTGAAATTGCTCATCAGATTTGAAGAGGCAGTGTCATTTAACTCTCTTCATATCGTAGGGTCAATTTTCCAGAATAATTGGCTGTTCTCTGTGTATTGTAGCAGCGCTGAAAATGGCTTCATTCCAGAAAACTAATGCCCCATTGTAGTAGAATTCTGGGTTTGGTGCAAGAGTTCAATTTCCTTTAGTCCTCAGATAGCTGGTCTTATTAACTAGGGGAAAAGACTCAAAAATACAGTATGTTTACTTAATAGACATGGCATTTCTTTTTGGGATTTTCTTTCTCACTTGATTATAGATGTTTCATTGAAGGAGTAACATGTTTGACGGAAGCCCGGAGGTTTGCCTTTAGGCTAGCTTAAACCTGGGCTGTGTTCTCACAAATGAATTTTAGTGATAAAAACACTACTCCCAAGTGCTTTTTCATTCTATGCATTTGCTCTAGAGAGTGAGTCGGAAGATGAATTGAATTTGCAGTCAGATCTCCTTTAGGGTATTCTGTTTCTCTGCTCTAGAAACATCTTACTAGGAGGCGGTGTGTAACCAGGACATAGTGTTGCTGACCTAGTCTCATGTCATGTGTTTTAGCGTAATACGTCCAAATTTGAGAAATTAAGGACATACTTAAATGATTAAGCCAAAGAAAAAAAATTGCTTGATCTTTAAGAGAGTACCTTTACAATTGCTTCCTCTAGTCGAAAGGGTACAACCAGTAGAATGGGTGTGGACGTATGGACCTGTCCAGTCACGATGATGGTTGTATTCCTATGTAATCTGCAAAGGCGCAGAGGACGGTTGTCCTGGCTGTGGTGGATTCTCTTCCGTGCACACAGCAATGGCGCTTGGCATTTCTGCAGATTCATAATGCTCTATTTTGTATTCGTCTGAGAAAGGGGGGACTGAGAAATCACCAGTCCTCAGGGACCCTTTTCATCATTTATTTTTGAGATCATTAAGAAAATCCACGTTTGGGAGTGTAGTGAATTCATCTACCTTGAATCCTACGAATGCTTTTGCCAACACCTACTCTTCCAGGCTCTGGGGAGAGCACCATGAACAAAACAACCTAATTTCCTGACCTCCTAGAGTTTATATCTAGTAAGGGACAAGCAAGTGAATAATCGGAACAATTACAGATTGTAGTCAGTGCTAGGAAGAAAACCAAGAGTACTGAGATAAAGGATAGTGGAGAATTAGGATGTAAATATAAGATACAAATTTAGATAGCAAGGTCAAGGAAGACCTCTGGAAGGCGGCATTTCATCAGAAGTCTGCGAAGAAACAGGGCAATGAACCAGGAAAAGCAGGTACCATCTGTGGCCTTTCCTCCCTGTGTCTCCAGATGAATAAAAGAGCCACCATGTAATGTACCATTAAATCATGATGGGGAGAGCGACGATGAATACTGATTTGGAGAATAGAAACAAATAATAGCCTAACTTTCAGAGAAAGTATTAATTTTGCCCTAGTGTCAAATCTGCTTCAGAAGTTGAACTAAACACCTCAACCAGTTAACTACGTGTTATCCACGCCAGGGATTAAACTCAGTATTTTTCCTCAATCAGATAACTCCAACACTTTCTCCATGCCTGTTTTCAGTTGCTGATTATTTTAAAATCCATATTCTGTCCTTTTTAATGGCTCTATGAGATGAATTTTAAAGTGAGATAGAGTTCTTTTCAAGCCATTTAGGAGTTTCAGAAGAGAACAGTGAGGTACCAAATGGATGTCAGAAGTGATGGTCAGAGACGGTGGGTGTAGTTTGTTGTACAGCACGGAATATTCTTCTGTGAGGAATCTGGGGGCGGGGAGGGGTTTGCAGCTCCTCATTTGACAGATGAGGAAATGGAGACCCAGAGAAGGTAGTGACTTGTCCAAGGTCTTTGTCTCTGGTGTTCTCTTGCTTTGCTGCTCATGTGTTGATCACATCACCGTGTTTCCTCTGAGCTTCCAAAATACAACCTAGGGTGCCGAAAGGCATGTCTGCCCCCCCAGTAAAGGGAGCTGAGCAATCTAGCATTTCCAAAGTGAAAGAAGCACAACATGACTTCAGTACATTGAAAAGCTGAAATTTCACCCCAGATGCACATGTGCCAGGGAATATTCCACATTAAATACAGTAAGAGCTCACGTTTCTAGGGGTAGGATTCCAATCGCCTCCACTCTCTGAGGCATCAGCCCTAGAACTAAAAAGGGCCTCCGGGCATTGAGCTTGCTGTGCCAACATTTGGCCTGGGGCCTCCTTCTTGGAGGCTCACTGGGTTGGCTTTAACCTTCCCCACCCGGAGGCGACCTTGGCTGTATCTGAACCTACTTGGTGCTCACTCGACTCTCCCAAGATGCTGTTTCTGTTTCACATCGCCGACTGGTGTCCACTGCAAGTCCTTGGGTGCAGGAGTGGGGTTGGATTCACGTTTATATCCCCACAGTTCTATTAAAGTGATGATCATTGAATTATATTTAGCATCCTTAAAGCATTCTCTGGATTAACTGTAATAATTTTGGATCGTTTGATATTTTGATTTCTTTACATATTGGTTCCCAGAAGGAATATGGGAGATCAAGGGTTAATTGCACTAAGTGAGCAAGTCCTCTTTCTCAATCCTTGCAGTGTGTGTGTTACAGATGTGTAAATAGAACCGCTAATATCTTTCCCTTTCGTCCTACAGCAACAAAAGAGGTATCAGCAGATCAAGAGTTCTGCCTTGGTAATTCAGTCTTATATCCGGGGTTGGAAGGTAAGTTTGAAAGAAGTGAGCCTTATTTATTTGGAGTTTTCAGGTTCTTCACAAAGGATGATGTCTTTAAGGTCACCCTGCAGGGGAGAGCTCCTCGTCTCCTGCCTACCCTGTAAACAGTCAGATAGAAAGAATAAATATTATGGGCGACGCTGGGGCCCTTGTGACCATGTCTTGGCTGCATCCTTCCAACCGGTTCTCTTTTCAAGAGCTTTGTTCTCTGAGCAGGAAGTCCTTGAAATAATACCGTACATGATTTCAGTATCCTCTTGCCCCCTGTTTGCCAGGGAAGTGTAGCCCAGAGGGCTGTCTCTCACACTGTTGCCTCTGTACCTGTGTGTCCTGCCGGACCTCAGCACCCCCAGCCCGGCTCCCTTCCGTAACTTCCTGGTGACCGTCTTGTGGGCTGCCCCGTAATGAACAAAACATCCTGAGCTCTGGCCATTCTAGTGGGGATCACAGCGCACCCATCACCGAGTTCCAGGTCCTTCCTACAAGCTTGGTTCGGAGGTCAGCAAACTACAGCCTCTGGACCAAATCAAGCCTATGCCTGTTTTTGTGCAAAGAATCGCTTTTATATTTTTTAAAGCATTGTTTAAAACAAAAGAAGAACCATCTCATGAGGTGTTAAAAATTATATGGGATACAAATTTTGTATAAATATATATATAAATATATATACAAATATAATTACAAAGTTCATATAAAGTTTTATTGGTACAAAACCTTGCTTATTTATTTACATCTCGCGAGTGGCTGCTTTAGTGCTGTCACATCAGAACTGAGTAGTTGTGATAGAGAACGTAAAACCTGTAAAGCCAGAAATACTACCCGTCTGGCCTTCTACAGAAAGGTTATTGACCCCTGCTCCAGGTCGAAGATACTTCAGGGCCTATCCTGACCACTTTCCTATTGGGAGATTTTGTGGGGTGAGCTGGGTCCAGAGGGGCTAGTCCAAGGTAGTTCCCAGGCCCAGGGCCCCTTCAGAGGGTAGAGCCCTGGGCCAGGAGTCCAGCGGCATCGATTGACCTTCGTCTAGGCCCGTGGGGCACTTTGGTCGTTGTCCCACAGCAGATGCCAAAATATAAATCCAAGCACATGGAGGAAGTGAAATTACTGCCTGCCAGTTCTTCTTTGACCTCATTACTGGGTCATGGGGCCATGACTCCAGTCTAGAGACTTCAGACATTCAGAGTCCACCTCCAAACCACGCGCTGCCCTGGCCCCCACAGAGTCAGTTCCTGGTGGCTACTGGGAAGAAGCCGCTGGTTTTGGACCAGTGAGATTATTTTAGCAAGTTTTTAAACATCTCTTCTGAATAAAAAGTACAGCTCCGGTTACGTTCTGTATACAACAATAATGAAAGTGATAAAGGGATTTTGGAGGATCATTGGAGATCCTCCGACCACGTTCTGAGAGCGGTTCCCTCCATCCGATGTGCGCCAGCTTCTATTGCTTGTGCTCAGATTTTCCTCCTGTCACACGTGAGGGCACAGGAGGCCGCTACCTCAGTCTGAGTGGCGGCTACACTGTCGTGCTCGACGACGGCCTCATTTACCACCTTCTCCTGGTCCGTTGAGGCCTACTAAGCAAGTTCTCCTTTTTCTCTCCTTAAGCTGTAGATCTTTCACTTGAGAACGGATATGATGACTGTCTCCTCAAGTATTTTTTTTCCCACATCACTATGGAATTTCATTTTTTTGGTTAACTCTCTATTTTCCTGGGTGATTCTTCCCCTCAGGCCCGGAAGATCCTGCGGGAACTGAAGCACCAAAAGCGATGTGAGGAGGCAGCCACCACCATTGCGGCCTATTGGCGTGGGACCCAGGTAGGCCAGAGACTGCCCCCCAGCGGCCCCCCCCCCCGGGAAGGCAGTGGGTCGGGAGTAACGTGTGGGGCCACGGACCCTCTCCTTCGGGGGCCAGAAATGTTTCCCTGGCTTAAGCTACTGAGCACGCCTTTACCTGCCTGTCTCTCCGATATTGTGGTGTGGGGTGGAGGCACACGCTTTCGCGTTCACTGTGTGATGGTGACTGGTGTCTCTCTTCCTCTTTCCCCTTTGGGAACCAGCAGTAACCTTTCTTGCCTTAAACTTTTCTGTAACTCCTTTTCAAATGCATCACAGGCGCGAAGGGAACTGAGCCGGCTGAAGGAGGAGGCTAGGAATAAACATGCTATTGCAGTTATTTGGGCTTACTGGCTTGGATCTAAGGTACTTGATTCGCACAACCCGTCCCTCGGTCCCGGAATCCGCCACGATCAGTTTGGATCTTTAGCCTGTCGGGCTGAATGACTCCAGCTAACGG
>NC_138371.1:39110817-39309980 GCF_054177405.1 Leptonychotes weddellii | reverse complement strand
AGCAAAACGTGGTATGGGGAAAGAATGATCATTTGTGATTTAACAGAAAGCTGTGTTCATACAAAGCTAGCTATAATTGCCACTGAAGAATCCCAAGAATTTCAGCATCAGCTGTTTGTGTTCAGAAACAAAGGCCTCCTGAAATACTCTCACTAATCCCCAGGCAGAGTCGTGGGCTCTGTGAACATTTCACATACCCCAAGGGACGAGACTTTTAGATGTTTTTGTTACTTAGGAAATCAAAGGTCATCTCTGCTAAAAATGTGTATTCCGGTTAGAAGCATAAATATCAATAGAGTCCTATGTTTTTAAATTTGCCTTGTCAGCATTAGAAGCCCATCTTGTGAGAAAAATGAGAAAAGTCAACATTTGCCTGTATGAAGATCCTAATTTGCCGAAAGCACTCACCAGCGTTGCTCGTTTGTGTTTTTGCTTGAAAAATCTGTGCAGAACAGACTAGTTCCTTTAGTAAGTGGAGGGAAATGTCCTAGCACAGGCAGAGAGACGCTTTGACAATTATCTCTGGGTTTTCCCCGCTGAATGAGCTCATTTCCCAGTCAGTACTACCGGGTAATGAAAAGTCACTGCCTGTTTCATCTTTCACAGTAACATGCCTCAGTTTGACTCTTCCCTAGGATTGATTTTTAAACCTAGAAGTCTTTTCACTTTTTATCGTCAGTGTATTTCACCGTTGGGGGCCTTGAGCTCACACTGAATTTCGATACGGGCTACTTCTGATTTTCTAATGGGAAAGGATTTTGAGTTTTGTTTTTTTGTTTGAACTTCAGAGAAACAGCCCATATTCCTTCTATTTTCAAACGCTTGTTCGTAAGAGCTGTCTTTTTATAATAATGTCTGAATGAATGAACACAGAAATTCATAGCCCCTTTAGCCCTGTGTACTGGCAGCAGAGGGAAATCTGCTGAAGGCATCAGCTGCCACTCACAGTTCGAAGGTTTGGATAAGGGAGAGAGAGAGGGAAGTGGAAGAGGGAGAGAGAGACCAGGGAAGGAAGAAGGAAAACAAAGGGAAGTGCGGGCGCAGAGGCGTGCTAACCTCGGGTACCATGCAGATCGCCTTCCCCTGGAACAGAGGCTCAGTGCCCTAAAAAGACAAGGGCCTGCCCCGGCCTTACGCTGATTCTTTGGGTTTAAATGATTGTGCCCGATTGCTCTATCATTCTGAAATCCTTACTCATCAGTTGGCTCTTCTGTTTGGTGGGGTGTCTTTTTCTGGTCATTTGTGCTGTCTGCATTGGGCTGTCTCTTTTATTTACTATCTAAAACATTCTAGGCTCGAAGGGAATTGAAACGCTTGAAGGAGGAGGCTAGGCGTAAGCATGCAGTTGCTGTCATTTGGGCTTACTGGCTTGGACTGAAGGTACTTCCCCACCCCTTCTTTCTGCCCACGGTGAACTCAACGAAGCCTAGCACTTACTAACCCTGAGAAAATGATCGATTATGCTTGCTTATGGTCTGCACAGTCTTTTACGATGTCATCTTGCCTAATTGCGTTCCTTTTTGAGAACAAACCTGTGCACTAATATTTGCTGATTTTATTGTGGTGTATTTCTTTGAACAATCGGTTTAAAGTCATAGCACTGTAGCGTGTTTTATCTAATAAGACACTTTGTTATCCAAGTTCTGTTTCATGTTATCTTTATGAGGATGAAGTTTGTGTTTTGTTTTTTGTTTTTAATTCATGAGACAGAGTTATAGTAGACGAGCTTAAAAGCTGACCCACAGTCTACAGTGGCCAGCGTGGGGGATATCAGGCTCTTGGTTCCCCTTGTCCGACTCTTCTGCTCCAGTAATGGGTCCT
This sequence comes from Leptonychotes weddellii, assembly GCF_054177405.1. Lineage (NCBI taxonomy): Eukaryota > Metazoa > Chordata > Mammalia > Carnivora > Phocidae > Leptonychotes > Leptonychotes weddellii. The sequence continues at coordinate 39,308,159 of NC_138371.1, read as the reverse complement.
GGAGCGGAGCTTTCTGCGGAGGGACTGCCATTCTCATGGTTCAGCATAGAACCCAAAGGATTTTGCATAAAAGTACAGATTCAGACAAATAAGCCTGGCAGTGGATCATTCAGATTAGATTCAGATGCCTTTTAATTAAGGGCAGGGTTCATTTCAAAGTGGTGCTTACTCATTTAGGTAAAATATGACTGAGCCCCCAGAAAACCTTGAGAACAACTTCTAAGCAGTGTAAAGACTGTGTCTTCCTAGTATTCAATAACTCATCGCCATAGGGTGCCATCCAGATTGTCTTTTGGGGATACTTAGGCCCCCTTTTGATTCTATTCCTCTTTTATTATTTTTGCTGTAATAGTATAACAATTCATCTTCTTCTAAATATTTAAATACCATCCAGGAAACCACTGGCTCTGGATCTAAAGAGCACTAGCAGTATCTGTACATTCTGCTCTTGAATAATCCACATTTTCTCCTAAAAGTTTAGCCTATAAACTCTTAGTAAATTAACCTTTTTGATTATACTGAATATTCATCAAGCAGTTTTTAAATTAAGAAGTAACTTAAACAGGAACTTAAGATGTTCTGTTTAATTCTGAATAAGTTCTATAACTGCTTTTTTTTAAAGGATTTTATTTCCCATTTTATTCACTTGTTCTAATTTGCATTCTGATTTTCGTAAAAAGAAGGAACAAAACATTGAGTCAGGATTTTTACTCTGTGTCATGATTTCTACCAGCAACATCACATTTATCTTTAGTTTTCTGGGTTTAACTGTGTATGGTTTCAGAAATACCTTCGTATTAGGGGTGTATACTAGCAGCCTATAAATCAAATTCAGTTTGTAGGTGAATTGTAGGTTTTAGCTGGAGGTAACTGGGCTTCCTCTAGATGTAATTCTTTTTTTTCCACCAGTTTCCTTATAAAACAAGTATTTTGATACGTTACCATTATTATTGTTATGAGATAAGGTCAGACTTCTTTGGAGTCCAAGAATGTAATCATTTTGTGCTTTTTTTTAAAGAATGATGTTGATAAGAGCAGTAGTTTTGTCCTTTCAAATGATTAAGTTCTTGTGGAATTGATTACAGAGTTCAGTGGACTCTTTCAGGACTGTCAGAGCCCACGAGGGGAACCCATTCCACATAGCCAGCATGTTGTCACCAGGCCTTTTCTGTATATAGCTGTGATTCCGGAGAATATTTCAGGAAAAATATTCCTGTGAATATCAAAAAGCATGTTACAGGGCGCCTGGGTGGCTCAGTTGGTTAAGCGACTGCCTTCGGCTCAGGTCATGATCCTGGAGTCCCTGGATCAAGTCCCACGTCAGGCTCCCTGCTCAGCAGGGAGTCTGCTTCTCCCTCTGACCTTCCCCCTCTCATGTGCTCTCTCTCTCTCTCTCTCTCTCATTCTCGCTCTCTCAAATAAATAAATAAATAAAATCTTAAAAAAAAACAAAAAACAAAAAACACGTTACAGTGAACTCACAGTGACATTCAACTAAACAGTAGGATTTCCACTGTATTTCTATGGATGTGTTTACATGAAATCTCACTTTACCTTCTCTGCTTTCCTACACTATTAAAATTCCAGGAGCCAATAAATAATTTTCATTTTTCTTCTCCTTGTCCTTTCCAACTTCATTAGTTTGAGATTTGAAATGGTTCTGAATCTAGGAGCTCCTTGGCTAAGAGAAAAAACGATAAGCAGTAACCTAGAATAGGAGCAAAAGGAAAAACTGCCTGTATGATGGATGGGAAACGTTTTAGACCTTAATAATCCACAAGTGTAGAGAATGGGTCTGCTGCTCATCTGCCCCACGGGACCGGGGAGGTCACATGGATGAGGGAAGCAGCAGAGGACGGGTGGATTAGGAATGGTGGGGCCTCGAGGAGTTTGGAGCATGCCTGTCTCGTAAAGACAGCAACAGCTCCTGTGGCCCACGTAGGCCTCGTTATGTAGGAATGGGGCTCACTGTTGCTAGATCTTAGAAAAATTTCAAGAGAAACATGCAGTCTGAATTCCTATGTGAAGTTCTTAATTTAAAAATAGGCAAATAAAACATTTTTCTACAAACTGAATTTGGTTAGTAGGTGGCTAGCTTATAAGCCCTAATGTAGAAATATTTTGAACATGTGCAGTTAAACCCAGAAAACTAAAGACAAAAGACAAAGGTACATAATGTCTGAATTATTCAAATAGGCTAATGTTTTGCTGAAATCTAATGTTCTCATTTATGGCTGGATGATAATAAATATTTTAAATATTTTCCCCTAGTTTCAAGATTTAACTGTACCATTCATTCATTCAAACAGTAAACACCTCACCTAGTTATTTTATTTGTTAGACATTAGTATGCAAAGTAAATGTGACAGTGTTAGCAAGGAGCAAATAGGGAAACTAAAACTGTAATGTGATGTCCTAAGTGCTGTGATAGTACTTAGTAGAAATTTTGGCAGGAGCAGAGATTAGAGAAATATTAATGCAATTAAATGGAAGATAATGGTAGTTCGTTCACAAGCTGCTTTTTAAATTCTTATTTTTAGGCACATTTAGTTCTCAGTGTGCAGTACCGAAGTCCTGTCTTCAGATGCAAGGCTTTTGGAAACCGCAAGAGTTCTTCAGGCATTTTTTTTTACCTTTTAAGAACAATCTTTGTGAAGATGACCTTAGATAATTTTTTTTCTGAAATGTATTTTGATTTGTGATGAGTTTGCAGCTCTGTCTGTAGAGTGTTTCTTGTCACATCATCAGGCTCTTTAAAAACTAGTTAAGAGTATTTAAAACATCAGAACACTCTGGTATTATCACTTTGCATCTCTTAATTTCTTTTTCTCTGATTTAAAATCCATTGTCTTAATGTGCTTCAATTATTTGACTGTATCCAGAAAATCACTTAGAGATTTTACTCCTTCCACCTGTTTTCATTTCTAATAGAGGTGCATCATCCGTATGGGCGTCTGCCGGCCACGCATTAACCTCTACATTCTGCTGCTTCTTTTTAAAGGTACGTAGGGAGTACAGGAAATTCTTCAGAGCCAATGCTGGAAAGAAAATTTATGAATTTACGCTTCAGAGAATTGTAAGTTTACACTTTCTATATAGCTGATTAGCGTTATTGGATTAATTAGTTAATAGCATCACCTCAAGAATAAGTGACTTGTTTGGTAACAGTTAAATCCTAGCTGTGACACTGAGGGATTCTGTCTTCTTTATCCTTTCCCCCCAAATTCAGGTAGAATTGTGTCAGGAAGTTATCAGGGCCCACATATGATTAATAAAATAATTAATAAATTGTTCTTCTCTGGCTCCTGGGTGGCTCAGTCGGTTAAGCATCTGACTTCGGCTCAGGTCATGGTCTCAGGGTTGTGGGATCGAGGCCCCGCATTGGGCTCCCTGCTCAGCGGGGAGTCTGCTTGTCCCTCTCCCTCCCCCTGTGCCATTTTATTTTAATGTTCTTCTTTGACAGAGAGAACATAGTCTAGGGAAGGTGAACCCAAGCAAGCCAGGTATCTTAGTTCGGGCTACTATAATGCAAATACCACAGACTGTGTGACTTAAACAGTAAACATTTATTTCTCACAGTTCTGGAGACTGGGCAGCCCAGGGTCAGAATGACGGTATGTTCTGGTTCTGGCGAGGGCCTTTTCCTGGTTCCCTCACAGGAGAAGACGAAGAGAAGCAAGCACTTTCCTGGGTCTTCTTGAAAAGGGCGCTAATCCTGGGAGCACTATCCCTTGTGACCTTATAACGTAATTTCCTCCCCAAGGCCCCGTTTCCTCATACTGTCCCATTGGGGGGCGAGGATTTCAACAGGGATTTGAGGAGAATGCCAGCATCTTGCCACCCCTGCCCTGCGGCAAACAAGGCAGTGGGCGGAGGGGCGAAGGAGAGCCAGGCTGAGCCACTCAACCAGGGTGGGGTCCAACATTCCCCTCTGTCTTCCAGACAAGTGTCTGTAGTGGTGGAGAGTGCAAGCTCTGGAGCCAGCTTGCTCTGCCGCGTGCAGATTTGTGACGTGAGCAGATTGCTTCTGTGAGCCTCACTTTGTCATCTGTGGTCGTAGAAAGCTCTTACAGTGCTGGCCCATCTCCAGTAGTCTAGAGTGGTGCTGCCCAATAGAATTTTCTGCAGTGATGAAAATGTTCTATATCCTCATGGTACCATAGAGGAGACTCTAGCCACGTGTGGCTAACTTGAAATGTAACTAATATGACTGATGAACTGGATTTTTAATTTTTTTAATTACTTAAGATTTAAATATCAACAGCCACATGTGGGTAGTGGCTACCTCTTAAACGATGCGGCTTTCCAGTGTTAGCTAGTGTAAGTATTCATGTTAATATTAACATTAGTGTTAGTGTTAGCATTCTTCTCTTCCCCTAACCATTTAGTGGAGCTTTGATTTTCCCAACCAAGACAGAGAGTAGAAAAGAGATTTTCCAGAGGAAATACAACATTGTATCACCTAAAACTTGCTAAATTCCACTAAAGACTGGTCTGTTTGATCCTGGCATATTTTACTCATCTGGCATTTTTTTTTGTCAAATCCAACATAGGTGCAAAAATACTTCTTGGAAATGAAAAATAAGATGCCTTCCTTATCCCCAATTGACAAGAACTGGCCACCAAGACCTTACCTATTCTTGGATTCTACTCACAAGGAGCTAAAAAGGATTTTCCACCTGTGGAGGGTAAAAAATGCCTTGTTAGGTTTTTTTTTTTTTTCCAGAGACTCCTTACCGTGTATTTTGAGTGTTTGAGAAGTGTTAAGTAAAAGCACACTTTAACCACATTCTTCCTGTAGCCTCGAGGAGCTGCACCTGAGGACTGCGGTGTTTTTGAACCATGCCTTGTACTTGGCTTTCTGTGAGAATTCCCAGAGCAGCCAGGAGCTCCCGTGGCTGTCTCCTCTCACCCTTGGCTGGAGCGGAGAGTGTGTGGTTTCATTCCACATTCCAGTTGCTTTAAAGGAGTTCAGGTTTTTGTTTTGTTTTGCTTTGTTTCTTTTTTTCATCTTTATCTGAAGGAATACTGCCAGAGATAGGATAATACAGTTTGAACATCTTCACCCGAGGTAGTGAAATCCTGCAGATCGTAAGAGATTGCTTTCTGAGACCTATTGGATACCTTCGTGAGAAGGTGCCCACCTTTTGATGGACTGGAGGAGAAGGCTTTAGAGTGCCTCACGAGACATTCGAGAGATTCAAGTTTCCCTCTACCTGAATTAAAGGGAAGCTGGAAATCTATTGGATAATGGCTTATAATTTAGCTTCTTTAATTTTATGAAAACATCCTGTTTTGTTTAGGTGTTGCCTAGCATGAGTACATGGGATACTTGTATAGATGTTGACTTTATTTTAATAATTTGGTCAGTTGATGTATTAAATGCTAGCTCTGTACAAGTATCATTGGTCGAAGGGCTTCTAGTTAGTAAGTGAATGATTGATGGACATGTCTCCCAGGAAGCTCTTTCCTACCGGGCACTGTAGGCTTGTCCCTTACCAGAGTCACATATGCAGAGTGACATTATCACTGATTAGTGTCATATTGGTACCCGCTCAGCATGTGGAACTAGACTCTCACTTCCGTCCCCTCGCTTAGTGAATCACTTCGGTGAGATGCATCATGTCTCCGTGCTCATCTCCCCCCTTTGGAGTCTGACGGTGGAACTGTTTTCAGGAATAACGATGGGGAGCCTCTCATGCCAGGGGTCTGCTCTGCCTCTGCTCCCCACTGGCTCCTGGCCCCTGAATCTTGCCCGTACCTCCCTTGCGTTGGGGGTAAAGAATGAGAGTGATGTGTTTAGTCCTGAAAGGGCGGCCAACAATGCTGACGTGCCTTTATACAATTATGTCGGTGGCTCTCAGCTGCATTTGTACCTGAATTTCTTCGAGTTCATCTAAAAACCTGGCCTGCCCCTCCAGCCACCCCCTGTCTCCAGTGCCATCTCAGAATCCAGGTGGAAGGGAGACTTCTCAGGTCCCATGTCCACACTTTAAGATGGTAGTGGGGGGTGCGGAGAAGGATTTTTCCAACCAATGGTTGTAGCATGTTTGTGAGTCATGAAATCAATTTTTAGTAGATCACTGACCAGGGTTGTAAAATGAAATATGGTAGAATAAAAATAATGGGGTACAGGACGTGTTGAAAGTATTGTCTTATGAAGCTTTTGTGTCCGTTGTCTGTCTGTGTGTGTGTAAATGTGTGCAGTGAGTTGTAATGTACAGTGTTGTTCTTATTGCGGGTCTTTGTGAAAGAGTGTGACAGACTAATAAGGATTAAAGGATTGGGGGGAAGCTGACATCATAGTGGGAGGATCAGTACTCCCAGCAGGACCCACGCAGCAAGGCCCTGTGTGTTTTGAAGAAGCATCCCAAGTTCCACAATACAAACAATAGTTTTTATGACATTTTCTAAGACCGACCTTTTAAAACCCAGAAAGGAAAAATGCTCTTGGTTTTTTAAATGGGTATTTGTACACATTTAGTCTTACTCTTGATGCTGTTAAATGGACTTAGCATATTTAAGAATGAATAAAGATTTATTTATATAAGTGATTATCTTTTCCCCCCCCCTTTTTCATTTCTCACAGTGTAAAAAATACAGGGACCAATTCACAGACCAGCAGAAACTTATTTATGAAGAAAAACTAGAAGCCAGTGAACTCTTCAAAGACAAGAAGGCTTTATACCCATCTAGGTATTATGGCTTTGCTTTACCCATAAAAGTCAGCATTTTAAAAGTTTCTCAAATGTATTTGTAGGTCTAGCTGAGTTTGATTTTAGTAATCCATGAGAGGTTTTTAATTTTATGAATTATTTTATGATCAGCTGGATATGAATATACATAAACACATTTTGGGCAATGGCTTTCATAGCATACTTTAATGAAATGAGATTACATTTGTTGGTTTTACTTCATTGGCGTTAGCCTGAACACTTCTCTAAATAATTAGAAGTTGTCCTTTAAAATACAAATTACATAGGCTATTAAGATAAATTTACATTGTAAATTCCTGTTAGTTCTCCATTGTTTTCAGAGACCTGCGGGATCAGTTTCTGTGGGCAATCTACTGTCATCCCATTCCAGTCTTACTCGAACAAGCTGGGTCAGGCTCATTTGCATGATAATGAAGAGTGACCCATCACCCTCTGAGTATTGCCGCAGTCCTGGTCTGTGATGGCCTTCGCTTGGCTAAGTCCTTGGGTACGATGTTAGCGGCCTGTGCAGTCAGATCTGTTCCTTTATTGTAGACACCAAGTGCTCAATAAAAGAAGGAACACCAGTTGTTAAGTTTGCCAAGTGAAATCGTTGGTAAAGACCGCTTACCTGAATATCCTTACATCTCCCAAGTTCATCATTTCTCCCCCAGAGTTCATACCCCTTTTTCATCCAATGTTTCTAAAAAAAAAAGTTAGATTGGACAATTTCAAGCCAAATCTCTAACAACTTTTAGCTTCTCCCAAAGGATGGCCTAGAAATGAAAAAGCATTATATGCTAAGTATATTCACATGTATTACATATGCTGTGTTTATATTCTCAGTGTCTTTACACACAATTGAAAGCTCTTCCTTTGAAAAGTTGAAATAAACATTGTTGCCAGGCTCATGTGGTTTAAATATTTTAAATGACCCAACTTGCTGGGTCAGCTGATGGTCTGTACTCCCTTTGAGTCGAACGTAGCATCTAAATCCAAAGTTGTCCAAAGTGCCTGCTATATAAAGCACATTCAGACGTGAAAATGGCCTATATACTCTCTCCAGCAACTAATTCATTTAACTTTTTCTTTATAGATTTTTAAATTGTAGAGTAATTGTCTTAATTAACATTCCCTGTGGATGACACTTCAGAAACTGGAAAGAGAAAAATACATTTGTGAAGAAACAAATTCAAAGGCTCTTAGCACTTTTTATTATTAAAAACATGTTTGAATGTGAACAACAGGAAACAAATACTAACGTCAAGCCAAGTCCTTCTGGGGTAATTCTGTCCATTTTCAGGGATGGTGGTGCGCTCAGCCGGCAGTAGTCGGAGGGGAGGAATAGTGACACCCTCACACTGTGGTGGGTGTCAGCCTTTTATATGCTGGGAGCCATGAAACACTGACCACCTACGTGGAGTTTTCTTCCCTGATCCTCCACCCACAACACAAGCATTTAAAGTTGTATTTGCAAATTGCCAGAACTTTATAGCTCAAAATGAAGCCACGGTTGTTTTTTTTGGGTGGTTTTTGTGTGTGTGTGTATGTGTGGGGTTTTTGGGTTTTTTTTGGTGTCTTGGAAGAGGCTTCCCTGAAAGCGTCACCCCACAAGCCTTTAGGGAAATGGGCATCTTAGTACATGATTGTGCTGCTCGCAAGATGGAGTTTGTCTGAAAGAAAACCGCTCTGGTTCTGAATGTTTACCTTGTCCATTTAGGGGCATGTCCTTGGAGGAAAGGCCTGATCTAGAGCCAGAGTTACATGATAGTATTAAGTGCTCTGTAGTTCTCTTCTAAAGTGCTCGCTCTGGATCTATGCTCCCCTGGACGGCCTCTTGGTTTTCTTATTCTCTGCAAGAAAATAAAGTTTCCCTTTGAAACAGGTGTTGGTAATGATCTGTGCCCTTTTTTCCATTGCCACATATTGTTGAAAGGCACTAAAAGTCCTTTGTGGGCAGCTGTTAACTTTCTATTACCAGATTAGAAGGAATTGCCTTTCCCTTCACATGAGATCATGCACGTGGGTCCTGACTCTTTCTTGTGACTGGTTTCTAGCTTGATTGTTCCATACGATAAGATTTTTATCAAAGTGCTACCTACAAAATGCCATGATCCCATCAAAAGTATATTTAAAGTAGGTTCCAGGTTTCATTTCCAACTTGTATTTGGGACACGAATAAAATGGATAAAATTAACTTTGATGAAGTTATGTGCTTCAGAATCAGCTGACGTGTTACCTTTCTCCAGTAATGCCTCCATCCGGTACTGTTTCTAATGTGAGGGAATTTTTTCCTATAGCGTTGGGCAGCCATTCCAAGGAGCTTACCTGGAAATCAACAAGAATCCCAAGTATAAGAAACTCAAGGATGCCATTGAAGAAAAGATTATCATTGCTGAAGTTGTGAACAAAATTAACCGTGCCAATGGGAAGGTAAAAATGCTAACCCTGAAGACCTGTAAGAAGTGTTTATCAGTTGGGACAGTCATCTTTCGTTTTCTGATTATTCCGATTTGCCTTTCATATTCTCAGCAGAGTTCCTATAAAGGGAGCTGCTTCCCCTTACCTTTAAGTTTAGGTGGAATTTTGCTTGTTCTCTGAAACTTATATGACTTAAGATCTATTGTCTATGTTTTTAGTGTGTTCTCAGTTTACCTAGGTATGTGTGCTGAAAGATACGGAATCAAATGGGCATTTCTGCAAATAACGAATGCTTTAAAACTCATGGACCCACTTGGGGTATTTTTGATCATTGGTTTTACATCCTTATTTGTTTTGTTTTAGAGCACATCTCGGATTTTCCTCTTAACAAATAATAATCTCCTTCTTGCTGATCAAAAGTCGGGGCAGATCAAATCAGAGGTTCCCTTGGTGGATGTGACCAAAGTATCGATGAGCTCACAAAACGATGGCTTCTTTGCCGTCCACCTCAAAGAGGTAAAGGTTCAACTATTGATTTGACCTAAAGATTTCTGCATTTTCCCAATCTCTGAGCCACTGAATTAAAATTTTCCACATCTGAAGAATGTTATTACTTGAAGTTTATACATTATAACCTTAATTTGCAGATTTTGGCTATATTCACTCTCACGTAAAATCTCAGGCTTGGTTTTTCAGTAATTGAAATTGATTAACTGAAATTGCATTGATTAATCACATTTATTAACTTGTTCATTGAGTTCTAATTTCACTGAGCAGCTTTGGTATGCACTCACTGTGATGTGCATTATTTTGAGAAAAACCATGGAAATATCAGGATATTTTATGCTTCCTCCTGTTGTTTATTCTATATACCAACTTAGTAAATGTCCCTTTGTTCATCTTTAATTTGTGAGTTTTTTATTAAAGAAGGCAGCCACAATAAAACAATTGCCTAATAATTTTGACCTAAAGATTTTTTAATGTTTTGTGCTTTTTTAGTTTAACCTAGGACCTCCTGATTTGAATGGCGTAGCTAAGAATGCAGGCTCTGGAGTTGGTCTCACTAACTTTACAGTGACCGTGGCCAAGTCATTTAACTTCCATGTGCCTACGTACTTTTTCTCCTCTTTAAAATGGAGAGAATACTAGTACTACTTCATAATGTTGTTATAAGGATTAAATGAGACACTATGTATGGTGCCTACCATATAATAAATAGTCCCTGAATAAGTAGATGTCAGCAAATATGAATCATATTTAGGGACATGCATCTAGTTGGTGGCCCACCTGTCTTGCTGCTTCTACGCTTAGGAAAATCCTCTATGCTCAGTTCAGCCTGTTTTCCCTCCTGTGGGTCTTAACTTAAAAGCAGCATATCCAGTCCTAAGACAGTGATTATGAACTTTGATTACACTTTATAATGCTAATGCCCAGGCCGTACCCCACCCACCCTCCACTCCCACCAGATCAGAGTTTCTTGGAATGCGGCACAAAACCATCCTACTGTTTGCAAGCTCCCTGTGTAGCTTAGGTGAAGAGTCACTGCCCTCGGGTATTTGTTGGGAGTGTTGTTGTTGTTGTTCTTATTTTTTTTTTTAACCAAATCACTGAGGAATTTTTTTAAATAGCTCTTTCAGAATGAGTGATAGGTTAGGTCAGTGCTTCTCAAGCCTGAATGTGCAAACAAATCACTCAGGGATCCTGTTTGGTTCCTATGCAGCAGGCCTACGGCAGGGCCTGAGGCTCTGCTTTCTAACAAGCTCCCTGGTGATGCTGATGGTGCCTCTGGTCTATCTACCAACTTTTGGGTAGCACAAGGTTAGGTAACCTTACTAAGAGTGCTTGGAGCAAGTTGGAAGAAATGGAGCTTTTGTTGTTATCATTTATTTGGAAGAGTGGACTCCAGTAGCTGATGTTTTCAAGAGACTGTAAATATGTGTTCAGCCAAGCTTGTAAACATTTACCTCCTAAGCTATCCTTAATTATGATAGTCTACCTCTTGCTTTGTCCTTGCAGGGGTCTGAAGCAGCCAGTAAAGGAGACTTTCTCTTCAGCAGTGATCACCTGATTGAAATGGCCACCAAGCTGTATCGGACGACTCTCAGCCAAACCAAACAGAAGCTCAATATCGAAATTTCTGATGAGTATGTACATAATCGTTTGAATGTGCCGTCTCACTTTTAGCTTTATTGCTGTAGTCGAGCACTCCAGTCTCATCTGTTTATACAGCCGCTCCCTTTAAGCAGTGAGTGTGTGTCTGGGGTTTGTTCTAAATGGTGGATGGGCAGTGAATGGTGCTGGTCTAGTCCTTGCCTTCATGTCCTGGACATCCTGGTGAAAGAGATAAATATGCATAAATAAGAAATAGGAGATATGACTTTGGTTAGTGACAAGTGCCTGTGGAGGGAAACAAAGCAGGGTAAGGGCCAGAGGGTGCTCTATTTTTGATAGGGAGGTCAGGGAGCCTTGTTTGGTGCCGTGACATTTGAGTCAAGACTGGAATCAAGGGAGCAAGCCAGGCAACAACCCGGGAGGTGCCTTCCAGGGCAGAGGACAGCAGGTGTAAAGGCCCTGAGACAGCAGTGAAAGTGGCAGAGTGAAATGGTAGGAAAAGACTCGGGAGAGACAGGCGGAGACCCGGCCATGTAGAGCTGGAGGAACTTAGCTAAGGAGCTGAGATTTTACTGTGGATGATAGAATGCCATTACGGGATTTAAGCAAGGGGGCGGCATGATCCAATTTGTGATTTTCAAAGATCGCTTTGGCTGCAGCATGGAAAATAGCTCTAGGGAGGCAAGAGTGGAAGCAGAAAAAAGTTAGGAGCTTCTCTGAGCTGTCTAGGATGATGTGGCTTAGGCTAGGGTGTGAGTGGGAGGTAGTGAGAAGTAGTCAGATTCCAAATGTAATTTGGAGGAAAACAAGAGGACTTATTAACAGATTAGATGCTAGATTTGGGGCCTGAGCCCAAATGGTGGTACCATTTACTGCAATAGATGACACTGAAGAAAGAGCGGTTTGGGGGTGGCCAGGGGGCGTGAAGTCAAGAGTGCTGTTTTGGATGTGTTATATTTGTGATGCCTTTTTTTTAACCAAATCACTGAGGAATTTTTTTAAATAGCTCTTTCAGTATGAGTGATAGGTTAGGTCAGTGCTTCTCAAGCCTGAATGTGCAAACAAATCACTCAGGGATCTTGTTTGGTTCCTATGCAGCGGGCCTACGGCAGGGCCTGAGGCTCTGCTTTCTAACAAGCTCCCTGGTGATGCTGATGGTGCCTCTAAAAGTCTTTCTAAAATAATTTCATACCCATTCTTATCCCTGCATAAGCCAGACTAACCTTCCTTGATGTTTTGGGATTTACAAAACCTTAGGTCCATCATCTGTTCTCATTGTACATTAAGAATGATGTTTAAGTTGGTGGGAGATTGACCTTTATGTATCCTCTACATTGGAAATTGCAGTTTGGACTAGATAACTTTTGTCATTGGATCCTTTCTCATATTAGGGGGAAAAAAATATAATGACTAGTCGTGCTCCAGTCAGCTAAGATTTTAAACTGTTAGGGCCCGTTAGAACTTTAAACTCCCTTTAGCTGAAATTTGTTAGAGCTTGAGATGCAGGGCTTCAGTTTTGGTGGAACTGATCATTCCCACCAATCCTGGGAAGATTCTGTTTGTTCCAGAGGCAGGAGCTCCTTGGTACGTGGATGACGCAGCCTCCTGGTTGGCTCACCCCATTAACGAGGCTGTCTTTACAGAGAAAGCCACGTCAACATCCAGGGCACAAAGGATTGCTACTTTTAAAGCATTTCCCAAGCTGGTATTCTAAGAACACTGCCTCTGCTGTGAAGAAAGTATTCATTGGTGGAAATTTATAATCCTTCTTTACTACAGCTCTTCCCAGATGCACCATCCTGTCGTACATCATGACTCTCCTGAGGGGCTGGGCGGGCTAGCGTGAGCTGTGTTCCTCATACGGAATCAACCACAGAGCCCCTCCCGTGGTTCTCACGGTTTGTGGGTGAGGCACATGATTGTGGGAGAGTTCGCTCGTGGGTGGCAGAGACCCTGCCTTATCATGGGGGGTATGATGTTCTGGTTGTGTCAGCTTGCAGTAAACATGCTTGTGTGCGTGCAAGTTGACAGGGTGGCCGTGTGAAGAAAAGAAAACATTTGGTAGCATTGTAAACCAGTCCATAACACCTTTCTTTCTCCAGTTCCTAATTGTTGGTTGGTTTCACAGAAACAGAGTAGCTGATGGAACCCCGCGTAGCAATGGTGGGTCCCTGCCCAGGCAGCAAGGGAGCTGTGGGGCAGAGCAAGGGCCCAGGGAGCCCGTTTCCTGACCTTGAGAGCTCATAAGCAGGGATTATACGCCTCCTTGGAGAACATTTTAAATTTAAACAAAATTTGATAAAGTCATGGGCACCCCTGCCCATGTATTTTTTTCAGCCCTAAGTGGCTTTAATCCATTTCAGTGCCGGCTCTACAGATTAGTGTTATAAACGGTGTGCAGCTCAGTGACCAAAACCTTCCTCAGCGTGTCCTTCTCAGAAGTAGAAGTAATTATTTTAACAAACCCAGTCTCCATAGCCATTCTGGATAAACTGGATGTCGATTTCCAGGAGGAGAGGCAAAGTCCTATTTACTCCTTAGAGCAGTTTTAACCTCCTTTGTAATTCCCAGTCCTTCAACTCCCAAACCTTTCAGTCCATAAATAGATTGCATTTTAAGGATGACCTTAAATGTGTAATACTTCTAAAAAATTTCTAAAAATGAAGTCCTGAACGTGTTGAAAATAACCAAAGTGAATTTGTTCTATTAAACATTTTAAACACATGTGCATATATGTACATGCATACACACACAGACGTATCATTTTAACTGGTACAGTTGTTTCTGTGAATATTTTAAATCGAATCATCTAAATTCTTTTCGCTGTGAAGTTCTTGCTAGTATTGATGCTATGAAAGGATGCGTTCAGCATTATTGTTTGCTGGAGAATATGATTCTCTGAGTACCGTGTCCTTCCTGTAGGCCATGCTTCAGTTTTCTCTTCTATGAAATAGAAATATTACTTGCCTCATAGGATTATTTCAAAGTTGCGTTAATATATGTAGCTTACTAGGAACAGTGCCGTGCATGGCAAATACTCTGTGTATCTTCGCTATTATTGTTGTTTCTGGAGTGAATTGCACTCATGAATCGTGAACATGAAGACAGCCAATGCTAAAGTTATGGGGAAAAGAACTCCCTATACTTTTATTATACTAAAAGTAGTCTTTGAAAATTAAAATGTCAAAATTATCTGATTTTTTAAATGTGTGTATTGGCATTAGACTTGAAAGGTGCTTTCTTTCTTTGAGGCGCGTAGATATAAGTATCTATATCTGTGATGCGATTTTAGAATGATAGCTCTTTCTTTTCAGTGCCTTCAAGTTGAAAAGGAACAGCCTATTTAGAAGCTCGGAAGTACTATCCTGCTAAAGCAACTGATAAATCAGGAGTTTATGTGTCACATTTCAGTCCAGTAGATAATGTTTGCAAAGCACGGGCTCTGTAGACCTTGACACTGAGACTAATGTGCACAGAACAGAGCTGTTTTGATGTTTGCACTTGGGTGGATCCAGTGAGCATGTAGTCTGTCACATGGTTGGTAGAGTGACTCAGCTATATGCCAACAACTCAGAAAACTGTTCCCTGAGAAGCATACTGGATATGTGGTAACCTTGTGCTATGACTCTTTGGTGGAAAGAAGAGCACTGGCTTTGAGCTGGGAGAGCCTGGGTTCTGGACCAGCCATGCCACTCTCCTGCCTCCACAGATATGCTGTCCTTGCGGGCAAGGACCTCATTGGATAGGTCTGGGTGTCCCCCCCAGCACCCAGCCCAGGAGGAAGGCGGTATGTGTGTGGTAGGAAGGTGTGATGGGTAATCTTACGGACAAGTACTTGATCCCTGACGGTCTGTGACAGGAAAGATTCGGACTAGAATATGGTTTCCCACGGTGTCCCACACATACTACGGGTAGGGTAAGAGGGGGCTTTGGGTGTACACTGATAGATTTTGTAAACTTTATAGTTTATGTATATATATAAATTATATATATATTTTAATATCCACTTAATATCCATTTGGTGGATATCGAAAAACATAAGGGGCAGATCAAACTTGTGATTTTATTATTGTTATTACTCCATAGGTCACAGCTATTTTGAAACATATTTATTTATGGTAGAAACAACTATTAGCATAGTATGTGGATATAACAAAAATTGTTTAGGAAATAGGTGAGTAACCAGTGTCTGGAAATCATAGTCTGGAGGATCTCTAGACCCCTTTCCTGAAATTTTTCATTTCATTTTCTGAAATTGGCGGACCCGACCCCCAGCTTATATTTTTGCTATGCAAAAATGGAGAAAAATGGGAGATTTTTTTCCATTTGGAACATGGAAATAATTCTTCTTAGGCCTTCTCCCCTTGCTGGAATATGGTGAGTTAATGAACTTCGGTTTCCTTGGGGCTAAGTGGTAACTTCAGGAAGTGCTGAAAGAAAGTAGGAATGTTTGTCAAGGTCACTATCCATTAAGAAACAAAAGCTCATGTTAGTATCATCATCCGCTCTTGTGTGTGTGCTTTTCTCTAATTTGTCCTATTCTCTTCTTCTAGGTTCCTGGTGCAGTTCAGACAGGATAAAGTATGTGTGAAGTTTATTCAGGGCAACCAGAAAAATGGGAGTGTCCCAACGTGCAAACGAAAAAACAACCGTCTCCTGGAAGTCGCTGTTCCTTAACTGGCTCCTCCTCTCTGCTTTCACGGACTTGTTTCCTTGTAACAGTGCAATTTTGTTTTGTTTTGTTTTGTTTTGTTTGGGATTCATTGTATGTTTGGGAATTGCCAAAGGCTAATACTGTTAGAGACCCTTGGCAAAATAAAAAAAAAATATTTGACTAATCAATTTTTATTATTGGAATAGTTTTAAACCTTAAATTACACAGTCTGTCCTGGGACAGGATTATAGAAGCTAACAGTGTCTCTGCCATGTCATACGTGTTCTTTGTTTAGCCATCATGTTAGATCTGTGTACCCGCGATCAGCATATTGCTCATAAATCATTACTATTTCTAAGTAGAGGAAATGGTCCCAAGCGGTAGTTGCATTCGTTCATCAAATATTTATTGAGTGCCTCCTCTTTGCTAGGCACGGTGCTGGATGGCGTGAAAACTGACTAGGAAGCCTTTTTGTTTTTCAGGCCGCGGCATCTGGCTGGCTTGTGCTGTCTTGACTAGGGCTAAGAGAGGTTGAAGACGTTGAAACCAAAACAGTACCTATTGCTGATGGACAGCATTATTCCGAATCCCGTAGTGTGATCTTAACCAGTCCACTTCAAGAAGGGCTTGGTCCTAGGAAGTAGAAATGTATGACCGGGTAAAATGCCCCTACATGTGGTTTCTATTTGAAAAGAGAAAACTGACATTGCAACAGGACTTTTAATTTGTTCAGCTCTTGTCGTTGCTTTTAACAGTAGAAAACAGAGTCATTCTTATTGTAGAAAAAGTGACAGAAGTAGTCCAATAAGATTATATTTTCCTGTTTCTGGTAAGCCTCGTATATGATCCTACATAGGCTAATATTTGCAGAGTGTTGTTTTCACCCAAATTTGAGTAAATATTTTAAACAGCTAATACAGTCAAGGGCTGAAAGCCTTTCAGATAATGGCAAGCATTCTGTATGATGTGAAATAAACATCCAAGATCTTTTTTGAAAGTTTTATTTATAATATACATTTTGTAGGAGAGGGTGATTGGTACAGGGTGCATATTTTAGTCAAGGATCAAAATTGTTTATGTTAATTTGCAGGACTTTTTTTTTTTTTTTTTTCCAAATTTACAATAAGGATTCATTTTTGGAAACTACATTTTAAACTTTGGAATCAAATTGTTTCTTATTTGGGAGGATAATGTATATACATTGGTATGTTAAATAATAAAACTGTTCTAATTTGGTGCCATTTCCTGGATCACAACTGTATTTTTGTATTTCAAGGTATGTTCTCATGTTGTGTGTCAATGTAATATTGCACCGAAAGGCTTTACCGTTCAAACATTATATGTTTTCTGTGTAATTGAATTTCACTGACCTTTTATAAACCAGAAACATTCATTGAAAGTATTTGGGGGGGGGGCACTTTCTTTTAATTTTTGAACTTGAAAAAAATCGCTCCCATAAAGAAATTCTCAGAAGCCTTTGTGTTTATTGGTGCAGGTAGAGGATAGCATTACTTTCTCTCAGTCTACCGCATCATATACCTAGAGCAGTAGATTGGTAGTTCCTGAAATAGGTGATTAGAAATCTGGAACTGAGGTGTTTTTAAAAAATGTTTAAAAAAATATGTAATACATTCACACTGTTCAACGTGCAAGTAAGGATAGATAGAAATACAATGCAAATTTTCCATCCCATCATTCCCTCATCTGCTCAGTTCCCATGCCCCCTCTCAAGTTAACCGTTGTTTTTACTTGCTTTTGCACAGCTTTATGCATATGTTTCCAAAACAAAATAAAAATATAGATTCTTATCTCCTGCTTTAGTAGACAAAAGCTAATACTTTATATAGACTTTGTTCTTTACTTTGTCTTTTTTGCTCTTTGTTCTTTTTTTTTTTTTAAAGATTTTATTTATTTATTTGAGAGAGAGAGAATGAGAGACAGAGAACATGAGAGGGAGGAGGGTCAGAGGGAGAAGCAGACTCCCCGCTGAGCAGGGAGCCCGATGCGGGACTCAATCCCGGAACTCCAGGATCATGACCTGAGCCGAAGGCAGTCGCCCAACCAACTGAGCCACCCAGGCGCCCATCTTTGTTCTTTTTTACTGTGGCACAGTCTTCTGTTGTATGGATAAGTTTATCCAGTCCCCTCCTGATCATCACTGGGTTGTTTCCCAAATGGAAATTTAAGTCCACGACAGAGAGGACCAATATTTCACGGGTCTATTTGTTAAATTTTCCTAAATACCGTCTCTGCAGATTGTTCATTATGATGATTAGCAACAATAGCAGTTAGCAACAATACATTTCCCAGAGTTTATTTCCAATAGAGAAGCCATTTAATCTCAGACTTTGTGGTAGGTGTTCTGCATGGATTTAAAAATATCTTTACAAAGTAGTTTTAAATGACAGTGTTTTTGCATATAATCCATCACTTCTAGTCTTGTCATTGAAATACCCAATAATTTTTGGTCATGAAATTCATTCTAGGTGGGTTGTGACTTGACTTGAAAAAGCTTTTCCAAACCTTAGCAAGAAAGCTTCTGTATGCACCAGGGTGAAACGTGCCTCCTCAGAGTTTCCTAAACCAAGCCCGCCAGCTGGGGAGAGCGCCCTTGAACAATACAGACTGGAAGTGAGAGTTCTTAATGTTTTCAGTACACATAGTGATGCCTTGTTTTTAAATTTTTTAATTTAAATTCAATTACTTAACGTACAGTGTACTACTAGTAGTTTCAGAGGTAGAGGTCAGTGATTCAGCAGTCTTCTGTAACACCCAGTGCTCATTACATCCCGTGCCCTCCTTAATGCCCATCACCCCATTACTCCGTCCCCCCACCCCCTCCCTGCCTCCTTTTTTTTTCCATAGGGAGCAAGCGCTAGTGATTAGGATAAATGTAATTGTTGCAAGCAATTATTTTGAGATTTTCAGCTCAGAAATAGAATATGAAACCCTGGTCTTTGGTCATGAGATTAGAGAGGGGTCAGAATCACAAGGAAAGCTTGTTTTTAAAGCTCAACCAAACAACCATGCAGATACCTGGGCTGTAGCCCTTCCCAACTGAATCAGAATCTCCAGGACAGAGCTAGGAAATAGGCGCTTACAAGAAAATCACCAGGTGATTAAGCATCTTGGAGTTTGAGAACCACCAAGAAAAATACCAGCGCTTCTCGGCAGCTACACAGCCATGTGTCTTAACAAGTCCTCTGGGAGGTGATTCTGATGCAGCCCTCGGGTGTCGGAACTGGCCTAGAGCGTCTCTAGCCGCGCAGCTCAGGCCAGCCCTACCCGTGCTTCCCGCCCGCCCCCTGTGCCTGGCTAGCGTTCCTGACAAACCGTGCCGTTGCCC
Source organism: Leptonychotes weddellii (assembly GCF_054177405.1). NCBI lineage: Eukaryota > Metazoa > Chordata > Mammalia > Carnivora > Phocidae > Leptonychotes > Leptonychotes weddellii. Next base: position 39,288,931 of record NC_138371.1, on the reverse strand, counting down.
TATTATAATGGGGGAGCAGCCGGTATTCCCTTATCTTTGAATTTCTGCCCCTGTCCTGCAGTGGGGAATGGAAGTATTGGCGGCACTCCACACTTTCTGCTCTGGCCTGGCCACACGGCCCTAACTTGTTCTCAGCCGCCACTTCGTTGCCCAGCCCCTGGAGTGACCTGTAGGCCCAGATGAAGAGACAACTGTGCTTGAAAAAAAGTAACGAGGTAATGAGTACCAAATATCAGACCATGGTCGTTCCCAAGTTTGCAGTGTGGGTGACACGCTATCCTTGACTTCGACTTCCACATACCACGGGGCAAGAAGCAACATGGGAAAGTGACTATCTAAATAGACTGGTTACAGTCTTGGGTTCCCCACTCTTGGAATAATAACTTGGACCTGGTACTCGGATGTAAAACCTTGAGCTCGAGTTTGAATACCTTTTCTCATATCGCAGGGGTTGTGGGGTATTTCCGTGATACCAAAGCACCAGGGCCAAGAGTTCTGAGAATCAGAGGCACCTCGTCAGTATGGAGGATTTGGCTGATACCTAGGAGGATAAATGGTTTTATTATGCCATCTCAATTAGTATGCTGAGTGAGAACTCTCAAATACATATAATTAAGTATAATTATGGTAATTAGAATATGGTTCAAAATTCTTGGTCTAAATAGGATAGACAACATCTTTTATATGCTGCTTTGCACAGAATAGGTAAGATGTTTAGGTTCTAACCTACTCCAATCGCAAACACTCTTTAAAGTGGTATATACTGCTGGGGAAAGATTTTGTAAATTCCTAATGTGTTTATTACGTTTTTACAAGAAGGCATTGTAGTAAGAGCCTTTTGTTTTTAAGCTGGGGGTTGTTTTTCTGCTAACGACTGCAGCACTCAGATTCATTCAAACCATTAGGTGCAAGAGATAAAAAGGAAGAGAAAGGACAGTCATTTTGCTCTTCTTTCCTCCTGGTGAGAAAAACAGCTGTAAGTTTTCATTGTCCATTTGAAGGTATAATGCTGAGGAGTTAATACGTTATCATTGGAGGGGCTCTTTCTTTGGATCTCCCTGTAGTGATTCCATTATGTGCTGTCTATTCTCAGGTTCTGGTTTTCGAAACTTCAGGAAGCCATGGCCTTGACAAGCCTGCACTCACTTTCTGGTCTCATCAGCTTCTAACCCAATAGCCACTCAGTAGAAAATTAATGGCTTTTGAGTTGGTTTCCTGCAAATCTTGGAATTGTTTGCTTCCTTCTCTTTGGTTTGAAGATCATTTTCAAAATCTGGAGTTAATCACAGTACAGCATAAACCACAATCTCTTCCTCATTAACTTTTTTTGCTGCCATGGTGGTCAGATCTTTGCTCAGCTCCATAAAATCCAGCAAAAATCTAGCTTTGTAACCAAGGAAAATAGAATTATTTCCATATTCACCCAAAGGCCTGGCAGTACTGAGTGAAAGAAACAGATCAGCCAGCCACCTTACTTCACTTACTTAAAAAATGTTCTTTTGCCCAGTTTTGAAATATAATAGACATGCTACATTGTATTAGTTTTAGATGGATAACATAATGATTTGATATATGCGCATATTGTGAAACGATTGCCACAGTAAGTTTAGTTAATATCTATCACCTCATATAGTTATAATTCTTTTCTTGTGATGAGAACGTTTAAGATTACTCTCGAGGTCGTTCACTTATTTTATACTCACCCCAACTTCCCTTTTCTCTTCTTTCTTACTTCGTTTCTCTCACTAATTAGTGGATCTGGCATATTCTCTTTAGAAACATGTATTTTTAAATGACATACACAAATAAATGTACACATACCAGAAACATACCTATCAAAGAATTTTTACAAAGTGAACACATCCATGTACCTAGCACCCAAAACAAGAAGGTCCTTTGTCCACCCCAGTCACAAGTCCCCACAAAAGTAACTTTCTCTTGTTTTCTAGGACCATATATTAATTTTGTCCTTTTTTGTTTTGGGTTTTGTTTTTTTTTGCTTCATATAGATGGAATCATACAATATATGCTCTTCCTCTGGCCTTTCCCATTCAGCATTATAACTGGAATTCATTCACATCGTTGCTTGTAGCTAAAGTTTGTTCTGTCTCTATAATACTTCATAGTGTGCGGAGACTGCAATTTTGTAATCCATTTTGCTGTTGACGGGCATTTGGCTATGACGCATCTGCTGCTGCAGACGTTCTTGGACACGTCGGTGAATATCCGTCCACATATCTGCTGGGTATATACCTAGGAATAAACCTGCCGGGTCATAGGGGAAGCTTATGTTCACCTTCAGTAGATTGCATCAAACTGACTTCCAAAGGAACTACCAGTTGACCTCCGCACCAGCAGCCTGCTGGGGTTGCATTTGCTCTACATCCTTGCCCCACCTGGTGTCATCAGTCTTTTTAATTTTGGTCCCTCTGATGGGTCTTAGCTTTAATTTGCATTTTCCCAATGATCATGAGCTCAAATACCTTTTCAGTATTAGCAATTTGTACATCATCTTCTGTGAAGTACCTGTTCAAGTAGTTTGCCTTTATTTTTTTCTGTTGGGATTGTCTTTTCTCTCTTTGATTTGTAGTTATATATTGGATACAAGATCTTTATCAGATATGTGTGTGGCATGTATCTCCGCACGGTCTACAGCGACCCTTTTACCAGTGTCTTTGGATGAACACACGCTCCATTTCAGTGTAGTCCAGTTTACCAGTTCTTTGCTTTATGGTTCATACTTTTTGTTTCCTGTTGAAGAAATATTTGTTGCTCAAGGTTATGAAGGTATTTGTGGTTTCCTTTAGAAGCTTTATTGTTCTGCCTTTCATATTTAGCTCTTTAGTCTACTGGAATTGATTTTTTTTTTTTTTTGAATGATGTGAAGTAGGGAGTCAAGATTTTTTTTTTTTCCCATATAGATAGCCAGTGGACCTGGTACCTTTAATTAAAAAGGCCATCCTTGCCTCACTGCACTGTTTTTAGATTCTATATTAAATTATCTTTGTTTCAGTACTAAACCATGTTAATTATTACAGCTCTAGAACTTGTTGGCCTGGTCATGTAGAAGTGAAATTTGTAACTCAGAGGTCCTATACTCTATGAAAGCAGGGAGTAATGCATTAAAACTAATAAATACACATGCGAGTATTTGGAGTAGTGATAGTTCATCAGAGTCCTGAAAATATGAACATAGCCCTTTTCTTCAGCCGCAGGGCTTTGGGCATGGGAGTTCTTAATGGGATCATGAGGGGAGAATATTAAATGTTTCCTTAAAGTAAGTCTAATTTTACATGCTGTTTTGGTTTTCCATTGATGCAATAGTTTCTTTCCATATTATTAATTATCCCTACTTTAAATTTTCCCTCTAATCTTCATAAAACTACTATTTTACAGAAGTGCATGTGAATATTTCCTTTTCCTTTTGTTTTCAGGTAAGACTTTTCCTCAGATGTGGTTCCTTTGGTCGTGAGAGAACTCCGTGGTTTTTCTAATTCTTTAACAAACTTTTACACTATTTTTACAGTCTTACAATTGATTATCTCGTGCAATAATAGTTTATAGATGAGGTCAGCTGGTGCTAGAAGTGAAGTCCTTCTCTAGTACCCTCACACTTTCTTTTTAATTAAAAAAAAAAAAATGTTTCTAAATAACTTCGTAGTAATCACCCAATCCCTTGTGTGCAGTTAGGAGCTAAATTCAGAATTGCCTTTTCTAAAATGATCACTACAAATACAGGTTTCCTAAGGTTGAAATTTTAATTGACAGAGAGGAACACCACTGAAAAGGCAGTTAGTAGCATGTTTTTCAGGAGCATTAAAGGCGTATGCATCTTTTCTTTCCTAGAGGGGCAAATTGTAGGCAAAGGAAAACATGCTTACCTTTCATCTTGTATGCAACAATAATAATCAATTGCCTGGAAAGGTTCCAGTGTCTGTAAGTGAAATAGGAGGTAAGTTTGTGTCAATCTAAGCTCCTACACAGAGGGTCACCACAGAGTTGTTGAGGCATTGCATAGTAGAAAATAAAAATGTTACTTCATTTAGAAACCTGCAAGTAGTCCTTCACCTACAAATTCAACCTTCCGTTTTTATTCGGTAATATAACGTATATGGTGATACTGCTATTCTGGTGTCTTTAAGAAATTATTTCCAACACCAGTATTCATTAAATATACATATACAGCATATTTATTTGTGATATTGAATATGAATGTTACAATTTAAAGATACTGTCTTTCCCAAGTATACATTCTTTTTTTTTTAAGTTTGTATTTAAATTCTAGTTAACATACAGTGTAATATTAGCTCCAGGTGAACAACATAGTGATTCAACACTTTAAAACAATACCTGGTGCTCATCACAACAAATGCACTTTGTAAGTCCTAACTTCTAATAAGGGGGCAGTGTCCTATTTAAGCAGAGTAATCAAAACTTATTCTCGTTTTTGCCCTTAAGAATGAACCAAAAATGAATTTCCTGAAGTTTGAAACAGCTTTTAGACTAGAACTCTCAGAATATAAGACTGTATCTATTAGATTCGACTCAGCACTGTTTTATTCAAATGAAACTACCTAATACTTTCTGATGGGGGAAAATCAGTTTCTATTCAGATGACCAACCTGACCGTTTTTGAGAATCAAGTTCAAAAAGGGCTTTACAAGTTTAATGCTCCCAAACATACCATTTGCACAGGAGGGGAAAGAACTTACTCGTATTTTGAGCATTATTTTGTAGAAATTGAGTGACTAAACAAAAATGAAAAGAAAGATATTCTTAGATATTTTGGTATTTGTTTCTGTTGGAAAACACCTTCACTTTAGCGTAGTTAAACGGGGCGAAAAGTTCTTATGTCTGGGTACTGTTATAGACAGACTTGGCACAAATTAGGGTAGTGGTCCAGAAAATGGCAATAGTTGGGATTTAGCCTTTGTGATGATCTTGGATTGTCGGGTAACAGCTGTCTTTACTTCCTCGCACAATTTGGACTTGGATCTGAAAAAGAAATGGGATCTGGTAACATTAAATGGAAAGCACTTGGGAGCTGTTGCTGAAACATTATAAAAGGGGAAGGAAATCCACCCACCAATTTGTTCTTCCCACTGGAAAAAAAGCCCCACAGATGAAGATGCCATGTGTGGCATCTCGAACTGCCGTCAGACCATACCAGACACACACAGTTTGAAAGAGTTTACTTCACGAGTGTGGTTTGATACATACAGATGTAGACACACCATTCATAACAACAACAACAACAACAAAGCCATTTGTGACGGGTACATGTGGCTAATGAGGAAACTGGTACAAGTCTGCTCAGAAGCCCTCATTAGTCACACGGTTGCCACTTACCTCCCAAACAAACCTGTCTTCCAGTACTTCATCTTTGGGGCAACCGCTGCAGCATTTTTGTTTATTATGTTCTGCTGAGACATGGTACATTCTAGTAATAGGAACTGCTTTATGTTGAGGGTAGAGGTTTGAATTCTTCCAGTTTTGCCACCCAAGTCCTATTGTGATGTGATCAAGTCACTTATTTTTCAATAACTACATCACCACTTGATCTTTTCAATGTATTCAATATTCAATTATAAAGTACTTTTTAAACCAAAATCAGATCCCTGAATGGTCCATTTTGCTCTTAGACTTCACCTCAACAAGTCTTGTCAAATGTGTATCATTAGACAAAACTGCCAGTCAGCATGGTGGAAACTACATTGCCCTTCAAATGAAGGCGCTTAGAGCGTGTCTGAAAGGCTGCCATCTTGATTGAGACCGTGGATGCTGAGGATGACAAGTGTTAGTGCAGGAAAAAGACTTTCAACTCTTATCTAAAAAGAGAATTTTCCCTTTACACAATGGAATTTCAAGAATATCAGTGAAATAATATTAAGAAATTATCTCTGTCATCTAAGGTGGTTCCCAACATTTTCTAATATGGAGACCCCTTCTTAATTTATTCATGAACGCTGGCATGTGGTGGCCAGGCTTTTAGCATCTTCTGACTCTGTAACGTAATTTTTATAAGTGCATGACTTAAGTAAATACGCATTTTCTTAATCATAGCACCTCTCAACACATTTGCAAAATGGAATTACATATGTCTGCAAGTCTTATTAATACAGTCAACAGGCTTGGTTCATATGGACTCCTAGATTCCTTGAATAAACTCCAATGTTTGGAAATTGTGCATCCATATCCTCCAATCCCTCTGCTTTATAAATAAGAAAAATCAGGGCCCAGAGAGATGATGTGATTGTTCTAACATTTTATGGTCACTGGCAGGACTAGACTGTAATCCACGTCTTCTGGTGTTTCCATTCCCCACCACAGGCTCCCTTAGCAAGATTAGGAAAAGATACTCAATCTCCTGTATTGTCGTTTATGAATTTACGGTGGTGGCTATTCATGGAAGATGCCACAATACAAAAAGTAAGCAGGAAAGATGGGACCCCAATGTAGAAGCCAAAACTGGTAGTGCCTGGCCCATAGTAGTTGTTCAATAAACAGAGCAGATGGAAACACAACTTCTTTTCCATAACTAACCCTCTGCCCTCCCTGAGTTTCCAATTCCCCCAAGCTGGAAGCTCTCATTGCATTGTTCACTCTTACACAGTTGAATGTTCAAACTTGCTTTTCCCAAAGATAATTATCTATAATAATTCAGTTCCTACCTCTGTCCACTCTCCCCACCATCCATAACTTTAACAGTATAATAATTGTTTATCGGACTCACCTTGCATCCCTGTGGCAGGAAGTAGTACAAACAAATGGACTGTTCTCGTTTCCTAAACGTTTCAGAAACTTTCTTACGGTTCTAAGGAATGTAACATTGATATAAACAATGAAAGAAGTTTTCCCTTGGTCTTCATTCATTTTTTCTAATATTCTAGGAGTTACTTCTAAACTAATTAAGATGGTGAATATTCCAAAACCAAATTATATCTTTAATATTGTACGTAAAACTATCCTGCAGCAAGAACACCCATTTTGGAAACACATTTGCATCTTCCTCATGCCCATGAAATTGTTCTTTGAGTCCCAGTGGACTCATTTTTTTGTGCAAGAGCCAACAGAGATGTCCAAGGAGGAGCGCTTTGTGTCAGGAAGAGCCAGGCATTAACTGAGTCCGGGATTCAGTGCCCTTCCAGACAAGTCCAGGTTATACTCCTCTGATCTCTCCCGTAGGGAAGAGGAGAGAGCAGGTATCTTCAGCTGCCTGAAAAGACATGGGACATTTAGATATTTGGTCTCTTAAAGAGAACTGTGATTTAAGCTTATTTGGTATTGACCGTGTGTAAAGTAATAGTATTTAAGTCTGTATGAGACTTCGCACTTTATTTTTAAAAAGCACACACAATTGTGGATGCTACAACATACCATTTATTTAACAAGAAGGATCAGGGAAACAGATTGAGTTTTGTGAGTCTGAAATAAGCCAGTGCCTACTACCTCTGATAAAATAGTGATGGGGATTTGTACAGATTTGCACTACTTCAACTCGGAGGCCCTAACAGTTTTTACCTTTTAGGAGGAGCATTCTGGAGCAGTTTAGAAGCTCGTGCTAGAGTTGATCGGCTCCATTAGATCTTCATCTTGATTTATAAACACACACCCACAGCCCAGGGCTTCTGTAGCACACACTGACTCATGTTTGTTTTTTAAGGGCAAACCTTCGCTATTGTAGATTTTGCCCTGTTATTCTCCTCACTTGTGTCAACTCTCGAGTCCCTCCCCCTTGCAGCCTCCTCGGCACAGGCACAAAGCAGGAGCCCAAAGGTTCGCCATTGGCGTTTGGCCCGGAAGCAATCCTGAGATACCTAAGGAGGATTGTTCACCACTTTCTCATAAGAAATTCGAAACCCAAAATTAATCATTTTGATAAATTGATCATAAATCGATGAAGATTAAAACAGCACACAGTAAAATGTGCTACGGATGACAGTTTGGAGAGCTGTGGCATGAAAACCGCCACTGTGCCGTCCACCTTGCTTCTCTCCTAAAGCAACTCTGGGGAAACCTGTCTTCAACCTACAGCAGCATCGTGTTCTCCTTTTAGAAGTGGGGGTCTGATAGCCCTGTTTCTTCACCCGAATGGTAGGAATTCTGGCCCTGGGTGCCCTGCGTGCAAGGCAGTCAGCAGCCCCCCGAAAATGCAGCCCCAGAGCTACGCACGGTGGGTGCCCTTCGGCGTGACAGCTGGCCTCCTCCCTTTCGGGACGGGCTGACATGTTTGAAGCCACTTCCAGTGAGAGAAAAATCAAGAACAAAAACAGGCGATCAGAAAGAAATTTAAAAAATAAAATGATGAGAAATAAGATCTGCAAAAATGCTAACCTTTCCAGAACATGCCTGAGAAGGACATGTTTGTATTATCCTCCTGGGGATAAATTCTGTTATTGATGAGGACATTCTGCATAGCACATGGTGGTTTTGTGTTTTTGTTTTTTTTTATTTTTTAAAGAAGGAAGACATTATTCTCTTTGTTGGATCCCTTTTATTTTCTAGACCCCCTAATAAAATAATTCTGCTGTAGACGAAAATTAGAATAATATAATCATATTTGTTTTCCACAAACTAAAATATCTACAGCTTTGGACATATTTCTCCAGCTCCTGAAGCATGGAGTCAGAGAACGGTGGCTGTAGCATCTCAAGCGTGTCCTTCAGCACGTGGTGTGAATGACAGCTAACAGCGGCAAACTGCGTCCTGAGCACCAAATGGCTCTTAAACCCACACAGCTGGTGCTTTGGACCATAAAGAGAAATAATTGCATCTGCAGAGCTTAGTTTCTGCTTCATTTCAGATTTGTAGAGAATAGCTTACTACCGTTCCCCTTTTAAAGCCTTGGGGCTCAGATGCTAAAGAAGCTAACTGTAGAGACTCTTACTCCTTCTATTTCTGGCACTTATTCAACAGGGAAGCCTTATTTGCATTTAAATTTTGAATATGGGGCCTTTCTTGACTTAGCAGTACTGTTCATAAGATTTCCATGTGCTTGTGACTGACAGATGGATATTTAAAACAAGCAAATGTATATTATTCTTTGAAACCATGTGATTCAGTCTGTCTTGTGGCTAAATTGTTTTCCGAAATAGAAAGTGACCAGAACCCTCAGTTCTGAGGATGGTGTGTGTGTGTGTGTGTGTGTGCACACACTCGTGCATAGGCACATGGATATACATCAAAACAAAGCAAAACAAAACAAAAAACCTTTGCTTTGTGCTTGCTTCTTTGAACTTTGACCTCATCTTGCAGACAGGCAGATCTCATCTGTGATGCTTCGAATCAGGAAGTACTGGAGATATTTTTATAACTATTTTGCAACATAAAGCTGCATCTTTCTGCTTCCCTTGAAAACAACGCGTCCTGTCCCTCAAAGATCATAACACTTGGGTTAAAATTTTGAAAAGAAAGAGAACAAAATAGAATTCCATGATGCTAGCTTGGACTGCATCCACCGCCCTCGACCAAAGTCCAGATGCCAGGCCCCTAGTGGTCACTGTTAATTCCTTCCCTGCTACTGGAAAAAATGTAGCTTCCTTTCATGTCGTCCGAAAGATGCTCCTTCGCTCTCTGCAGGGTGGACTGGTGTGTTAGCCTGCGTGGCTCTAGGCCATTCTGACAGACCAGTGGAGAAAAGGGTAAGAGAGATGGGACAACCAAGGATGACGTCATGGAGATAGGGACGTGGTGTGGCCAAGCTGTGTGACCAGAGCGGCAGGCAAGGCAGAGCTACCAGGTATAAGGATGTGGGTTTGGACTGGTGACAAGTGGGAGGGAACATTGCTGTGGTGGCAGAGGCCATTTGAGTTGGATGCCATAGTCTCCAATTAGTAAATAGTGTACACTGTATCCTTACATTTCTCCTCTCAACGAGCCTTCCAGAACTCAGTTATAAAAATAATTTTATTAAATCAAAAGTAATTTGTCTAAATCATAAAATTAACTTTTCAAAAAGACGATGTGGGAACTTCCTAAGGGACAAAACATCCTATATGATTAAATAAGGTTGTATTTTGCCTCTGTCATCCCTCCACCAGTGGACTCTCACTGACCCACTCTGGGCCACATTGCTTTGTGCGCGGACAGGACATCCCCTCCCCACACCTGCTTCCTCTCAGCCGCTCCCTCCCAGTGACGTCATACCACTCGGAGTGGCATTTCATCTCTGCCTTTCCGTTGGTTCAGCTTGGTTCACTGCAACTCTGAGAAGTTTATTCTCTTCTGCTTGCACACAGTCTTAGACTTTCCTTCCTTCTTGCCCCTTAGCTTCTCAGTTTTCGCACAAGAATTACGTTGCTTCTTCATCTTTATGATATTTATGAGCCAAAAATGTGTGCTAATAATGGCTCAGTACCTCTTTCCTTTCGAGCATTTAGCTATCTTTTTTTTCTTTAAATTTATTTGACAGAGACACAGCGAGAGAAGGAACACAAGCAGGGGGAGTGGGAGAGGGAGAAGCAGGCTTCCCGCGGAGCAGGGAGCCTGATGTGGGACTTGATCCCAGGACCCTGGGACCATGACCTGAGCTGAAGGCAGACACTTAACCCAGGCGCCCTTGCACTTAGCTATCTTTAAATGTTCAAGTTCATTAGTGAGAGTCTTTTGTGAGTTTCCTTCTCCCGTATAAGAGAGGAACTTGGTAAAAGTGGAGACTGATTTTTCTCACTCCTTTTTTAAAAAAACTCCCCAGTTTCAATACAGTGGCAGGCAAATGCAGATAGATACTCAATAAATATTTGCTGAATTACTAAATGAATGATAAATGCAATATTTATTGAGCACTTACTATATATCTGATACTGACCTAGGAGCTGGGGCTATAATGACAAATAAAATAAGCAAATAAAAGTTCCTGAAGCTTATATTCTACCTGAAAAATGCATCAAATTGTCTTCCTTTAAGTAAAAGAAAAAGCAACTAAAAATAGGCATCATAAAAAACTGGTATGATTAAGCTCTAAAATTCTTGAAAAATAAGCATTCTATCTCCTTGTCTTTTTCTAATTAAAACTCTCCTATGTGCCAGCTTTCAAGTGGAAATATTTCCTTTTTTTACTTCATTATTTTTCTCTCTTAATGACTAATATTATATAATATTATTTCCAACTATGTGTCTTTGCAAATGTGAGGTGTTTCAGCCACATTATAATATTAATAAGCTTTGGATGTGAGCGTAGGAACCCAACTACCACTTGGAACAATTTATAAGAAAAGATATTCATGTGTCTAATAATGAACTTAACTCTAGAAATATACTCTATCTGCATGAGTAGATGGGATTTCAGCGTGGGCAAAACCCAACGAAATGTTGAAAGAAGCACTGCAATGTTAATACTTGGCTTTTTAAAAACTCGATGCAAATATTTTGCCTACTCACTGCCCCAAGAATATTATTATTAAGAGGAAGAACTTGATGGTGACTTTGCAACATAGGTGTTAGGACTGTCTCCTTCCGGGGTTACTGGCCATCCATGACTCAGACGTCTATTCTTCCGAAAGAAAAAACCAACACAACACAACTTCTATCACCGCTGTTGGTGTGGAATACCATTCACCAACTAGAAAAGGTGGCAAACTTTTCATCAAGTCATGTGAATTCTTGTTAGGTATTAAAATTGAAAGGCGTATTGTGAAAACTTTCTCCCAGTGAAAATGCTACATTGATTTTACAGAATTTCTTTTATTTTCTTTATTTTCCTGCCTTATCACATCCCTTTCATTTATTCATTCATGTATCAAAAACTCACAGAGAGGAATATTATGAGGACCAATTAACAACATAAAAGGTGTATAACACTCCCCATAAAAGTGTGAAATTAAAAATCGTGCCCTGTGTACAAAACACATACATATGCTGCATGTTTGATCGTCACTGAGGTTAAAGACTGAATTTAAAGGTTATGGTAGCAAGGACTTTAAATCGAGCCTAACTCAAATTGAAACTTTCGATATCGGGCGCCTGGGTGGCTCAGTTGGTTAAGCAACTGCCTTCGGCTCAGGTCATGATTCTGGAGTCCCGGGATCGAGTCCCACATTGGGCTCCCTGCTCAGCGGGGGGTCTGCTTCTCCCTCTGACCCTTCCCCTCTCATGCTCTCTGTCTCCCATTCTCTCTCTCAGATAAATAAATAAAATCTTTAAAAAATAAATAAATTAAATAAATAAATAAATAAAATAAAAAAAAGAAACTTTCGATATCTTCTCTATCATTTATTTCATACAATTACGGATGTGGCAAAGGCAACATGCATATCTATATTTAAGATGGTGAAGAAATGGCATATCAATTCTGCGTAAATATTTTCAAATATTTTGATAATGAGCTTCTTGAAAATGAAATCTGCTTTCTGCTTAGGCAAATGCTTTATGAGTCTTGTTATCATTGCTGCAAACACCTCAGTGTGTATATGCTCGTGCCAATCATGGCGTGTTGAGAAATGTGGTGTGTCCCACCTATTGAATATGGGTAAGCCTAAGTGTCAAACAAGCATTTACTTGTAAATATGTGTTATTCTGAAGGCTCTACCACTTCTATGAGCTAGAATCTTCTACATGTGCACCTCATTTGAAGAAAAACTGGTATGGAGAACTGTACTTGGAAAACATATTTAGGGATAGTTTTGCTTCATTAAAGATCCCTTCCCTTTAGGAAAGAACTTCCCATGGGGCTTTTTTAGATGGCCAGCAACATCAGTGAATTTTTAATACTGAGTTTCCAACTTTCAGAAAGACTGATATTGCTTAAGCGGGGAGGGGATAAGACTCCTGCATTCCCTTTACATAATCCTCCCACCCCCGCTGCCCCCGACAGATCACCCTCTTTTGGTGTCTTTCATTGCTTTATGGCACCTAAGTGAGCCCGTCTTCCTTCACTTTTCCAGTCATGAGCCTTTTCTTCATTACTTAAAAATGTCGTCAACACAGCAGGCCTGTACCTCTCAAGACTTTTTTACTTCCTGCTTGAAGCATTCTGCTCAGGGCAGGTATTATGATCTCTTTGGCTAGGAGGTGCTGGCTAAAGTTTTTCTAAAAAAGGTTTCTCTCAACCCGTTAGGGAAAACGCCACATAAATTTTTGAGTTCATGATATCCCTGGAATGCAGCACATGCCTCCCTCAGAAAGGGTTTGCAGCCGTAAGTGAGGGGAAACACAAGCCCAGCACTCAGACTTGCTTCAGGCTGGCCCCTTGAAGATGGTTTTCACCCCACCTCATTCCCAGTGTGGGAAGTGGGACAAGGGATTTTAGGAGCCTAAGAATCAAAGTCAGGCTGGCACTCGCCTGATGTAGATGGGGACTTGAACAGACCAGATGTTCCAAGTCACATGTGGAGAAGTGTTTGTGGTTGGATTCTGTTTGAAACTGATTGTTGATACTCTCATGAGACAGCCTGTGACAAATTGTATAATAAAAATGTTAAAAATAGCATATTTATTCCCTGGAAAAGCTGAGTTCCCACAATTCAGTTAGCTGGGAAAATTGCTAAATTTTTGGACAGAAAGTGCTGATTCTCTGTTATAAACCTTTCATTATACATAGGATTTTTCATTATAATTTTTATTCTTCTGAACTTGGAGTAATGCTACAGCTATCCATTTTTTTTTTTTATTTATTTGAGAGAGAGAATGAGAGAGAGAGAGAGCACATGAGAGGGGGGAGGGTCAGAGGGAGAAGCAGACTCCCCGCTGAGCAGGGAGTCCAATGCGGGACTCGATCCGGGGACTCCAGGATCATGACCTGAGCCGAAGGCAGTCGCTTAACCAACTGAGCCACCCAGGCGCCCCTACAGCTATCCATTTTTAAAACAAATAAGTCAATTTGTATTTCTTAATAAAATTTTAAACCCAAATAAAATTTACATACAATATTGATAAATTAACTACAAAAATGACAGTGAATTTTCCAGAAAATTCTATGCCCTGTCCAAGAGAAATATGATGTGAGCCGCAAATGCAATTCACTATGTAGTTTTAGATTTTCTGGTAGCCACATTAATAAAGTAAAAAGAATCAAGTGAAATTAATTTTAGCAATATATTTAATATATTTTATTTGACCCCCTGTATCTAAAATCTTAAAAAGTTCAACATGAAATCAGTGTAAAAAATTATTGAGATATTTCACATTTTTTCTTGAATTAAAGTTTCAAAATCCAATGTGTATTTTCTACTTACAGCACATCTCAGTTCAAACTACTCACATTTTAAATCCTCAATTGCCACATGTAGCTAATGGTTACTGTATTAGAGGCCTATACATTATCACAGGCCTATATCATAGCAAACATTTGAACAAAATGAGAAAAAAATTAATTCACTGTCTAAAAATATGTAGATTTTATCATTAACATTTAAATCCAATGTTTCCTAGGGCCATTAATATACAATATACATTAATATACAATGGAGTGATGGGATTCTCAGAGGCATAGATCTTAGCTAAGAAGATAGGTAAAGAATAAATAAAGACAGAGCAGGGAAATAATTTGTGTGGTTGGGACTGAGGTGAACTAGGATGAGAAATATTTGAATATCTAATATTTCAAATAGCACTATGTATCAGGAATGCTTTTTGCTGCAAGTAACACAAACTTGAATTAGAGTGAGTGTGATAGTTACTTTCATGTGTCATCCTGACTGGGCCATGCTACAGATATTTGGTCCAACATTCTTCTGCATGTTTCTGTGGGGGTGTTTTGGGATGAGATTAACATTTAAATTGGTTGACTTTGAGTGAAACAGATTGCCCTCCATAATGTGAGTGGGCTTCATGCAATCAGTTGAAGGCCTTGATAGAACAAAGACTGACCTCCCCGAGCAAGAGGGAATTCTACCAACAGATGGCCTTTGGACTTGAACCGCAGCGCCAGTCTTTCCCTGGGTCTTCAGCCTGCTGGCCATCCTGCAGATTTTGGACTTGTCAGCTTCTATCATCATGTGAACCAATTTCTGAAAATAAATTGCTTTCTATATACATACGCATTTTATTGGTTCTGTTTCTCTATATAGTAAATTAAACCAAGAAGGGTTATTTTCAAAAACAATGAACAAAAAAACAAGGGTTTATTTTCTCACAGAAGCTACCTGGAGGGGTAGGTCCTGATTTGGGTTCACTGGCTTGTTGATGTCACGGCAGCGTCTCTGATTTTCTTGGCCTTTCCCTCCTGCTTCCTGCCACGTGGTTGCAAAGTGGATGCTGTATCTCCAGACATCACATGTGCATTCAAGACAGAAAAAAAAAAACCAAAAACCTAGGATGATATTAAGAAAACAAAAACTTTTGGAACACCTGGGTGGCTCAGTCAGTTGAGCGCTGACTCCTGGTTGTGGCTAGGGTCATGATCTCATAGGTCCTGGGATCAAGCCATGTGTCTGGCTCCACGCTGAGCAGGCAGTCTGCTTGAAGATTCTCTCCCTCTGCCCCTACCCCCACGTGCACATGCATGCATGCTCCCATTCTCTCTCAAATGAATAAATACATCTTTTTAAAAAAATTTCAATATCCTCCCCACAATCTTCTATTTATATCCCGTTGTATCAGAAAGTCACTATGAGCAGCAAAAGCACCAGAAAACTCAAGTGCTTTGGTTTTCCAGCCTGTACAGTAGAAAGTAGCAAGAGAAGAAAAGATTGGAAAGTACTGTGGATCAACCAATTCATGATATCAAACACTACACACAAATTAGTATAATCCTTTTGGAAGGAAATATATACTTATCTATCTATCTATATCTACATATACATATATATCTAGATCTTTCTAGATCTAGATATACATATATTTATGTATATATACACATATATATGTACATATATATAGGTATATATCTAGATATATGAAATATGTCATACCAATTCAAAACATTCTATAAACAATAAGCAACAAGCTATTCCTTTCATCATTATCTATAATTTTGGATTACATATTGCTTCTCGGCCTTTTGGCTAAGATCAAGTGTATAATTTTGGATTACAACCTTTTCATTTTGGCTGCCCAGTCTCCAAACATCTTTTCCATTTAGAGGTAAATACAAGAGAGTAGTAAGGCAGAACCCACCACAGAAAGTAAAGCCACAGATATCTTTTCCTCTCTGGGAGCTATACTGTGGCCATAGGACCTTCACAGTGACTCAGACCCTCATGGAAGTTGGAGTCTTTGGGGAGCAATGCAACGTTCAAGATCTATTAGAGATTATTTCAATCTGCTGCTGCAGGGGTCTAAAAGCCAGGGTGCCAGGGCAAACATCAGAGGTGGCTGTGTGTGGTGCGGCTGCTGATCGTACTGAACTCACAGGTTTCTTGGGAAGAGCAGGTGAGATGGGGCTTGGCAGAGCACCTGGAGCACAGTGAGACCTCCATGTACATTTCCTCTGTGTGTTATGTGACATCACAGACCTCTTTTTATGGTACCCACACTGTAGCACCTCCCTTCTCTTAAAACAAGCCCTTCTCCCTGTGATCACTCCCCTGCTTGAGTGTGCTTGCCTTTTCTGCCTTCAGTCTCCAACTTCAGGCTGTCTCAGAGCCATGTTTTCTTATTTGCAGACCTGATCAACTGGCTCTTGACATAAAAAAAAGACTCCCATCACCATTACCTACTGAATAAATTCTAAATCCCATAGCCTGGCAACAGGACAGCTCCAGAATGCCCACATGGGAGAGACTGGGGACAGCAATCAATGGAGGGGATTGAGAAATTATCTTTTTTTCCCCTTGGATTGTATTTTATACATCAATAAAATTAGTGACGTTTTTAAAAAAGCCAACTTCAGAGGCTTCTGATGGCCATACCGGGGACAATTTGAGCAACAAAATGTGTAATGATGGTAACAAATTATAACCCATAAAATAAGAATACATGAGTCCATACTGATATAAATAATTGAATGAAGAAATAAATGGAGGAAAAAGGAAAGCTCTTTCTTAAAGTAGAAATGTAAGTAATAAATGTAGAAAGAAATGTTGGCAAAAACTATAGTAGTAATTGCTTCAGGCAAAAATCAATGAATGCCAAAATTAGTAGGTGAAAGTATGATGAGAAACACTGTATTTGCATGATCTTACATGACACATATTATTTTTTATAAAGGGTAAAATACTAAATTTACAGTAGAGAATTCTGGCAGAACCACCTTAATGAAGTGATCAAAAGTTAGCCTTCCCAGTAATGGAGCAAATCATGCCTCCTGTGGGATGCTATGAAGACACCTAATGCTTGTGTGGTATCCTTGCCAAAAATATGTAACTTACATTAGTGGTTCTCAGCTGAAATTGATTCTCTCTCTCACTCAGGGGGCTTTTGAAAATGTCTGGAAACATTTTTGATTGTCAAGACTGGAAGCGTGCTATGGGTATCGAGTGGGTCAAGGCCAAGCATGCAATAAATGATTAGTGATTCATCAGTTGCATATAACACCCAGTGCTCATTACATCATGTGCCCTCCTTAATGTCCATCACCCAGTTACCCCATCTGCTTATCAACCTCCCCTCCAGTAACCCTCAGTTTGTTTCCTGTAGTTAAGAGTCTCTTATGGTTTGTCTACCTCTCTGATTTCATCTTGTTTTATTTTTCCCTCCCTTCCCCTATATTCATCTGTTTTGTTTCTTAAATTCTATGTATTTTAAATAGAAGAGAAAAAGGAAATGAAAGACATAAAAGGATTTGAGAAAATGTGATAAATATTAAAGATAGGCAAAGAAGAAAGAACATATGGATATTATGAGAACTTCCCTGAAAAAATTTTTTTTTAAAAAAAGGACTTAAAACTGAATATTGAAAGAGCACACCATCTACCCTGGGAATATTGACCCATATTGACAGCAAGAAAAATTTTACTAAAATGACACAACTTTTAAAAAAAAGAAGATATCCCTTGAATATCTAAAAGAAAAAAAAAGAGTAGGTAATTTATAAGAAAAAGAAAATTAGATTATTATGCTTTTTGAAACTAATGTTTTATGTGAGAAAAATATGGACTAACAAATTTAAGATCCTCAAGGAATTTAGTGTGAAGAATCAAAGACTTTTTAAATCAAGTGTAACTTTCAAGTATAATGGGCACAGATAGAACTCAAAATGTTTCCATGAGCTCTTCCTGTGAAATCTTCTTGAAAATAAACCTCAAACAACAAAATAACTAGACAGATACTGTCTGACATAAGAAATTTTGGTGAACATTCAGTACAGAGTTTCCCTAGAACTAAGATGACTGACTAAATGCTAAGAGACAATGCTCAGAGCTGGATCCTCTGATAGCGTAGATATACAAATGTTTCAAAATGGAGGAGAAAATATTTTCAGTAATCACATTGGTATTAGTTTTATAACTGCTATCCTGAGACTGTTATGTGTATAATATGGGATAAAACAAATGAGTACTTAACAAGATATTCAATCCTATCATCTCCTTTATACCTGAGAGCAATTCTATCATCTCATTTATCCCTGGTTCCTTAAGAACCAGGATTCTGGATATGGAAGAAAGAAGATACTAAAGTAGTAGAGAAGAGGTTAAGTAAAAACTCTGATCTCAAAACTGGAGCTATCAATATAAACCCGTGAAGTACTTGATCTTATTTTACTTCCAAATATGTCCTTTGAAAAGACCTAGAAACAATAAACTACACAATAGCAATGGGCATCTCTAGCATGCAGATTGTGGTCTTGCAATATCATTTTTCACTACAAGGGACCAGGTCTCTTTGGAGAAATGATGGATTCTGGGTGTAAGGTAGGAAATGAGCAAGATGATCCTGGGGCATCTTGTCAGACTAGGTGGCACAGAAGCTGTCAAAGACTATGAGGGTTATGTCTAAAGGACTCTGGAATCAACTTGAAGAGGCTCCCATTGGTCAAAGATGGAAAATTTTGAGTTTATAATAGTAATTGCAGTGGATTTAAATTCAGCAAATATATTTAAATCCACAATCTCATAAAACTATGAAAAGTAATTGTTACTTTTTGGAGGGTGATAGGAAGCCAAATCATTAACTTGAAACCTGGCATCTAGAGCTAGAGAACTAAGCATTTATCCTCCCTTCTCTATATGAACTGTATCACTGTGTAACCAAATATTGGATGAAGGGAAGTGTCTCTTATGAAAGTATTCTAACTAATAAATGAAAAAACATATACTTAGACTATCACCCTTTTGCAACCTAATGGGGAAAGGAGGGACATTTTGAAGGGCTTCTGGGGTGACCGGTGAAATTCTGTTTCATGACCTTGGAGGTGTTGGCCTTCAAATGATTCAGAAAGGCTTATATTTGATGTGTGTGGTTTTCTGCATTAGTGTTTTATTTTACAATCAAATTAAAAAGGAGATGAAAAAGAAGAGGACAAAATAACTAAAAGATTGAGTGAATTTTTCCATAACTGTTAGTTTGGGAGGGCAATGCCTCACAGAGGTCATGGGTTGATTTGACATAGAAAACTCACTTCTAGGGGACTTTGGGTTAAGTTTCCTCCAATTTATTGTAACCTCTCTTGAGCAGTAGGTTTATTTTTAAAAATAAGTAAACAAAACAGTGATAAGGTTCGTCCCTGGCTCTCCCAGAAGTAGTGAGAAAATAGAGTTATGTATTTTCTCTTGCAAATGCATTGCTTAATATTACCTAAAACGTCTTTGTAATTTATCAGGGCAATAAATTTCTCTGAATCAGTTAGGCAGCATGACAAGATACGTGACTCTGGATTGTTTATTTATGCTACCTACAAACTCATGTTACCTAGGTGGACTCTTTTAGACGTGCTGGTACTTGCACTAGAGGTACATGCAAGTGCCTTGCATACTGAAGATGCTCAATAAATGTTTGTTTCATCAAGTTTAAGTGAGGAAGTTAGACAAAACAACATATTAAACTGCATCATGAGTCTGCAAATAGTTAAACACAGACTGTGGACTCATGTATTGTCAGTAGATTTAGAGCAGGAAGGTCTTCAGCGAGAGTGTCTCCCAATTCAGTCTTCTATGCTGATCCCCTGCATCATCTCGTGGCTTTAAATAAACTGTTGACTAGCAGATTTATATCTGCAGCCCAGACCTCTCTGCTGATGTCCACATATAAATTCTAAGAGCCTACTGAACAGCTCTACTTGGATGGCTAATAGGCATGTCAAACTTATTATGTCCCAGACCAAATGCCTGATTTCCACCTCCACAAACTTTCTCTACCCACAGTTTTCCCATCTGAACAGAAAGCAACTTCTTCCTTCCAGTGGCCTGAATCCCAAATCTTGGGATCATTCTTGATATCTCTCTGTCTCTCACACCCCAAAGGCAATGTATCAGCAAATACTTTTGACTTTCAAAATGTATTCAGAAATCTGACCATTTCTTAGGACATGCATGACTACCACTGGGGGTCAAGCTGTCATCATTTTCTTTTATTTCAGTATAATTTCAAACATATAAAACAGTTGCCAAAATTGTATAAAGAACTCCCATATACCTATTACTCAGATTCATTAATGTTTTCCAGTTTCCTTCAATTACTTTACATTCACTCATCTTTCTTTTCTCCCCTTTCTCAAACACACAAACGTAACGCACACACACACATAAATATACATGCATATATTTTATTCTGAACCTTGAGTAAAGTGGTATCTACCTGTTTTTACAGTGTGAAGATATACTTAAGTTTATAATTAATAAGTAATTTTCCCTTTATAATTCATAAATAGTTTGGAGGGAGATGTTTAAAACTATATATGCTGTTCTCATCAAATTTTTAACCACTAGTTTTAGCTTGTATTGATGATTTTCAAAATCCACCATTCCTTTACCTTTATTAGTTGCCAACATTTTGTGCAGAAGAAATTACCTATTTTCCCATTTATTTATGTATTATGCATTTGTTTTTAATGGTAGGAACTTGGGGACATACCCGTTGTATTATATGTCATTACTTTTATTATATATTTTGATGTTCAATTGGATTATCTTCACATTTTATATCTACATATGTCATAAATCCCATAATACTATAATGCAATATACTCTTTGCTTTACAAAGTGAGCAATCTTTAAGATAAACTGAGAAAAAAAAGGTGGTCTTTTATTTTTACCCACCGATTTACCATTTCAGTGCTTCTCATTCCTTCCTGCAAATCTGTTTCCATCTGGTGTCCTTTCTCTTCATTAAAAAAAAAAAAAAAAATCTTCTCTTGTCATTTTAGAAGTGCAGGTCTGCTATTCTATACTCTCTTCTCCTTCTGGAACACCAAGTACACAGCTATCACACCATTTATTATCTCACAGGTCATTTCAATACTATTTTTTTCAAAGCTATTTTCTTTCTGTGCCATGGATTAGATAATTTCTATTAATTTCTGTTCCATGGATTATTATAATTTCTATCTTGAAAGTCACAGACTCTTCCTTCTGCTATCTTGTCATTAAGCCCATTTAGTAAATTTTTCATTTGAGATACTATAATTTTCAGTTCTAGAACTTATTCCTTTTTAATAAATTTCCATTTTTCTGTTGAGGTTCACCAATAATTATGGCCACATTTTCCTTTAAGTACTTGAACACAGTTATAATAGCTGCATTAAATTTGTTTCCTGTTAATTCCAGTATCTGGACAGAGCTGGTTTCTACTGATAGCTTTTTCACTTGACCACGAGTCACATTTTCATCTTTTTTTCACATCTAGTAATCTGGATTTCAAACTAGACATTATGGATGATATATTGTACAGACTCTTGAATTCTGTTATCCAGTTATTCTAGCAAACAATTCACTTGGCTAAACTTAAACTTTAAGCTCTGCCTCCCCTTCTGTGAGTAGTAAACATCTCTGGTCAGTTTTTTTTTTTTTTAATTTTTTTTAAGATTTTATTTTATTTTTTTTGAGAGAAAGAGAGAGAGCATGAGCGGGGGAGAGGGTCAGAGGGAGAAGCAGACTCCCTGCTGAGCAGGGAGCCCAATGCGGGGCTCGATCCCAGGACCCTGGGATCATGACCAGAGCCGAAGGCAGACGCTTAACCGACTGAGCCACCCAGGCACTCTCTCAGTCAGTTCTTATGTTGTTCTTCCTTTGTTTTCCCCTGGGCATTTTTACCCCGTATGTTTACAGTTCAGGAATCATTCAAGGAGTGGAATGGAATTTATATGTAGATTTTTGGGCTCCCCACTCTGTGGAATCTTTCTTTCTGAGATTTTTCTGTTCAATTACCAGCCGCTCTTGCAGTCCCTAAGTTCTGTCCTCTGACTCCTCAAACCAGTAAGACTGTGCTTTCTGAGTGAGTTCTAGCTGCCCCCATTATACGGACTGGAGCCTGCAGGAAAAACCCACAATCTCACTTCTCGTGATTCTTTTCTTTCAATCAGATTATGATTTCTTTCAAGGGTTTAGTTCTTTCCAGTTTCTGCCTGTTTCTGACCACTTGACAGTGGCTTACATTTTAAAAAAACATTCTGTCCAGAGTTTATAACTGTTATCCATGACAGCTTTAGTCTGATACGTGTTCCTGTGCGGTTCCTGGAACCAGAACACGCCATCGTTTCTTCCCTAGAGTATAACCCTGGGCACCTGATGGGTCTCCCCACTCCCACTGTTGCCCCTTCAGTCTGTTTTCTACCCAGCAGCCCAAGGTAGCCTTTTAATATTTAAATCACATCACTTCACTCTTCTGGTCAGAACCCTTCACTTATTTATGACTACATTTATAATAACAGCCAAATTCTTTATAATGATCTACAAGTCCCTCACCGTCCGGCTCCCTCATCATCTTGCTAACTGTATCTCATGCCCTAGGCACACCTGCCTCCTTGCCGTGCTCAAGCACAGTAGATACACTCCTGTCTCAAGGCCTTAGTCCTGGCTCTTCCCTCTTCTTTCAGATGTCCACCCTGCATAGCTCCGCACCTCCTTCACAGCTGGGCTGGATCAATTGCCACCTTCACAGTGAGCGCTTCCCTGACCACTTAATTTGAAAGGCACCCTCCCCTCCTCCTTCCCCCACCAGCACCACTGGCATTCCTTATCTCCCTTTTACGGTTGTAGTTTTTTTTTATAATACTTACCACCATCTAAAATGTTATCATTTTACTATTTTGTTTATTATTTACTTCCACTAGAAAAAAAAATGAACCCTATAACGGCAAAAAAGTTTCTCCTCTTTTGTTCATTGCTCTCTCCCCAGTGTCAGAACAGTGCCTGGCAGTTAGAAGATGCTCATTGGACATTTGTTCCAAGATGATTGGATACATTTGGATTATTCCTTTTCATCCAGCAAGTCTATACTTAAACTACAGATACAAATTCAATAATGGAGTCTGACTTCTCCTAATTAGGGATCAGGCAATGAGATAGGTCTACCAAGCTTTTACTCGAAGATAAACCGATGTCCTTTCTGTCCTGATATGGAGAATAGCAATAAATAATCTTTATTCTACCTAAAGACCTGCCCAACAGTAAATTTATATGGCAGTTGAAATGCAATGTAATACAAAGCACATAGACTTTGGTGTTGGACAAAGAGCACTATGAACTTTATTAGCGACACAGCTCTGGGTTATTTAGCACCTCTGAGACTCAACTGCCTAATCTGAAAGGATGATAGTGGCCATATCTAGGATTATCAGTTGAAATTGGGTAAAGTTGGGCGCCTGGGTGGCTCAGTCGTTAAGCATCTGCCTTCGGCTCAGGTCATGATCCCAGGGTCCTGGGATCGAGTCCCACATCGGGCTCCCTGCTCGGTGGGAAGCCTGCTTCTCCCTCTCCCACTCCCCCTGCTTGTGTTCCTGCTCTCGCTGTCTCTCTCTCTGTCAAATAAATAAATAAAATCTTAAAAAAAAAAAAAAGAAATTGGGTAAAGTTGGGAGTGACAGAAAAATCTCAAATAATAAAGCATCAAACAAGATAGAAGTTTATTTATCTTCGGTTGGTCCCGAGTGAGTATGGCAATCCATGATACTAGGGACCCAGGTTCCTTTCATCTCACAACTATGTCTGTAGAAGACATCATTCCCAAACTCCCCTAAAGTTCCAAGATGGCTTCTCCCGCTCTAGCAACTATGTCTACTCTCCGTCCAGCAGCAACGAGGAAAAAAGCAGAGAGAGAAGCAGTCTCAAAGTCTACTACAAAATATGTATCCCAATCACCAGAACTCAGATAAAAAGCCACATACAAGGTGACTGGAAAATATAGTGTTATATTTGGAGGGCTATGAGCCCTGTTGAAAATTTTATTACCATGGAAGAAGGAAAGAATGAATATTAGGGGCAAACAGTAGCCTTCCTCTCTAGTTTATAGTAAAGATTACATTACTAAGGTTCATGATACCTAGAAAGCATTTAAACTATTAACTGTCTTCCTCCCTTTTCTACATTAAATCACTTCTTGGCCTTTCTCTTTCAAGAAAACTGATATTTTTAAATCTTTTCCTTCTGGTTCTTATTTCTACCCATTTCTGCTGTACTTTCCTAAACTTTCACAGTCTTCTACAACTTTTACAGGTAGAGATGAAATCTACTCACAGCAATCTAAATAGGGCTGTTCTAGGGGATGCTAGCTAGCCATTGATGCCCATC
Organism: Leptonychotes weddellii; assembly: GCF_054177405.1. Taxonomy (NCBI): domain Eukaryota; kingdom Metazoa; phylum Chordata; class Mammalia; order Carnivora; family Phocidae; genus Leptonychotes; species Leptonychotes weddellii. The sequence continues at coordinate 39,264,392 of NC_138371.1, read as the reverse complement.
CTTGGGTGAGTCTGTCATCAGTATCGGGGTTCCTTAACAACAAAACCATCTGATTGCTGGCTTTCAAAAGGTGTCTCTCAGAATTCCACCTTGGGATATGATGTAAGAAGGCAGATGCACAGCATCTTATTGGTGCTTGCGCTGATACTTTTAGCTCTATTCGCAGCACTGCATGCAAAGTGAGGTTCTAAGATCTCATACACCATCTCTAAATGACCGATGCTTTCATTTCAAGTGGAGGAATTATTTCTTCAAAAAAATAAAATCTCGTGAATATACCTCACACAGATCAAAGCCCAGTTGTACTGGTTGAAGCAAGGGTGAGGCCATAGGCAAAATTACTGGTCTAGATCATCACTTTACTTGTTGAGAATCAATTTATAGGGATGAATACTTCAGATTATGAAAAGAGATTTGGCAAGGAAGTCAAGATTCTTGTTCTCTTCAGTTAACTTCAGCTATAAACTGAGGCCTGGTTGCTTAGCAACTCAATCCAATCCAGGACAAACTGCCAATACTTCCCCCAGACTCTGCCACTCAAAGTTGCAGAGTTAATGATTAAAAGTCAAGAAACTAATCCACAGAGTTATAAATAAAACATAAATGAACAAACTGGCACCAGGCCTTCCATGTGTTGGGAGCCCGAGGGCAGAGGAGGCAGACTGGGTGAGGAGAGTGAGATCAGCGTGCAACCCTCCAGGACAAATAGTGAATAGGTCTCCTTCCCCAACCACTCCCTTTCCCTGCCATCCCACCCCCCACCCCCAGCATTGCCTTTTGCACTTCACTTTTCTCACTATTGTCTTCTACATTTCACCTTCTAGTTCTTAGTCTTTCCCTTAGTTCTCACTTTAAAAATCGTCTCTTCTGAATTTTGCCAAAAATGCTATTCTGACTTTTCATACACATTGACGTATTTCCATCTTGTGTTTTTTAAAGATCTTATTTCTTTTTATTTTTGTGAGAGAGAGAGAGCACACATGAGTGTGCGCACAAGCGGGGTGGGAGGTGGGTGAGAGAGAAGCAGACTCTCCGCTGAGCAAGGAGCCCCATGCGGGACTGGATCCAAGGACCCTGGGATCATGACCTGAGCCGAAGGCAGACACCTAACCAACTGAGCCACCCAGGCGCCCTCTTCTTCCTATTTATGCGTCTAATGCAGTGGTTCTCAAACGGGGGCAGTTCTGTCTTCCAGGAACATTTGGTAGTGTCTGGAGATATTTTTGGTTGTCACATAGGAGCAGAGGAATGGGGAATTACTGGCATCCAGTGGGTAGAGCCAGAGATGCTCTAAACCTCCTACTGTGTGGTGGTCAGCCGCCCCCCACACAAAAGAGCTATCTGGTCCCAGGTATCAGTAGTGGTGAAGCTGAGAAGCTGGCCTAAAGCATATATTCTCAACAAGGAGAGTAACTTAAATATTAAAATGACTCTACCCTAGCCTGACAAAAATCTTATTCCTTTGTTCCTTGGTATTTAATTTCCTGGGGAGAAGAGTAGCAAAGAGGGAAAAAAAAAATGTCAAAAAGGGCTCCTTATGGGAGCAATAATGAAAAAAAAGGTTGAGAAACATTGGTCTAACATTAGGAAACTTTCAGGGTGAAGAATCAGTGCATCAAGCCCTTGTACAAAGCACACAGTTGCAATTCAGCAAAAGGTGGCTCCTGGCATTGACATACAGCACCCTCCTAGAATTAAATATGAGTTTCAAATAGACTGGTCCTGATTTTCCCAGGAAGAAGGGCAGGCAGGCCAGCTCTCAGTGGCTGAGTTTTTCTTTGAGAAAAGCATATATATTCTTTCAGGGCCCAAAGGCACCTTAAGATGTTTTGGGCCAGTGATTTACTTAATGACACCCAGTGACCTAGAAGAATTAATGTGCCTTTAAGTGATGAATTTTTATGGCTTCCCCAAAGGCCCTGATTTATTTGGTAGTTGAGCACTGTAATGTAGGAAACAAAGGCAAGAATTTTAAAAGCATCCCATTCCCAGCCCTGAAAAACTTCTGCTCTCAACATAGCATGTTTCTTTTTGCTTAAAGGTATTTCTCCCATCGAAAAGGCTTGAAACCCCATTTCTTCTCTGTAGGTCAAAGGCAAACATATCCTGCTGGGACATTTTATCCTGTCCAGGGTATTAGAAAAGTCAAATAATGAAATGACTAATATAGGTAACTTCAGACTCTGGGTCGATAACTTCTTTTTCCTCTAATTACTAAACATCAAAAAAATTTATTAATACAAATCTTTATCAAAACTGGTTGGAATCCCCTGAGATATCACACTTTTACTAAGAGAAAATGGAGGACAATAGGAATGTGTAAAATTGGGCAGACTTTCAGTTTGATAATCTTTCTTTAAAGGTTGTTTGGTTTCACCAAGCTCTTCCCCCACCCCCCTCCTGGGAACAGTCCCAGAAGACAGTTGACTCAGGGAGAAGAGGCTCCGAGGCGCATCAGAGGGCGGAGCCCAGGGCAAGGGTGGCCTGGAAGAGGTGAGGAGTCAAAACTTTTTTTACAATCAGAAAATATTCTTACAGCTTTGAGGACAAAGTTTGGGGCTTTGTTGGTCAGAGTAATTAAGTGGAGGTCAGTCCAGGAATGTGGCCTCCTCGAACCATACAGCTGCAGAAGACTCTGGGAAGAAAGGCTCCTCACTTCCTGTAACTGTGGGTTGTTCCACTGGGACTTCCTGTCACGGCCTGTCCTGAGGGCTCCAACCCTCCCCCCACCATTTGTTTTTTCCTCCTACGAGTTTCCAGTGTCTTTAAACAAAAGAAAAAGGGGAGAGTGAGCTCATTGAAAATGATGCCAAAAAGATATTTTACAGCAGAACTACTTTCTAAATGAATTCACATGTCTCCAAACATTTTTCTACTAAGTAATTTTAGTTATAGTTTAAAAAATAAAATGAGACAGGAACAAGAAAGAGAGAAAGGCCTTTATGTGGCCAAAATAGAAGTTTTATTGGATCCAGTTTCAAAAATAGAGTCCCCAGGTTCAGATCTTACTGTGACAGTCGGTATAGGGCAAAGCCATGTAGTTTTATATGCATACAATATTTTCATTTTAAACGTGGTATGGTGTTCCAACGGAGGAAATTATTTTGGCCTTGCTTTTCAGAGTCCTGTAAGAACAATTTAATTGGGTTTCATGGTGCTTTATATTTTTAATTTTAGTGTCACCATCATCAATTTTATTTAATAAGTGCATAGAACATGCATTGTCTTTGCTAAACAAATAAATGACCTAAGGACCTAGAATGACCATTCCACAGGCCAAATGCAATGGCATGAGGCACACATGCAATTTTGTAGGCTAAGCCCTTCCTTCACACTTCCAAGTGCAACCAAGAGAAATGAAATGTTTTATACTGATCACATGAATCATACACACAAAAAAGTGTTCTGGCCCTAAAGCTCAAAGCTGTTGATAATAATGCCTTAAGCTTGTGTGCATTTCACCAGTTTTCAAACACTTTCTTCATATCTATGAACTCATTTGATATTCTCAGTGATCTATCAGGTCGGCCTGGCAAACGTCACACGGTGGGTACGGATCTCGTCTACAGGGTAAGTATGGAAGAACAGAGCTTGTCTAGAACTCACATTAATTTCCGACTCTTGGTTGGTGGGAGTAAACCTTCAGAGCTCCACTAGCAACTAATTTCCAAAAAGACCCTCTTCCAGGTAGCAGAATCGCAAAACACACCTTAGATGGACAAACCACAAGAGCCCCCTTTCTCTAGGTGCAGGGCTCAGGATGTAGGGAACACATGGAGTTTGCCCAGGCTGCACCTTCACCCCTTGGCCAGGCACTTTTGTATAAGACACAACAAGCACAAATGGATGTAGTAGTCCTGACAACCTTCGTCCTTCTTGGGCTTCTCCCCAGTTCTGTCAGTGTAGGTGCCATTGTTCTTGGATTCTGTGAATTTCCAAGACCTCAAGAAGGGGAGGCGGTAGGGCAGGGAAACAACTTCTGGTTGTCCACACACGTGGCCCCCTGATGTTCATTGTTCTTGTCTACATATTGCTGCAGGACAGGTGGCCCTCTACTGCTTCCATTACATGCTTAGGGTCAGGGGATGTTTGCTCAGAAGCCCGTGGTCCTTTGCCCAGATGCACCATGCAGCCATTTCCCCTCAGGGCTTCTAGAAAGAGCCGCACAGGTGCCCTCTGCTTATGGCCCTCCCTCTCTCAGACTTCACCTCTGTCTCCTTTCTCATGCTCACTTGCTTTCTCTCTCTTTCTCCTCTTTCTCCCTGCAAATAGGCCAAAAGATCCTTTTATCATCTAGGGACAGAAAGCAAGAGAGAAAAGGCCCTCTTCCTTAAGACTCAGGTTTTTGTAAGACAAAGCCAGACCTTTCTCTAAGCGGCTTCTCTTCCAGCCCTGCTACAAACCTACCTAGAGACCATGAGAACAGCACTGACTATTTCCTTGGATAGAAGGAAGAACAAAGGAAAGAATACAAGGTGGAGAAAATCATCCATTCACAATCCCTCTTTTTTAGATGGAAAATAAATGGATGTAAATGTTGAAACCAAGATAAAACAGGCCAGAATCTGCTGGATATTTTTACATCACACCAAGATGGAGCGAGCTTAGTGTTCAATTACTGGAGAAAAAGGATAGGCCCAACCTGCTTATGTTTTGAATTGACTATGGCATCAAAACGATAAAAGGTAAGAACAAAGTGGCTCCATTTCTTGCTGTCCACTTTATTGAGTAAAAGATGTCCTCTTGGGACTAATGGAATCAGGCACTGCAATGTTCTTTGCAGGCTTTCAGGCCGTGAGGCTCTCTGGGAGAGCCGGAAGGAAGATGGCAAACGCGGATGTGTGAGCCTTGCTACCTTGTATTTCGCATACAGTGAGCATACTGAAAGGCATGCCATTCTCAGAACAGCCCCTTGGAGGTGTTATTTCTCTTATGGAGAGTAACACATACTTTGGAATGCATAGGAAGTCTTCAGATCTGGATGGGGGTGAAGCGGGGTGGAGGTGGTGGTGATCAAGGAAGAAATGCCATCTGTGCGGAGACATAAAGGTCGAACAGGAATTAGCCAGACGAGTCTGAGGGAGAGAGAAGAAATAGAAGGAGGAGCATACGCAAGGCCTACAGGTGAGCAGACACAGCTTGCTGGGAAACCAGAGAGTCGTTTGCTACTGACAGAGCAGCAGTGCAAGGGCAGGATAAGGGAATGGGATGGGGGAGAACTGGAAATTTAAGATGGAAAAATCAAGGAAGAGAAGTTAGCAGAGGTGAAATTGGTTGTATGTAGCAGAAAACTCGAATAACTGGCTTCAACAAGGTAAGCATTACTTTTCCTCATGTTGGAATGCCCGGGTGGCTCAGCTGGTTAAGCGTCTGCCTTCGGCTCAGGTCGTGATCCCGGGGTCCTGGGATCGAGTCCTGCATCGGGGTCCTTGCTCAGCGGGGAGCCTGCTTCTCCCTCTGCCTGCCGCTCCCCCTGTTTGTGCTCTCTCTCTCTGATAAATAAATAAATAAAATCTTAAAAAAAAAAAGTCTCTACTTTTCCTCGTGTAATAAGTAGGAGGTGGGTAGGTATTTGCTGTTGTTGGTTGGGTGGCTCAAAATCATCAAAGCCAAGGTTGTAGTGAGCCTCTTGGCTCTTTTTTCTTGGTTCCAGTCAGCACTTCCATTTTCAGGAATGAAGGAAAAAACAAAAAGAGCAAAAATGGTACATGCTTATTGAATCCAACCTCTAAAGGAGTTTTTCTGGGAGCCCTCTGCCAAAACTTCCATTTATTTCTGATTGTCCAGAACTACATCACAACAGAGACGTATTTGTCTTCCAGGCATCACACAAAAACGTTGGGGGTCACTTTGAACGGATAAATTTGATACATATTTCCATTTTCCTGAACCAATCGCTGTGGCTGATGCACTGATCAAACCAATCCAGACCACTGTTCTGTTGTTCCTGAACCACACTTACATAATTGCATCCTGCCAACCCATGCCCTAGAGACTTCAGACATTCTGTTACTGCCGGCCAGCATCCAGGACTGTCCTCCAAAGCGTCAGCAGTTAAATGCAACAAATGTATATTAGACAGCTACCACGAGCAGATAGACTGGGCTAGCCCATGCGGTCTAAACAAGCATGGTCATTTCCATGCCCGTACCTTGTTCCCTCCTTCTCCTCATTCGTCCTATGCATTTCACCTCCCTGATTCCACTGTTTCCTTCAAGACCCAGCTCAAGTTCCAGGCTGTCTTAGATGTTGGCCTGCACATTAGCTTATGAGGATTCCTCCGTCCTTCTAATTCATACACTCACTGACCAACACCACATGACTAGCAATTAAAAATGGACTACCTTGTTGCACCTTGGCTTTTATGTTACTGAGCACTATTCAAAGATCCATGTAAGTATGTTCTATCTTGTCTTTACATCTTGCTCATAAAACCTTTAGATATGTTTAAAATTAAAGGAAGAAAACCAATGGATGAATAAAAGATTACAACTTAACTGCTCCCAAAACATTCAATTGCAGTCTTAAGATCATTATGAAGCTTCCTTCGATTGAACTTGTCACTTGTCCTCTGAACTATGTTGCCAGATTTCCATTGAGAAGTGAATCTAAATACACTGGCGAGAGGGGGACTTAGTCTGTTACACCTCCAGATCCTCCTGTATATTTTTTATAGTCACTTTCTCCTGCAGATGGACAAATTGACTTCACAGAGCCTTAGATAAATATTAGTCAGGATGCTAAACAGGAGGCTCAGCAAGTTAGTATCTGTCCAAGAAAACAGAACATATGTGATTGCTAAATTGCTTGTTGAAATAAGAAGAAATGCAGATCCCACAGTAACTATCTAATTTGATGAATAGCAAATGGATGTCTTCAGAAAAGTAATAATCTATTGCTAAATAATATTATACCTAAATAGTAGCCAAATTGTCTAAGAAAGCCTAATAAAACTCTGGAGAGTTAATCTTAAAGTAGAGAAAAATTCATTAGACTTATATCAGTCAGCAATCTGGCTTTATGATATGATACTCAAAATACCCAGGGTCTTTTGACTCTTTAGTAAAAGTGATGAGGACTTTAAAGCCTGTAACCATGTTTGATTTATCTCTGGAGACAATGATTAAGTGCAAGGTGGGTATGTGAGGTATGCTCTGTTAATATGGTTTTGAAAAGGAATTAAAAAAATTCTTTCCTAGGCCTGCTGGCATTGAGTATAGATGAACTTGTCTTTAAGTAGAGAAAACTATCAGTCATGAATAAGTCCTGGAATGATTTTTCCAAAATAGAAAATATCTTGCTTTCCTACTTCAAATGATTTTGTTCAACAAGACTAGCCTACACACTAAGAATTAATGTCAAAAGCTTTCACAGTGTGATTAATCTCAGCATCTCTAGCTCTTTCTCAAATGGGGTCAAGATTCACCTTGAGGGTCTTTTACATCCTTCTGGCTCTGGATAGCAGCTTGAGGCCCAGGGTTAGTAGCTTCCATTAACAGCATAAAATGGAGCAGACAACAAAAAGTCTCTCCCTTAGGGTCTATGCTCACCTCCATGCCTGCACTTTGCTTGCATGACTCATGAGTCCTGACTTGGGACTCAGCTGCCTGTCTCATCACCTCCTGCATCTACATATCATTCTTGGAAACACTTACCCTCCAGCTTTTGCTAAATTCTTGCAAACTGTTTTCTTTCCCAGTTAGGTCTCTGGGGGCACCAAGGAATATCCCTGACATTAATGTAAACTGGACTTCTGAACAGACCTTGACCTCAGGTTTCCATTCAATGCTTGTTCTTGCATGACATTTATTTAATAAAATCCCCCACTGTCTATATTTTGCTTCCTAGTGTATTTGGAACCATAGAGCTTTCAAAAGCTGCTATAGAATTATGCTCATCCTATGGGATTGGGTCTGGGAGTTGGTAGGTAAATTAAAAAGTTGATTATAGTATAACATCATAAAAAGGATATGTACTTTTCTTAAACATTCTATTTTAACCTAAAACATTTTAGTATACATTCATTTACCAACTTTTCAATAAAGAGTCAAGTTCTCTTTGATTACAGTTCTCAGTCATCTTTCTTGCATAAACCATTCCACTGTGTATAATTTATCATTTTAAATTTTGGTTTCTTTATAATGGAAGGAGGATTTAAAGACGCTTTTAAACCTATTTTTATGATTCTTTCAATCTCTTATCTTTTCTTGCCCACACTTAAATTGATAGCAACAATAGGGGAACCTGGGTGACTCAGTCAGTTAAGCATCTGACTCTTGGTTTTGGCTCAGGTCATGATCTCACAATCATGGGATTGAGCCCTGCGTCGGGCTCTGTGTTCAGCATGGAGTCTGCTTCAGATTCTCTCTCCCTCTCCCTCCCTCTCTCTCTCTCTCAAATAAATAAATAAATAAATAAATTTAAAAAAATTGATAGGAACTATATTCTGTGTAGTGCTTTGCTTTGCTCAAGTCTTTCCTCAGCATTTGACTTTGTCTTCATGGGCACAATTCTCTTTACACATTCATTTATCATTGATTTATACAGCATACACTATGTTACATAATTGTGGAAAGAACAGGTATCATAAACATGTTTGGATACAAATGCAATCGACTCTTGATAGAAATATAACTCGACTGATAGGAGCGGAAATAAGAAAACAAGGAACTAGCCTAGAAGCCACAAGTGAGTAATCAAAGCACTGTGGCCATTATTCAGGGTGTTCTGAAGGGATGGAGACCATCTGTTGGAGATACATCAGTGATCAGTTGAAAGCATTACTGGGCAATGGTATAGAGCATCTCCCAGTTTAGGCATGCCAAGAGAAAGAAAATTCTCTCTCTCTCAATTCTATATAGCAACACAGGAGAAGAATCTCCCTGGGTCGTGGATCTACCATGAGACTGACTACCGTGCCCAGCATCATGGTGTTCTCTGAGAGCTCAAGCTCCATCGTACTGAATATAAACGACACTCCTGGAGGTGCCCACACAGCCTGTGCAGCAACCCGAGGGGAAGTGACTAAGTCAGTAGACAAACCCTGATCTCATTAAAAGCAGAGTCTTATGCTGGCAAGCGGTAATGGAAAATTCTCGCAAGGAGGCTCCATTAGTTCAATATTAAATTCCTCTCCCCTCTTTTTAAGATTGCTTAAAATTTCTCGAGTAAAAAGTGCGATATAATAATAATAATAATAATAACAAAACAACAACAAATGACTACCAGTGATTGCATTCTTGTGATGGGTCAGGCACTGTGCCAAGCACTTTCTGTGATTATTAACTAATTTACCATTTCATGAACCCTAGTCTCCACTGGACCCCTTACCACATTTTCCTACTTCATTCCCACCTGTCAGATAACAGTTAAACACCTTTGTAGCTTTCCTCAGTCTTGCCATACCTCCCATCTTCGCTCAGTTGATGAACCTGCTTGTTATCTCACTGAGAAAAAAGGAGCTATGAGGAAAGCTCCCACCACCTCATTACATACCTACCTATACCTGTACCCATGTTCTCTGCCTCCTGTCTTGTTACCACAGCTCAACTGTCCACCCCTATCTGTGACGAGCCCCCAATTTGGGCACCGAATCCCGAATCTCATCCATCCCCTCCTCTATACTGAAGGACTTACCCCCGTCAAGTACTTCTCCTCCCAGGGCGTCCTCAATTTTTCCCTTTCCCTTTACTATTTCCAGCAGCAGATGGGTCTGCTATAATTTCTCCCATCTCAAAAAATCTCTTGTGACCTCATATTCCAGTCCAGTTATTACCCCAATTCTCTTCTCTCCCTGATGGAGCAAAAATCCTGATGGAGTTATCTGCACTTGCTGTCTCCAGTTTCTTCCCTTCCTTACTCTCTTGAACTCTCTGCAGTTAATCTTTGGCTCTTACCCCTCCAGCAGTGATTAATTCTCTGTCCTCATCTTGTTTGGCTAACCAGCAGGGCTGAACAAAGTGGATCATTCTTTTCTCCTTGAAACATTTTTACCTTGTTTCTAAAGCAATCTTCAGTTTGACTCCTACATCACAGCTGCTCTTTTTCAGTCTCCTTTGCTGGTTGCTCCTTGTCCCGTTACCCCTCACATTTTGGAATCCCTCAGCCTGAGTCTCTTTATCTATACTCAATCTCTGTATGAGCTCATGGATTTCAGTATATGTATAAACTGACGGCTTTTTTTTTTTAAATATTTTTAAAAATTTTTTAAAAGATTTTATTCATTTGAGAGAGAGAGAATGAGAGACAGAGAGCATGAGAGGCAGGAGGGTCAGAGGGAGAAGCAGACTCCCTGCCGAGCAGGGAGCCCGATGCGGGACTCGATCCTGGGACTCCAGGATCATGACCTGGGCCGAAGGCAGTCGCTTAACCAACTGAGCCACCCAGGCGCCCTAAACTGACAGCTTTTTAATTTATTTTCCTTACTCATAAGTTTAAGGCATTGATGGCTCTGTAATTTATATATCTAACTTTGATTTCTTGCTTGAATTTGAGACAAATGCCTATTTGCATGTCTCCACTTGTGTGACAATAGGCATCTCAAAGTCGATCCAGTCAGTTCTGCTATAACACGTATTTTGAAATTGTGAATTTGTTCTTATATGATCAATACATTAGGGAATCATTTCAGCATAACATGAATTTTGCCTTTGCTTATGTGCAATTTCATCTGTGAGAAATACTAGGTAAATGCAGAAAACCACACCCCACTGAACCCATAGGAGCACCCAAAATGCACACACACACACACACAACATCCACCGGTCGGGGCTACCTTAGTTCATATTATGTGTTACCCTACCTTCACTCTTGTGAACTTTTCTATGTTTGAAAACACCCGACATTCCAAACATCTAAGTATCCTGGCTCAAAAATGCCAAGCAGTGCGTGCAAAAGAGAAATATTTAAGTATTGAAGAGAAGCTTGAAATAATGTTTTTTTTTTTACAAATGAAAGAATACAGGTATTCCTTTGCTCTGCACAGTATCCTGTTACCTGAAACTCACGCAAATAGGAAGAAACGGTGTGCTCCCTTTGCATGGTTTTGTAGTAGCTGACATATCTCAGCAAGGACACGATTCAGAGATGCATGAGTTTCTGTTAACACAGTGTCATGCAAAACAAGGATTGCTTGTATGGCATCTCCTGAGCAATAGGCAGAAAGGAATCCACATTGCAGACTATTATAGCGATGCTACAAAAATAAAAATTTAAAAAGTCTATAGTTGGAACAACTTTGAGTACTGTGAAATCAATAAGAACATGGCCTAAAAACGTGGAAGAAAGATAGTTGAGCCTATGGGTTAAAGACCAAATAGTGAAAACCGTTTGCTCAAACACCATCTTGTCAGTAAGGCTTTCTCTGACCATCCTACCTAGAATTTCACTCCTAATTCCTCAAGTCACAGTATTCTCTATCCACTTTTTTTTACACAATTCTTTTTTAAAAAGATTTTATTTATTTATTATTTATTTCAGAGATAGAGGAAGAGAGAGAGCAGGGGGAGGAACAGAGGAAGAGGAACAAGAAGACTCTGTGCTGAGCACAGAGCCCAACGTGGGACTCGATCCTGGGATCCTGAGATCATGACCTGAGCCTAAATCAAGAGTTGGACGATTAACCCACTGAGTCACCCAGACACCCCTACTCTATTCCTCTTAATAAAATGTATCGCCATTAGACATATTATACACAGTACTTTATGTATTTCTCAGTTTGTTTCCTGTCAACCTGCGGCAGTCTTAAAACATGGCTGCAAATTCTTGGACACTTTTCTCACAGAGAGGTAGGGTCTATGCCCCACACCCTGAATCTTGGCAGGCATGGCGAGAACGACTTCTGAAGCAAAGTCACAAAAGGCCACGTAGCTTCTTCCTTGGTCACTGGAACTTGCCCTCGGAGACTGAGTGGCCCGAGGCAGTCATGCTGTGAGGAAGCCTTGGTCACACTGAGACATGGTGGGAGGTGCCAGCCATCGTGCCAGCCGGGCCTGGATTTTCAGCCATGCTAGACCAGGTGCTCAGAGTCGAATGGAAAGATGAATGTACATGTAATTATAATAAATAATTACAATTCAGTGTGAAGGATGCTACAGTGACTTATTTCCAGACAGAAGGAAATGAGAGGAGAGAGTAATTAATTTTTAAGGCAGAGCTGTAAGTGAAGGCTCAGAGAAGAGATGACGTTTGAGCTGCCTTGGAGGTTGAACAGGTATTTGCCAGGCAGATGATGGAAGAAGAAGAATTGGACTCTTGGCTCCTCTTCTTTCCAACACTCAAATAGCTTTGAAGGCAGGGAAGGTCCATCCTTCCGACAACAAGAATCAACCAATAATCGACCCGAAGCATAAACAGAGCTATACAGTGCCTATTGGAATTGGATAAGTTGATACTGTGGAAATAAAACTAGCGGGTTTGGGCAAGGCTGCAGATGGAGATCAGTGAGGCATTTCCCTTTTCTGAGTTTGTTCCCTTATCTGTAAAAGACAGGGGTTAGAAAGAAAAAATGCAAAGTAGGTCACTCTCTTGTCAATTCTGTGATTCTAGTCCTTTCCTAACTCCGATCCTCTCAAAGTTAAACGATCTCCATTCCCTCAAGTGTTCCTCATATCATAGGTCTCCCAAGACCTTTATCCACACATATGCCTTCCTTTGCATAGGTTCTACTTTGTAAAAGTCCTCTTTAAAAAGCCCTCTTTTGTACTAGACCTTGTGCTTCAACTGGGGCAGCCTTGGCTCACATCACATCAAAGGTTCAAGGCCTATTTCATGTCAACTTTAAATTAATTCACCCATGTCCCATGTAATGTGAGTTTGTGCAATTGATTGAATCTAAATGTAGGACTTGACATTCATTCATGTTCAATTTATCTTTGTATTCCTAGAAGCAACTAGCATAGTCAACAAATAGTTGTTGACTTGATTTTTGTTTTGCATTTTGTTTTAGGCTGTCAACACACCTTAACAAAAGCTCTTTGAATTTTTATTATTTTTAAATTCTATAACCCTCAAGCTTTTCTACTTTAAAGAGTAATTTGAGATGCGTTAAAAAAGACAAGAGACCCAGAATGGAGTCACTTATAGCTCTGAGTCACCAAACCAAACTATAACTTACTACAGTTTTGGCTTTCCCAGAAATAGAATCTTAAACCAGTCAGTCCAGAATTGCCTGATCAGCACTAGTTAGGTAATCTGCCTGGTGGACCCCTGCCCTTCCGTAAGGGAAAGTGCAACAACCAATCCACTTTTTGCCGAGCGTAACTTCCTTGTTTCTGCTCCGTTCTGGCTGTAAAAGTCTTTCATGTTTTACAGCTCCTTGGAGCTCCTTTCTTCCTGCCAGATTGGATGCTGCCTGATTCAAATCGATGTTTGTTCCAATAAATTCTTAAAATTTTTAATACGCCTCAATTTATTTTTTAACAAATGAGAACCTTGATTCTGCATTGTCTCTAAGCTTTGTGCTTTCTGGAAGTTAAAGAGAGTGTTTTGTGTCCATAATGCGTGTCATCCAGAAAAAAGGTAACTCAGGTGTCTGCTACCAGCCTTCTCCATTAATGAGTAAGTGGTGTCCTGTTAACAACCATGCTAACCATGCGGAGATCACAGAGCACACTGAAAGCGAAAAAGACGGAGTCCTGAATGTGTAGATTTCAAAACATTACAAATCATAAAAGTCTTTTCGATGAAGGATTCATAGGTGCAAATCCTCCATGGAGTCAGAGATATAACATTCCTGAACTTCCTTGTCAGTTACTCTCTGGCCCAGGATCCCGTTGATATTAAGTACAGGGTTGAATCTGAGATTTCAAATCAGGCTACCTTGCTCTCTGTAAAGATTTTAGGGGCGCCTGGGTGGTGCAGTCGGTTGAGTGTCTGACTCCTGGTTTCAGTTCAGGTAGTGATCTCAGGGTCATGAGATCGAGCCCCACATCAGGCTCCGTGCTCAGCGAGGAGTTGGCTTGTGATTCTCTTTCCCTCTCCCTCTGCCCTTCCCACTTGTGCTCTCTTTCTCTCTCTAAATAAATAAATCATTAAAAAAAGATTTTTATTTTATTCTTTTAAATCATTTTTATTTATTTATTTTTGAGAGAAAAAGAGAGAGCACAAGAGAGCATGAGCAGAGGGAAGAGGCAGTGGGAGAGAGAGAGAAGCAGACTCCTTGCTGAGCCGGGAGCCCGAACACTGGGATCGTGACCTGAGCCAAAGGCAGACACTTAACCAACTGAGCTGCTCAGGCGCCCCAAAAAAGGATTTTAGGAGTTGTCCTGAACCAGCCCGTTCAAGACAGCTTCTGTGAGCTTAGGGGAAAAGATCAGATGATAGCAGCAGCAGAATGGAAAACATTATGAGCGAGGAGCCTCATCCTCCTCGTTGGTCCTGAATGTCCTTTTCACCCCAGAAGCCGAGCCCATGCTCCCAAGGTCCCATCTTTACCGGGTGCCTTCCCCTCCCCCTCAGCAGATGGAGGAGTTTAAAGAGGTGGAGCCAAGAGGGACAAAGGACTCTGATGATTGTATTTTCCAGGCATTTTTTCTTTTAATTCTGTGCCTTTCAAAAACGGCAGGAGTGACTGCATGTAAATAGACCCTTCTAATGGATGTCTGGTTACCACTGACTCTTTTCAGTTTAATCCATTAAGTGCCTGCCATAGAAAAAGAACACAATGCCCCACAATGCACAGGGTCAACCATAAGAAATAAAACATAACCTGAAATCCAAACAGCCTCAGATGGTAAAGGCTCTTTGTAATTTTTTTTTTCCAGAAGGGAAGCTAAATCAGGAGCCTGATACTTGTGCTAATCTTTTTTCTTTCCTTTTTCTTTTCTCCCTCAGGAAGGAAGCCATTCAGGCGACAAGCAGGCTCTTATCCCTGGCTTCTTATCATTAACCAGAGGAGCCTAGGCTGGAAATGAGATTCAGAGCCGCGACCAGGAAAGGCTGCTTCCTTAATTGAGCGCCTCCCTTTTGAAGTCCTGTCTCCCCGGTGGAGCCTGGAGCTGGCTGGGTCTCCCTGGCCAAGATCACTCGTGTGTAATCTCTCGCACACCAGAAGCAGATGCTCCACGACATGGAGCTTTTTTTGAAAGGCCTTTAATAAGATTTCTCGGTCCTCCACGTGTCGGGCAGGCGGAGGGAGGAACAGTTTTCAGAAAAGCCACTGATCAAAGGGTTCAAGGTTTTAGGTGTTCTGGGGCTTTCCTGCCAGATACACTGGGTTCAGAATCTGCGGTTCTGGGGGGCATGGTCCGCACCCTGAGAGAGCTCGCTATCCTGTCCCTTGCCCTGCTTCCCTGCCCTGTCCCCATGGGCTTCAGGACCACTCTTTCCAGGGCCTTTCGATTCATGCAAATTGAAATTAGTATCCTTTGAGATTTCTTGATCGATTTGGGGCTATTTGGAGAGATACGAGGCTGTCGGAACTTTGGTAGAATGTTCCATAGGTGAAGCAAACACCCAATTTGCAGTTGATTTGGGGGAAGGTGCTATTTTACAAAATCAGCCAAGCTCACATGATGTTGGTGTTAATTAAGCTCTGAGTCCAAATATCCTCTGTAAATGAGGGCAGTACCGAACATAAGGACAAGATCGTCATGGGAATTAGATAACGTAAAATTTGAGAAGCCGGGGCGCACATGTTCTGAAGGGCTCACAAATGTTCATTATGATTTTATCACTATCGCTGTGGGCAGGAGACCCGTAGCCAAGGGATAGACCATCTAAGCCTACTACAGAGCGACAACACTAAAGCACCAAAGGGCTTTGTCAGCTGTTCCAATACAGTCACATGTGGGTGGAGCAAGATTATTTTCAATCACCTGAGCTCTGTCTTCCATTTCAGTCACACCTTGGTCCCTGCCATACCTCTTTCCCACTTCCTACTTCATCTTCTTCAGGTCCATCAGCCCTTTCCTCCCTTCACCCTCTTTCCCCTTTGATACTCTGTCCCCACGCTCAGCAAAACCCCAAACCAGATCAACCTAATTGTGCAGATTTTTTTCCCTTCTGCCCCAGATGCTGAGTTTTACAGAGAAATCCCGAGGCTCAGATTGATGGAACCACAGCATCCTGGGTTCCAACACCAGTGGGAAATGTCTCTGTGCATCCTCAATTGACAATGCAAAGAATTCATGCTCCTCAGGTCCTCTCCACCTTCCTCCCACCTTCTCAGCAGATGACCTGCTCTGTCTGGTTACTGGGCAAATGGAGGCCTCAAGGCGAAGATCCCTCAGCCTGCTGGTCCTTTGTCTACACACTTAGCCACACCCACATTCATCTCTCCTCCTTTTTGGTCTACAGCCCCGGATACATCATTTCTCCGTGTTCTCAGGGTTCCATCTCTGCCATCCTACCCTCAATGAGGCTTCGTAAATGCATTAGACCACATTCCTCTCTTGCGATCACTCATGCACCCCTCCCTCCGGATCCCTTCCATTCCAGCTTCTGCCCTTAACCTCTCTTCTCCCCTTATGGCCAAGCTTCTGGAACATCATCTCCATTCTCACTGCGCATTCGCCCCGAGGTCGGGCTCTATCCTCTATCCCTCCGCCTCCGGTGCATCCACCTTGCTGCTGAGTTGTATTGGCTCTTTCCAGGCGCTGGATGACTGATTTGGCTGCAGCATTTTCTGTTAACTTCCCGGCAGTGCCCATGCTGCCTGCCATGACAGCACTCCAACCTGGTGCTCCTCCTCCTCCCCTCATGCCACAGCCTCCCTTGTGGGCAGCTCTTCCCTAGTTTATCTGTCGCCTACACATTAATGGTTCCCCCTGGGTTCTAGCCTCAGCCTTCTCCTCCCTCCTCACATTCTCCCCGGTTACCTTCTCTTCACGCATGGCTTTAACCCCACCTCACTCCAACCCAGGCCACTCTCCTAAGGTCTGAAGGCACATAGTTGCCTACTGGACATGTCTGCTTACATGCCCCATAGGCCCCTCAAAATCGTGATCTTGTCACCAATTCGCATGTGCTCTTACTAACCCCACTTTCATCTCCCATATCAAATTACTCACCAAAGACTGTTGATTCCACTCACTAATTTTCCCTCCGATGCTTCTGCAGCCCTTCATTCCCCACAGACCCCGCTTAGGTGAAGAGCCTCTATTCTAGCCTAGATCATGGCAACGGCCCCCACCCCATGTCTCTGGCTCTGGTCCTGCACACCCCAATCCGTCTCCCACATTGCTTTCAGAGATAGCCATCCCAAACCAGATTTAATTGAACCTCTTTTGGGTTCTTGATGACCTTCTTCTCTAAAAACCCAAAGAGGTGGATCCCTACAGCTAAGATATGATCCTCACCCTCCCTGGCTACAGGTCATTGGATCAAGGGATGCATGTGCTCCAAGCTGTTCCAATCAGATTCTCCTAAGAATTTACAATGAGGTACCAGAAGATTCTAGACCATCAAGTCAGCACTTACAAATAGATGAGTGTTCTCTAGGTGATTTAACTTTTCTTCTTTATCCTTCTTTGTGTTTTTTAAACTTAAAAAAAAAAGAACAAGCAAAAAGGAAACCTAAAAACCTTCTTGCTGGTTTTAAAATAAAAACTCTCAGATTTGGTCTCTGTAGTCTCAAGTCAATTCTCATTTGATTGCTTACTTATGCTAAACAAGAAGTACAGATTGCCCATAAACAATAATATTTACTTCATGTTGTCTAGACATTCTCAGGTCATAGGAATTGAGGAATTCTTCCTCTTCAATGCCTTGCTTTCTTTCTTTCCTCCTCTCTTTCTCATGGTCCTCTTGTTAAATCTTTGAGCTTCCAGGGCGTAGCGGTAGTGGCTGATTAGAAGTTTGGGCTTTGGAGGCACACAGATGATTAAACTAGCTTTATCACCAACAGGGCGACTGTGGGGAATCTTTGTGTCTCAGGTTCTTCCCGTAGAAAATAGGATGGTAGTGCCTATGTCACGGGCTTGTGGTCAAGTTTAAATGGCACTGTGTATATAGAGGTCTCGACACAGACCAAGTATGTAGTAAGCAGTATTATAGGAAATGTCTTCTGTCAGCTTGCAGGGGTCTCATCATTCTTGATCCCCTCCTCCTGTTCCTCAGGCAGTCTTGGCTCTAACAGTCCTCATTTTTAAGAGCAGGGACTCTGAGGCCTGGGTATGGAAATTACCCTTCTTTCCCTAGACACACTGGGCCTGGGCGGAGAATGAAGTAGAACTTGAGTGTTTCAGGAAGTGGTTTACAATCCTAGACTAACATCCCAAGGAGAGCGAGGCACACCAATATGGCCTCACATGATGGAGGCTCCCACCATCCCTCCAACCCCGACTTCCTACCCCCTTCCTCCTGGCTCACTGCCTTCCAGTCACCCTGTCCTATTCGCTCTTCTCCATACCCACCTCAAATGTCCCTGCCCCAAGGCCTTCTGCCCTGTTGTTCCCCCTGACTGGAAAGTCCTTTCTCCATGTTCTCACCTGGCTGGCTTCTTGTCTTCATTTAGTTTGCCACCTAAATATTAACTAGGCCTTCCCTGGACACTATCTGAAACAGCTCTCCTTCCCCGCGTCGTCTCTATCACCTGACACAGTACCTATTGCTATCTATACTACTCTTAGGCTACTTGATGGCTTACTTGTATGTGGGCTAATGAGGACAGGCCCTTTGAATTGTTCTTTCCTAGTTCCCGCTAGGATGCCTGAAATATGATAGGCATTCGATAAATATTTGTAGACATCTAAATAGAATGATAGAAAAACTACCATAACACAGGTAAGCAATATAAGTAATTAGATAAAAATACATGAATTTGGGGGCTTGGGAGAGATGATGGGTTTGTACTGATAAAAAGAAAGGTAATCCAAGAATAGGAAATGTCAAGGGAAAAGTCATGTAGCTTAGAATGACCAAGAAAAGTGTAGGTGACAGTTTGGGAGACTGACCCGACTAGCACAGAACCGCTCTCCTGAAGAAGAAAAAGGGATGAAGAGATGGTGATGGTGGTGGCAGCTGTGGCCGTGAACTTAGACTGCACTGTACGGCTGTATATGTCGTGCACCACACAAGATGTATCACATCTAAAGTGTCGGTCACATGGGGAAGTTTTCAGGCAGGATTTCTTCTGCTGCTTTTTCTCTCCTCCCTTTGTGCTACTCCCATTATGCTTATGTTGCTGCACTTAAAGGTGTGTAGCATTTCTGTGAGGCTCTGTCAATTTTCTGCATTCTAGTTTTTCTCTTCTTTGGATTGAATAATCTCTATCCATCTAACTTAAAGTTTGCTGATTCTTCATTCGCCCAGCTCAAATCTACTGTTGAGTCCCTCTAGTGAATTTTTCCTTGCAGTTATTGCACTTTTCAATGTGAGAACTGCCATTTAATTATTTTGAATAATTTCTGTCTCTTTATTAATATTCTGTATTTGATGAGACATGGTCCTCGTATCTTCCTTTTCTTCTTTAAATGTGGTTTCCTTTTTTAGTTCTTTGAATATCCATATAACAGTTGTTTTGAAGACTTTGTCTATTAAATTCAACATCTGGGTCCTATCAAAGGCAATTCTTGTTGCCTGCTTTTTTTCCCCCTATGTATGGGTCATACTTTCTTCTTTCTTTGCCTGTCTTGTAATTTTTTGTTGAAAACTGGATATTTTAGGTTATGTACTGTAGCAACTTCGGATACTGATTCCCTTCCCTCATCTCTGGGGATCGCTTCTGTAATTTGCTTGTTTATTTATTTAGTGATGTTTATTTAGATTCCCTCTCTGTCTCACCCTCTGCCAGTGTCGGTCTTCAGAGGGTGGGGACGAGTGAGCGAGTGTGCACCCCATCCCCCTCGTATGACAGTGTTTTCAGCGGGCTCTCTGTGGCTCTTTCTCTGATCGATCTGTGAAGCATCTGCCTCCGTTGGTACCACACTCAGCTGTTAAGGTCCACTGTTTCCTGGCTGATTGATGTATTGTTTCCCCACAGTGCTCGGTGTGTAAATTATTCAGCAGTCTGATCAAATTAAATTTGGGCCCTTTTGCAGGGGTAGTTTTGAGATTTGTTCTAATCCCAGGAAGGCTCTTTTTAGCTGTCTCTTTCCTTGGTTGTCTCTGGCGAACTCCATGATCTATGGTTTAGCTTGTTGCTCTTAATTGAGAGGAGCTACTGTTTTCAAGAGCACACTTAAAGTTGAACTTTCCTACATTTTGTTTCTTTAGGAAGTCAACTTCTTTAGAAAAAGCATTGCAGCTCCAGTTTCCTTAGGACTTTCTCTCCCCCTGGTCAAATTCTCTAAGCCACTACACGGGGCGCTGGGTGAGAAGCCTCCAGTCTTCTCAGCTTGCTTTTTCTGGGGTAGAACCTCTGCCCTATGAGTGAGTTGGGGTGAGGAGGATCAGGTCCCAAGATCCTTGGCCTTGCATGCCATAGGCAGAGCCCCTCCTGTGAGAGGCTGCTGGGTGGTGGAAGAGAGCCCTCATCCTCTCAGCTGCATGCACTAGGAATTTAGCCTCTGCAACTCAGAGCTGGAGCGGATAAGAGATGATAAGCCGGTGGCCTGCTTCTCCTGGTGAGATATGGTAATCCCTGATAGAGAGCTGAGGGGAGAGGGATCCCCATCTTTTTGGCCATAGGGGAAATGGAGGGGGAGGTGGAGGGAGAAAGTGGATTGTGGTTCAAATACTATAGGATCTTTCTGTTTTGAAATAAAATCTTAGTAGATTTTCTTGAATAAAGGTTTCCTTAATTGCTGTAAGCCTTTTGGACAATTTTCAGAGACTTTAAATGTTATTGTTGTTGTTTTAATAGTTTTTACCAGTTTGTTTGTTTCTCTGGAGTGGGGGTCTTTGGGACTCCTCATGCTGCCACCCCGAAGCGATGGACCTCATTCACATTGTAGATATAGTAGATTTGCGTATTTATAATAACAAACATTTTTCTGGCAAATGGCTGTGAGATATCTTATTCTAATAAACTCAGAATGTTCCAAAACTTTTTCATCAGATAAGAGTCAAGTGTCTTGAAAAAGGTTGCCTTTTTTCCTCTCTTTTCTTTTTTAAGATTTTATTTAATTGACAGAGAGAGAGAGCATGAGAGAGCACAAACAAGAGGAATAGCAGGAGAGGGAGAAGCAGGCTCCCCGCTGAGCAGGGAGCCCGATGTGGGGCTCGATCCTAGGTCCTTGGGATCATGACCCGAGCCAAAGGCAGACGTCCAACTGACTGAGCCACCCAGGCGCCCCAAAGCATGCCTTTTTCTAATTTGCAGTAAGACACCTTTGAGTCAAGCACTGGCCTTGGTAAAGGTTACCATGGTGGGACTGTAATGTAGTTGGAGGTGGAGGTCATCCTGGTCACAACATGGTGTCAGGGCTGCGGCATTGGGCTGCACAAGTTGTTTATTGTGCAAATGTAGGGACATCATAGATTTATATTTATGATCATAGTTCTACTGAGTGTCTGCCATTTGCTCCTCCTGGTCCACTTGTCCCACCCTTCCTTGCTCTGTGTCCTAAGAAGTAGACCTGTATGAATTACCCCAAGGGGCTGCCTTGCTATCTGTCTTCTGGTTGAATGCAGAGGAGAGGGGGCAAGAGGAATGGGAGGTGGGATCATTTCGGATCATTTCAGATCACTTCTTCCTTGCTAGGTCACTCTGAGTTGACCCTCTCCTGAAGGGTCACAATTCTTATCAAACAGCTCTTCTCATGCAGCTACCTTCCTCTAGGTTGTGATAACCACCTCCCGCCCTTGAACCTTCGGGACTCGTGGGTGATGATGGTTCCCGACCATTGCAGGCCCTGGAGTACTACACCCTCCATTGTTTGTTCCCCTAAATCCTGCACATAGCTTTTTAAATTATCCAATTTGAACGTACCATCTGTTTCCTGATGAGACCCTGGCTGATAGCAACAATTTTGCTGCGGATGGCCGTCAAATATCTTGAGAACAGGGTGGCTTTATCTATCTCACATCTGAGCTAGCCATCCTGGCAGGGTAGGGGAGGTGTAGGATTATGGCAGCGGTAGTTGGGACAGCAGGGCTAATGAAATTCTTTGGAATGCTAGGATAAAGCTAAGAGAGGCAATAGGCAATACAGATTCATGGACATGTGGACAATGCTCTTTAAGAACGGTTTTTTCTGGCAGCTTTGTGACAAACAGACTGGGATGAAAGAGAGCTTAAGAAAAAGAGGCCAACTGGGAAACTGCTGCTCTATCCTTGGAACCATGCAGTGAGAGCCTAGACTGGAAAAGCAGCCCAGGGAAAGAAAGGAGGCATTTGAGAGACCTGACGCAGGAAAGAGGCAGAGCTTCCTGGTGAGTTGTGTTGGAGATAGAAGGAAAGAAAGGCAAAGAACAAGGAAAATGTAGAACTTATGGGTAAACTGGAGAGTTGAGGTAGATGATAGAAATAATAATGACAATGATTAATTGTGTCTTAGATTTATTAAATGCTTCCTGAATTTTTTTTTTAAAGATTTTATTTATTTATTTGACAGAGAGACCCAGTGAGAGAGAGAGAGCATAAGCAGGGGGTGGGGCAGAGGGAGAGGGAGAAGCAGGCTCCCCGCTGAGCAGGAAGCCCGATACGGTGCTCGATCCCAGGACCCTGGGATCATGACCTGAGCCGAAGGCAGACGCTTAACGACTGAGCCACCCAGGCACCCCTAAATGCTTCCTGAATTATAACAGCAAGTTTCTAAGAGCTTCACAATACTAATTTGCTTAATCCTCAATCAACTTTGTAAAAGAAATCTTATTATCTACATTATACAGATGAGGAAGGAAACAGAAGCACAGAGAGCTCCAGTTACTTCTCCAAGGTCACACAGTAAGCAGGTTAGTGAGTAATTGATCTGAGATTCAAACTCAGAAGGAAGTAGTGAGGGCTCAGGGAACTGTGCTCTTAGATCAATTGGCCAAGTATCTTTACCCCAGGTGCCCAACAAGGTGGCCATAATTAACTTCTTGCTTTTTCCATACTCACCTCTGACTAGAAGGCTCTCACCTTTCTTGCTGTAACAATAACAAAAACAGCAGCATCAGCAGGAACAACAACAATAATAATACCACAGGTCCTACTTGACTTGCAATAGGGTGACATCCTGATAAACCCATTATAAGTTGAAAATACAAGTCAAAAATGCATTTAATACACCCGACCTACCGAACATCATAGCTTAGCCTAGCCTACCATAAATGTGCTCAGAACACTTACATTAGCCTGCAGTTAGGCAAAATCGTCTAATATTTTATGATAAAGGGTTAAATAGCTCATGTGATTTATTGCCTACTGTGCTAAAAGTGAAAAGCAGAGTGGTTGTAAGTGTATTAGTTGTTTACCCTCACGACCGCCTGGCTGCACAGGAACTGCGTCTCGCTGCTGCCCAGCATCATGCCAGGCTATCACCCCCCACGTCGCTAACCCAGGAAAAGATCAAAATTCGAAATCGGAAGCATGATTTCCTCTGAATGCGTATCGCTTTCTCACCATCAAAAAGCTGAAAAATTGTAAGTTGAACCATTATTATTAAGTCAGGGACTGTCAATAATAATACTATAATAATAGGTATCGTTGAGCACCTATTATATGTTGTCATTGTTTTATGGGCTCGACGTGTGTTTGCTCCTTAATCTTCAAGACAACCTCACGAGGTAGGTATTACTACTATTATTCTCAACCACTAAAATGTAAGCTGCAGGGAGTAGAGATTTCTGTTTTCTTCATCAGAATGCTACCTGGTACATTGCGGTGCTCAGCAACAAAGTGTTGTTGAGTGAATGAGCTTTAAAGATGAGGAAATCGAGGCACAGCTAGGTCTAAGATGACACGGCCAGTACACAGTGGGGACAGGCTGGAGCCCCGTAGTCTGGCTTCTTATGCTGTGTGGTATCAGTCACTCCAACTTAGTCTTTGAGACCAACACAGATGTCACCTCCCCTGGGAAGCTGGAAGGAAAATTGATCTTCTGGGAAAACCTTCCATTCCCCTCCCTTTCCCATGGGATGTCTCAGAAGCTAGGCTTTCAGCAAGAGCGCTGATCATGGAGCATCTCGCTTGATCTTTAGATTCCGCACTGCTTCCTTGTGCTCTTCCTCACCTCTCCTTGGCCTCCTCCGTCATGCTTTTCTGTGCTTCTGTCCTCTCATGTACTCATTTTGGATTTCCAGGATCACACTCTGCCCTTGATCTCCCGTAGCCAAATTCTGGCAGTGACACTGTCCATGAAGACACTTCCCCCACCCTCCCCCAACTCATTCCCTGGGGCCCATTGTACGAGTTCTACAGGAGACACGACTTGGGTTTCCATTTCTACCAACCTTTGATCCTCTCCAAACTCTTTTTATAGTCTGCAACTTGCATTTCCTGTTTCCTCTCAAACTTGGAAATCAGGCAGTGGAGGCTGACCTGGGTGTGGTGAGTGAAAAGTAGGGCTGGCCCCACCTCCTTCCTGACTTCTCATGTAACAGCTGCAGGGAGAGGACTAGCCATGAGTATTTATTAGACACGTCATAGAAGCCCAGCAAGGAGATAAGGTGAGCATGACTGTTGGGGAGGGAAGTATGGCCTTAGAGGTATGCTGCTGTTGCCAAGCCTTGTTTGAACCCACGTCTTAAAACCGAGCAAAGGGACAATGCCAAAAGGACAAGTAGGCTCATCAGACTTCCCAGATGGGAGCAGATTGTATCAATGACTGTATTCAGTTGAGCATGGCATTTGCTATGATTTAATGTCCCACGAAGGAGCTGCGGATCCAGCAACTGATCATAATAACTAAAGCCAAAGTCTAAGTTTTTCCAGTTGGAGGATTAGAATTCATTTCTGGAGCTATGAGTTTAGGAGGAAATACTGTGTGATATTTCATAAACCACAAATACTATTTTCTCTATGGGGAAGAAATCAGTTCTTAGCAAGCCAGCTATGGAAGGCAAATTGCCTTCCGTGGTCTCCTTGAGATTCCTGGCTCCAAGAGCTTGTGACTCATAACCACAGACCTCAGCCGCTTGGAGCTGAGATGAAGGTTATTACTGGAGGTGACTAACCAGCCTGCAGCTGAGGTAGCGGAATCTGGTACTGCTAATGAGAAAAGATGACTACTGCCTTTTCTTTTCCACAAGAGGGAGGTTTTCATTGGCAGAGTCTCATCCTCTGTGCAAAGCAACAGACTTGCCTCTCCAGACATAACATTTCCACAAATGTAGAATTATAGAATGTTAGAACTAGAAATGTCCTTAGGGATAGTCTACATCTTCTCAAATTATATAGAGAGAAACTAAGACAGAGAGACCAGGTAACTTTGTTTGTGAATAAAGGCCTGGACTGGTCTCTGAGTCCAGCCAGGGCTTTTTCCATGGAAGCGAGATAGACGTCTCCATGGGCTTCTGAGAGTCTGGAGTAGAGTAATTAGAAGAGAATATTTTTTATGAAAGATACTCTGTTGACACTCCGTTTGAGGTTTGGCAGTACTCTGATCATCAGTGACACTGAACAGAGATGATGTCTCCAGGGCCACCCTGGAAATGATAGGAGCACAAAGACCATGAATGGCGGAATGATGGATCCATACAGAGTCTGAGCGTGACCTGGCCATGCTGGTCAATGGGGCCTCATGCGTAGTTGAAGGTTTCAGCCTGCCAAGTGTATAGACCGTGTGGTGGGTTGTATCTGTGTCAATCTATCTCACTGGGAACCGTTTCCCCAAATCCCCTTCCTTGCATGAGTCCAGGGTACAGTTGGCCAGAGGTGGAACCTGCATGAGATTTGAAAAGCAGAAGACAGAGACAGTGGCCATTGCTTTCTGAAGGTCTTTTGGGGGTTATGTATGGTGACGGATGGACAAAGCTTATCCTCACTCTGCTCTGCATCCCATCCTTCCAGATCACTGGCCGTGCTGACCAATAGCAGCCCTAAGCCTGCCACCAGCTCCCAGGCTACAGACCACAGAAGCAGCCGAGACAAGAGCTTCCCATAGATGTCCCCACAGCCCTACTTCACAGTCCCCTTTCAATCACCAGAATGGGTTTAATTCCTCTATTTGACTAATTGGTGATTCCTCTCATCTTCCAACTCTCCTGCTCTTTCACATCTTCACTTCCCAAGCTCCTCCCACCAATTCTTATAAGAATTCCTTTATCCTGTAGGAAAGTGACCCCTCCCCGCCCCCAACCCTGAGTGGCTGGCTCTCTGGGATGAGCCTGGGACAGACCAATGCACTCGCCCCTCCTGTGTTTGGTGATCCACCAGGAAACCAGCATGACAGAGGAGGAACCAGGAAGTGCTTTTGATGAGTGCAGGCAAATGGATGTTGTCTGAACCTTCCTGTAGGACTCCTCAATGTCCCTAACTCTGACAGGAAAGGACAGTCAAGGAGATAAGGGAAGCTGAGAGCCATGCATCCTGGTGGACCTTCCCATGGGGACAATGCTTCTAGATTCCAAAAGCCTTCCTAACCCTTGCAACCCCTTCAACCCTCTCCTACTGCTCACCTCCCCACAAAGAACGAAGCTATACCACAAGACTTGATATCCTTGTTGTGTAATTGTTCTACAGAGCTGAAGACTGGCTTCCTTAATCTATCTTGACAGTTCCTATTTCCAGACCCTTCTGGGACCAGATAAGTTGTGAAAATCAATCTTAAAATTAAGGACTGTGATTAACTGAACTTTCCCAACCCCTATAAAATATATAATTTGTAGCTTCTCATGTTATTTTTTTGCCCTGTCATTTAAAAAATGAAATGACAGTGGTAAAAAGTCAGGATATCATTTTAATGAACTTCCTGATATCTAAGACAAAAAGTCCCCAAATCTGAAAACAGCTAAACTCACCACATTTTAGCTGAACTCTAAATGGCAGAGAAAGGACGTGACTACATCTGACAGTAGGGCATTCAGTGATTTTTTTAAAATAAAAATTTCCCCTTTTCTTCTTTATTGGGCAATGCCAATTTGGCTTTTAAACTGTGCATTAAAAAAACCCCCAAATCGTCTGTGCATTGATTTAATTTTTTAATACCTAAATCAGCAGTTTCTGAGAACAGATAGGCAGGTTGTTGAACAGATATTATAGAAGAAAGGATTGTCTGATCAAATAAAGTGTGGGAAATACTGCTTCATTCAAGAAAAGTGACAGAGTGCTTCCCTTTATTACGAGCTGTGCTACACACAGAGTAAAATATCCCTGGTCCCAACACAGTTAAATGGGCTTCCTTACTGGAAGATTCTTAAGGGCCTCTCCTCTACCAATTGCATTGTGAATACCACAGGGAAATTCTATGCCACATATTCTCAACTGATTTGACCACTCTCCTCCTACTCTTCCTTCTCCTCAACCTTTTCTCTCTCTTTTTTTTTAAGCTTACAGAGTAGAAAAATTATACTTAGGGTATTTGTTTGTGAAAAGCTGACCCAAATCAAATAAAATGCTGAGCCCATCTAATTTGTAAAGAAGAGTATTTCTAAAAAGCAGCATTGAACTCTTGTCCAAGTTGACCCTTACACCGTTTAAAAAAAATAAAATGAAGAGATGCTATTCATTTTTTATAAAATGAGCTCAGAGCATTTCCATCATATTTGTTAGCAATGCAGAGATGGATTTTGATGTTTTTATAACTTTAAGTGGAACAAATGTGTAATGTATGTGCTATAGTAGTGATAATTCACAAAGCAGAAAAACAACAAGTAAATGCTGGAATTAGGGTTCTGTTCATACTTCTGCTGTAAAACATTAATTCAACACAACTTGATGATATGTGGTAGAGGAAAAAATAGGGGTCTGGATTATTCTTTGGGAATTATAATCCAACTGTCTGCCAATATCCATTCAAGGATTATCTTCTTTGGTACTTTTGGAGAAAAGGGGCTTGTCTCATTTCTGCTCTAGGGTCGGTCCAAACCAGCCTACTTCTCCAATGTGCCCCGCTGCACCACTCACTTGGACCCCACTCACCTGAATCCTGGTCCCCACGAATGCTGTCATAACCCCCTTGATATCATGCTGCGTCCACTGGCCTTGGCTGAGAGGGACTCCAGGCAAGGCTGCCACACCTGACTTCATCATTCTGTTCCTGAATTTCTCACTGTGCTGTTGGTGTCAGGTGAAAAAAAAATATTTCTTTTAAGGGTCAGAGTAGCTGAGGATGGAAATGAGATTTAGATATTGCTCTCTTAAAATTCCTTTGCCATTTTATCATGGGGAATTTCTAACCTCAAAACCCTGGATTACCTCCATCTTCTTTGCCCCCTTTATTTCTTTCTCTTTTTTTTTTAAAGTCGAGTATATTGAGGTGTGATTTATATATGGCAAAATCCATTATTTAGTAACAGTTTCATGACTTTTGACAAAAGCTGCAGTTGCGTGACCATCGCTGCAATCAAAGAACATTGCCATGACCCCCCAAGTACCTAATACTCCCTTCTAGACACCCACTCACCTTACCCCCAGCACTTGGCTACCACTGATGTTTTCTGTCTCTGTATCTTTATCTTTTTGAGAATGTCATAAAAAAGGAGTTTAAAAGGAATCAAGCCATATACGGCTTTATTTACTTAACATCATGCATTTGAGATTCATTCATGGTTTTAAGTGAATCAGTGATTTGTTTGTTCCTATACTGAGTAATATTCCATGGATGAGTGTACCACCGTTTTTTCTTCTGATCCACTTGCCCGTTGAAAGACATTTGAACTGTTTCCCATTGTTGGTGTTTATAAATAAAGTCACTATAAACATGCACATGTGGCTTACATGTGAATATTAAGTCTTCATTTCTCTTGGGTAAATACTTGGGATGAGATTACTGAATCATGGGGTAAGTGTATGTTTAACTTTATAAGAAACTGACAAACAGATTTCAAAAGTAGCTATAATGTATCCCATTCCTATCAGCAATGGATAAAATTTCCAGTTGCTCCCCATCCTCACCAGCACTTCTATCAGTATCTTATCATGGTTTTAATTTGATTTTCCTTATGACTAATACTTTTGCACATTTTTTATGTGTTTCTATGCCACCGTATATCTTTTGGGGGGAAGTGTCCAAATCTTCCACCCATTTTAAAAAATTAGATGGTTTGTTTTCTTAATGTTGAGTTTTTAAGATTCTTTATAAATTCTGGATATAAGTGCTTCTTCATCAGATGTGTTTTGCAAATATTTCTCCCAGTCTGTGGTTTGTCTATTAGTTTCCTTAGTTGTCTCTCTCAAAAAGAAGTTTTAAATTTTGATTAGTTGTAATTTATAATTTTTTCTTTTATGGATCATGCTTTTAGTGTGGTAGGTAAAAATATTTTGCCCAACTCAAGGTCGCAAAGATTTTCTGCTTGTTTTCTTCTACCAACTTTATAGTTGTTGTTTATTTATTTATGTATTTACTTATATACTTACTTAAGAGAGAGAGGGAGCAGAGTGTGTGAGAGAGAACATGAGTGGGGGGGGGGGCAAAGGGAGAGGGAGAAGCGGACTCTCTGATGCAGGACTGGATCCCAGGACCCTGGGATCATGACCTGAGCCGAAGGCAGATGCTTAACTGACTGAGCCACCCAGGTGCCCACAACTTTATAGTTTTAAACTAACATTTAGGTTTAGATCAATTTTTGTATATGGTGCAAGATAGGATTAAGGGTTTACTTTTTTCCATATGAATGTCCAATTGTTCCAACTCGATTTGTTGAATATACTATCCTTTCTCACTTAAATTACTGTATTAGTTAAGGTTTTCCAAAAACTCAGAGCCAATAGGATATATATATATATATATATATATATATATATAATTACTTATATGAGGAACTGGCTGATTCAATTATGGAGGCTGAGAAGTACCACCATCTGCCATCTACAAGCTGGAGCCCCAGGGAATCTGGTAGTATAATTCTAGTCCAAGTCCAAAGGCCTGAGAACCAGGAGTGCAGATGTTGTTAAGCCCCAGTCTGAGAGCAGATGTTTCAACTCAAGTACTCAGGCAGTAAGGAAGAAAATTCTCCCTTCCTCTGATTTTTTTTGTTCTATTTGAGCCCTCAATGGATTGTATGATGCTCACCCACATTGCAGAGGGCCATCTGCTTTACTCAGTCAACCAACTCAAATGCTAATCTCTTCCCAAAATAACGCTCACAGACACACCTCGAAATAATAATTAACATGATTTCTGGGGATCCCACGGCCCAGTCAAGTTAACACATAAATTTAACTATCTCAATGAATCAATTGGAATCAATTGACCATATATGTGTGGTTCCATTCTGGACTCTGTCTTGTCCCATTGAACAGAATTGTGTCTTACTTGTGTCTCTTAAAGAGAAGTTTTAAATTTTGATTAATTTTAATTTATCACTTTTTCTTCTTTAACTCTATTACATAGTCTTGATGAATGTCACTTTATAATAATTCTTAAAATCAGAATCACAGCCTTGTTCTTTTTTTTCAAAATTGTTTTGGCTTTTTTAGTCTTGGCTTTTACATATAAATTTTAGTATCAGCTTGTCAATTTTTACAAAATGTCTTGCTGTGATTTTGATTTAGGTTGTCTCTTCAGATAAATTTGGGGTGAATTAATAACAATATTGAGTGTTTGAATCCATGAGCACAGTAACTTTTCCATTTACTTAGGTCTTCTTTAATTTCTTTCATCAGTGCTTTGCAGCTTTCAATATGCAAATACTCTGCATATTTTGTTGGATTTATACCTAAGTCTTTCATGTTTTTTAATACATTTATAAATGGTACATATAAAAAATTCAATTTCCAATTGTTCATTCTTAGTATATTCAAATACACTGATTTTTGTGTATTGACCTTGTATAAAGTGCCACCTTGCTAAACTCACTCATTACGTATGGTGCATATATGGAGACTTTGGGGGTTTTCTATGTAGACCATCATGTCTGCAAATAGAGACAGCTTTATTTCTTCCCTTCCAATCTGTGTGTCACTTTTCTTCTTGTCTTATTGTAGTGGCTAGAATCTCTGGCAGAATGCTGGTAGGAGTGGTGAGAGCAAATATCCTTGCCTTCGTCCTGATCTTGGAAAACAATCAGTCTTACCATTAAATGTGATGTTAGCTATAGGTTTTTAAATGATGTTCTTTATCAGATTAAGGAAGTTCTGCTCTTTTCTTAGTTTGCTGAGAGTTTTTAAAGTGAACAGTAATTTTGTCAAATGCTTTTTCTGGATCTATTGAAATGATCATGTGTTTCTCTTCCTTGGTCTTTTAATATGGGGCATAACGTGATTGGTTTTGAAATATTGACTTGTATTTCTGAGATAAACCTCATTTGGTATGATATAGCATTCTTATTGCTAGATTCAATTTTCTAATATTATTTTTTTCAGGTTTTGTGTGCGAGTCTCAGTTTGGACAAATTCTGCCGACCTCTCTTCAAATTCCTTTATTGTTTCCTTAGCTGTGTTGAGTCCATGGGTAGCCCACTGGTGTTACTCTCCATTTCTGATATCTTGGTTTCTATTTCTAGTATTTCCATTGGAGTCTTTCAATAATTTTCTCATCTCTGCTGAAACTCCGTCTATGTATTCATATTGTCCATCTTTATCACTAGACGTTCTGACATATTAATCATAGTTATTTTAAATTCCCTGTCCAGGGCACCTGGGTGGCTCAGTTGGTTAAGTGACTGCCTTCGGCTCAGGTCATGATCCTGGAGTCCCAGGATCGAGTCCCACATCGGGCTCCCTCCTCAGCAGGGAGTCTGCTTCTCCCTCTGACCCTCCCCCCTTTCATGTGCTCTCTCTCTCTCTCTCATTCTCTCTCTCAAATAAATAAATAAAATCTTTAAAAAAAAAATTCCCTGTCCAATATCCATGTCATCTTTGAGTCTGGCTTTGTTGATTACTTTGCCTTGAGGTTTGTTTTCCCTTGCTTCCCCCCCCAACCCCTTGTAATTTTTTATTGAATTCTAGATACAATGTATAGAACAGGAAAGACCAAGGTAAATTGAACTCATGCCTGAAAATGAGCATGCCTCTTCTACTAGGCCATCCATGTGGGGAGTTGAGGCAATCTAGTCAGAATTTGATGAATTTAGATTGTATCATTGCTGTGGTTACTTTTACTATACTGCTAACCTTAAATTCGTTTAGCATTATCTTATGCTTAAGGTGGATACTGGGTGGTTAGAGGGGTATTTTTTAATGCTCTTTTATTTCCACTCTCAGCTTATATCTTTGGGTATCTGTACCCCAGGTGGATCTATTCATGCCCTTACTCCTCCCTCACCAGTAAACGGCTGTTACTTGTTATTGGCTGCTTGCTGGCCTGCTGCTGATGGGAATCAGAGGGTGGTCCTCTACTGTCTTGATCCAACCCCAGTCTTAGGTAAGCCCTGTCTCACTGGACCTTGGGGGGCAATATTTTTCAGTGTTCTGTCTCTTCTCCCACTGGCAGGCAAACTCTACTTTGTAGTTTTGAAGGGCATTACAAGGGAGAGAATTCCCTGCTCCTCCCCCAGTGAGAGAAGATCTCAAATGGCCTGGGCTCAGAATGTATCTAGAGGTGAGCTTTGTCTCTTCCATTCCCCCACCCCCATGGGTCTTCATCTATGTCCTGGGAGAGACAGATTTCCTTCTATTGCCCCAGCAGCTTATGATTTTTGTTCCACTGGGGAGATGGGGCCAGGCAGGGTTTGTGTTTTTCCCTCTCTCCTCTAGACATCCACCACCAAATGAGGCTGGCTCAGGTCTTCTGCCCTGACCCTAGTCTTTCTCGGTAGTACATAGGATAAAGTGGATGTTTGTGGAGCCTGAGTGGGTGCATGCTTCCTTCGTGTCTATGGAATTCCTGGGAGTCACACTTGGCATTTAAGGGTTCATGAAACATTTAGCTGTATTCTTCTTATTTGTGTATATGGCATCCAGTGTCTCTTCCTTGCCCTGGTTTGAGCCAGTGCTTGCATCCTGTCTCCTTGGAGGGCCTGTCTTTTCTTAGATTTTAGGTTAATTGGTTTCCTGTGAACTCAGCTCTCTGATAGGTTCAAGAATATTTTGATTTTGTAGTTTAAGCAGTTTTTTTTCTTGTTATTATGGCAGGAGTGATGCTCTCTGTAGCTTTCTACAGTCTATACAGAAGTGCCATTTTTTTTCTCTTTATATAACCTTCATACATTTCTCACTTCTTTCTGATTCTCTTGCTTCTCCCTCACTCCAAGGTATCAACAGAAATTGCCAAGCCCTTCTAATTTCATGAGGCAGAAAAATTTAGCTCTTTTTCTGTCCCATTCTCACCCATCCAGGCCATGTTTAGGGCCTCTTATTTTCTCTAAATCAAAAAATAAAACAAAGCAAGATCTTTTAGAGAACTGAAGAACTATGTACAGCTTAAAATAGTACATGTTCAACTGAAAGTACCAGAAAATATAGTAACTGTTAAATCACCATGACATTGATTATTATGTTGTAAGAAATCTGGAAGTAATCAGTCTCAGGGTTAATTTGGTGGTTTAATCATGTTCTCAATGTCACTAAACTCAGAGTCTAGCTCTATTTCTCATGCACATTACCTCATGGTTGCAAGATGGCTGCTATATCACTGGACATAACATCCTTACAAAACAGTGTTCAAAGGAGGGAAAGCAGTAAGGGGAGAAAGAAAAGAAGAAAGCTTGTACTGGTCACATTTCATAGATCCAGACATCCAAATCTACTCTAAGCAGAAAATGATGTATTAAAGAATAGTATCTTTTGGAAAGCCAGAAAAACAGACTTTCTGATCAAAAACAATGCAATTAGGAAAAATGACCTACCAAACCTTAGGCTGTTATAGATGAAACATGACTGAGATTGCCGCCTTGCAGTACGTATGATACCAGAGCCCCACCATAGCTGACTGATAAGAATCAGATGCTTTGACTTCCCTGGATGCCAGAGTATCAGCCATGGTGCTTACATCCACACCATTACATCCACTTAGTCAAGCCAAAGTCGCATGCCTTTATCCTCGCTGCATAAACATCTTTGAAGTTGACTTTTCAGTTTCCAAAAGTGGGGCCACTTGCATACCCCAAAACCAGTTACTTGGTAAGAAGACTATGATTCATTCTTTGGGGCAGGGATAGTCTCTCTACCAAAATGGAGAGTTGCTTAGTTAGGAAGATATGAGGGGAAAAGGTGTTGGGTAGGCAAACAATATTTATTTATTCAAATAGTTGGGCACTACATAGCTGGGCCCGACACTGTTCTCGTTGCTTGGGATGCCTCGGTGAACCAAACAAAAAATACTCCTGCCCTTGAGGAGCTTACATTCTAGTTGGAGGGGGGCAGGCATTATTAATAGGTTTAGAGTATGACTATATGTCATGTAGAACGTGGTGAGAAGAAAATTAGAGCAGGGGATTGGGAGTGGAAGAGTTTGACGTGGAAGGAGATCTTAGGATGGACTTCATGAAAAAGTGAAATCTCAGCAAAGGTGAGGAGGAGAGCCAGTGCCTACCGGGGACAGCTAGGACACAGGCCCTTGGGCAGGAGTGCCCTGCATGTGCAGGGGACAGCAAGGAGGTCAGTGTGGCTGCAGAAGAGTGAGGGGGAGTGCCAGGAGGTGAGCTCAGTGAAGGATTATGTGGGTCCATGGCCATTTTAAGGACTCTAGTTTCTAGAGGGTGAAATGGGGACCTTTTGTAGGCTTTTGAGCCGAGGAGGAATGTGACCTGAGTTATAAGAGGATCACTTTGACTGCTGTATTGAGAGTAGACTTTTGGAGGCAAGGGAGGGAAATAGGGGTACCTATGAGGCAGAGACAAAAGTGATCGGACCAGGGTGACACAGTGGAAGATGGTGAGTGGCGGTCCAGCTTGCCATGTGTTGTTAAGGCAGAGCCAACAGGGAGGGGAGGTGAAATAGGAAAGAAAGAGCACAGTAAAGGCAACTCCAAGGTTTCTGTTTTGCAGCTGGAAGGATGGAGTTGTCACCAATTGGGATGGGAAGGCTGTGGGTGGGATGAATTGGGGGGCAGGGGGCAAGGAGCAAAAGTTCATTTTGGAGAGGCAAGTTTGAGGTGTCTTTTAGACATCAAAAAGAAATATCTCATAGGCAGTTGGGTGTATAAGGTTACAACTTGGATGAGAAGTACGGGCAACAGATATAAATGGTCTCCTAGTGGAAGAGGTGGCTGGCAATAGCTTTTGCATTAAATAAGAGGGTTTCCCCCCTCCTGGGATAAGGCCTCCAAATTAATAAAAATCCTCTGATGCTTTCCAAAAGCAAATGGCATTAAAACACCTTAAACACATTTTTCAGACATTAAAACACATTTTTTAATTGAGAGATTTAATCACAATAAGGTGGCTAAGTTAAGACAAAGAATTATTAACAGAATTAAGGATCCTTTATACATTTGTTCATTATTTGCTATCTTCCTAGCTGAGTTTTGAAGGGAGGCAGGATGTTGAACCATTAGGTGTGTGAACTCTGGCATGTGGCAACCAGGGTTTGAATCTAGCTTCCAGCATTTATTAGCTCTGTGGACTTGGCAAATTATTTAACTTCCATGAACCTCATGGTCAGGAGTAATTGTAGCACCTACTGTCATTAACATTTTTAAAATAATACTTTTACCTAGCACCTGTCGGAGTGCCTGGCAACTCATTTATTCATTCATTCAGCAAATAGTTATGGCTACCTATGATGGGCTAGGTGATAAGCGTGCGCCATGAATAATGCAGACTGTCCTTGTCCTTATGGACGTTTCAGTATAAGAAGCAAGCCGTTTAGAAAAGAAGAAGCCAGAATGTCCAGTAAACTTGTGAAAACCTGCTCAATCTCACTGATGGGAGAAAAGGCAAATTGAACTCACAAGGAGATATCATTTCACTCCCATTAGATTGGGGTTTGGTAATAATACCCAAGTTTGGTGAGGGCAATGGGGAAATGATAGGTCTTTTTCCAGTGAAAGGGGGAATTCAAGTTGTTCAACCACTCTGGAGATCAACCTGATGATATCCAGTGAAATGGAAAATGTACATTTTCTTGCAACCCAAAAATTCCACTACTAGGACTGTGTACTGGAGAAGCTCTTACATACGCACCCTGGGCAACACGCTCAGGATATTCTCGGCAGCACATTCATGACAGCAAACAAGTAAAAGCAGCCTACATGTCCATCAGTGGGGGTTTCAAACAATGGAATAATATTCAGGATTTAAAAATAAACAGACTATGTTGGTCAGTGTGGCAAATCCACCCACCCCCACCACCAAAATGGACATTATTCTTTGCCTAATTTAAACACCACATAAAACAATATTATGTGTTCTTATATAGTAAAATGTTAAAATATACATGGGAAAGATACACACAAGAGTGGCTACCTCTCTGGAGGAGAAAGAGTAATGAAATGATTGGGGCGAGAAGGGGAAGTTTAGCCACATTTGGTGGTGATGATTTGTTTCTTTAAAAAAAAATGAAACAAACATGGCGAAATGTAAGCATTTATTAAATCCAGGATCTTACACAAATGCTATTTTATGTACTTTTCTGTATGTTTTAAATATTTCATAATTAGGAGTGCCTGGATGGCTCAGTCAGTTAAGCGTCTGCCTTCAGCTCAGGTCATGAAACTTGGGGTCCTGGGCTCCCTGCTCAGCGGGGAGCCTGCTTCTCCCTCTTCTTCTGCTCCCCCTGCCTATGCTCTCTGTCAAATAAATAAATAAAATCTTTAAAAAAATATTTCA
Source organism: Leptonychotes weddellii (assembly GCF_054177405.1). Taxonomy (NCBI): domain Eukaryota; kingdom Metazoa; phylum Chordata; class Mammalia; order Carnivora; family Phocidae; genus Leptonychotes; species Leptonychotes weddellii. Next base: position 39,227,778 of record NC_138371.1, on the reverse strand, counting down.
TAGCTAAACATTAAAATATCATTGGTAAAATATACATAACAAAATGTATGCTTTTAACCATTATTAAGTGTATGGTTCAGTGGTATTAAGTGCATTCACATCGTTGTAGAATTGTTACCCCCCTCCATCCACCTGTCTTCAGGACTCCCCTCCGCCCAGTTTTATTGAGATATAATTGATATGTCACATTGTATTAGTTTTGGGCGCACAGCATCATGATTTGATATATGTGTATATTGCCCGATGATTACCACAATAAGTCTAGTTAACTTCAGTCACCTCACATAGTTACAAGTTTTTTTCTTGTGATGAGAGCTTTTAAGATCTATCTCTTAGCAACTTTCAAATATACAGTACAGCACAACGTTCTTCACTGCACCAACTGAAACTCCATACACATGAAACACTAACTCCCAACTCTCCCCTTTCCCCAGGTCCTGGCAACCACTAGTCTGCTTTCTGTCTCTATGAATTTGACTTCTCTAGGTACCTCATATAGGTGGTATCCTACTTTTGTTATGGCTTATTTCACTTAAAATAATGTCCTCGAGATTGACCTACATGGTAGCGCAGGTCAGAATTTCACCCCTCCCTTTAGAAGGCTGAATACTATTTCATTGTGTGTCTATGTTATGTTTTGTTTATCCACTCATCCCTTGATAGACACTTGGGTTGCTTCCACCTTTTGGGTCTTGTGATATAAACATTTAAAATCAAAATAACAGGAGAGTTATAGACAGAGAAGAGGTAAATAAAAGATAAGCTGGAGATAAGCTGTTACCACACCAAGTCTGTACCCGCGGATCTAGGTACACTCACGGCAACGTGTAGCACCCGTGAAGGTCTTGTGTTGCGTGTGTCACAGGTGAGGAGGCGCCTTGTTGTGACTCGCAGGGCACAGTGGTGTAGACAATTCGCGCCAGCTGACCGGCTCGCCTGTCGGAGGCCGGGCTGGCTGGGGGTGGTAGCTGCCCTCCGCAAGCCTGGCTTCTGCACCCACCTCGCCTGAAGCTGCTTCTCCCCATACGTGTGATGGTCTGGCTCAAGTCTGGAAGCTGACACAAGTCAAGGAAGAAAACAGCCCCAGGCAATTGGCCAGTGGTATTTGGACTGAAAAGTGTTTTGAGCCCCGTGTTAGCAAGCCGCTTGCAGTTGAGGCAGCCCCAGACAGCCCGATTCTTGCCCCCAGCCCCGTGTCTTTGCATCACACTCACCAGCCCTGCTCATCTGAGTGGTTCCAGATGCCCTCGGCCAGGGGTCCCTCAGGCTGTTTGCAAGCAGTCAACGGCTCCCTCCCCACTGATGTTACTCAGAATCACATTAATACAGAGGACAGAAACGGGGCTGCTCTGTCCGGTTGCGGGGGTGAGCTGGGTGTGAAGCTGGGTCATCCAACCCCCAGAGCAGCACTAGGGAAGCCCACTTTGTGAACATGGCTGCACGGGTTAGAGACTCCAGCCTGAAAGCCCATTGGCGTATAGGGACCTTTAAAGGAAGAGGAGGATTCTAATCCAGAGAGGCTTAAAGTCTTGTATGTAAGGCCAACCAGCTCTTCTGGTTGCAGTGTGTATGTGTGTGTACGTGTGTGTATGTGCGTGTGCGTGTGTGTGGTTGTGTGTGGGGGGGTGTGCGCACGCGCGTGTGGGTGTATGTGTGTGGGGGTGTATGTGTGTGGGTGTGAGTGTGTGCGTGCGTTTGTGTGTGTGTATGTGTGTATGTGTGTGGGTGTATGTGTGTGTGGGCGTGTGTACGTGTGTATGTGTGTGGGTGTGCGCACACGCGTGTGGATGTATGTGGTGGGGGTGTATGTGTGTGTGCGTGGGTGTGGATGTGGGTGTATGTGTGTGTGGGTGTGGGCGTGTGTGTGTGTGCGTGTGTATGTGTGTGGGTGTGGGTGTGGATGTGCGCGCGCGCACGCTCATCGTGGGATCTGAGTGCCAGAACCCCCTCCGCATTGCTGGAGTAGTCTCTTAGATATGTCCTTCAGACCCTTAGGGCTTTACAGGGTGTGATTTGAAAATCCTTGACTTGTCTGACTTTCTGACCTCATTTAACCCTGTCCATAGTCCACAGACCAAGTGTCCCCACATAACAAATGGTGAAACGGAGGCCCAAGCCCCACAGGTTGGGAGTCTAGAGCATGGAAGCCTCGCTCTGCAGGCCTGACCTTATTGTCCTTCAGCAGAGATGCATATGCTGTAGCAGCTGGTAGGGTGGAGGTTTCTGGGAACTGTGGGGACTATCCCAAAACAGATCACGACCCCCCTCCCCATGGAGGGCACACCCACACTGGCCCACAGAAACAAAGCAAATCATAGCTGTTGGGGAAGCAGGCCAAGCTCAGCGAGGCAGAGCCAGACTGGGATCGTCGCTCCTCTCCTGGGGAATACCGCTAGGCTCAGGTCTCTCCTCCTCCACCTCCCAATCGCCCAGGCTCCTCATCTCCTCCTAGCAGGGAAGACACACAGGCTGCCGAGTGCCTAGCAGAGAATAGACATGGTGCATGCTGGCGGCCTCGCTTCCTCCCCTGCTGCCCTCCAGGTCCCTGGCTGAGCTCCTGCCCCAGGCTGAAAGAGCGGGGCCCAGCTGGAGAGCAGGGAATGAGTGCGAGTGGAAGCTGAGGGCAAGCAGGGGGAGGTGGGTTGGTGGGATGGGGGTGCCATATGCCAAGCTGGAGGAGCAAAGGCTGTTGGGAGACTGTCATGGCCTTTATGAGCAAGTCTGCTTGGGAACCCGGTTTCCACTGATGTCTCTTTCTAGATAAGACTCTTTTCTCTAAGGGCCAACTGCAAGGTAAGCTATAAAGGGAAGTGCACACAAGCTGACCCTAAGCGTAGGGGGCCAGAAAGAAAAATGGGAACTATCTCAGACCCAGAGAGACCTGTCTCTGTCCTCGGTGAGTGGAAGCAGATGGCAGGCCAGCACGAGAGGCTCAGTTCTGGAGGCAGGAGAGACCCAGCAAAGTAGCCTGGGGAAGATGGGGAGGACGAAGAGAAGGCAGGAGACGTCCAGTGTCTCCTAAGCGCCGAGCCAGTTCGCTGGAGGCACTTCCATAGCTCCCGCCAGATGAGGCTGGGAAGTGGGCCAGGCTGCGGGCCGCAGGGCAACAGGGCCGAGTGGGGACAGCACGAGCCCTGGGACTGCAGCTCCACAGCCCTGCAGCCTGGGGTTTGCTTAAAGTACTTTTGCTTTCTTCTTATCCTAGCCTCCTCTTTTTCCTTTTGCTCCCCTCACACTTTATTTTTGATTGAATCACTCAGTGGAATTTTGGGTATGTATGCGTCTATCTCCACGTTCAAAGATTTGCTAAGTTCTAAGATTATTTTATTTTATAGAATAGAAAACTAATACTCCTTAAAAAAATGACTAAACCTAAAACGCTTAGAAATTTCAAGAAGTTCTTGAATAGAATCATACTTTTATTCTTTTTCTTTCTTTCTTCTTCTTTTTCTTTTTTTTTTTTGCTTTCCCTGAGGAAATTTAGCATGTACCTGTCTCCCCCTTGTGGATTTACTCTTATCTCTTGGTTTTACAGTATGTACTAAAATCAGAGACTTTATTGGGGACTTCTCGTTGCCTTGTCTCCCCATTGTCTTTCTTTACACAAGAATAAGGAGCATTACTGTAATTATTAAAGCAAAAGCTTTAATTTTCTGAACAAGTATTTCTTGATTCAATTTCTTGAACAAGTATTTTGAAATGAAGTTTTAATTGAGCCCTTTATAGTGCCAAAATTTTGCCTGTAAAATCAAATGCTTAAGGATTTAGCATTGGTGGGGCGCCTGGGTGGCTCAGTCGGTTAAGGGTCCAACTCCTGATTTTGGCTCAGGTCATAATCTCAGGGTCCTGGGAATGAGCCCCGTGTCAGGCTCTGTGTTCAGTGGGGAGTCTGCTTGAGATTCTCTCTCTCTCTCTCTCCCTCTGCCCCTCCCCCTGCTCACGCTTTCTCTAAAATAAATAAATAAAATCTTGAAAAAAAAAGATTCAGCATTGGTTTAAAGTCACTTAATTCTTCAATGTTAGGATGATTTATTCCCTCGATTTTATGGTTAAGGAAGGAAAAGGCAACCACAATGAAACTAAAGTTATGTCTCTTAGAACAAAGTCCAAAGTTCTTTCCAGAATTGTTAGCAACCATGACACAACACGACAATACTTCATATTAATTGATCATTTGTTTCTTGCCCAGCCTTGGGCCAAGCACTTCATCTAAATTATATCGCTTACTCTTGGCAATAAATTTATTAGTTTGATTTTAGTTAGTTTGATTTTAGCTCCTACTAAAATCAAGGTTTAAAAAGGTTAAATACTTGTTTAAGATCACGCAAGCAACTGCTGAGGTTTATATTGGATTCATATCAATGATCATACATGGAGACTGTGATATAAAGAATAACAAAAGCACATATTAAATTGCTCCCAATGTTTGGTCTTTAGGAGATGAGCTGAGAGATATATAAATAATCCATAAGGCTTTCTTTTTTTTTTCTTTTGAAATATTTTGAAGATAATGGGCTTGTAAACAATGTGGGTTGATCATATTTTATAATCATTTGCCAGGTTAAACCAAACTTTAAAATATGGAATACTTAGGATTAATAATAGAGAGACATCCCTCATGCCACAAATGGGAGCTGGGACCCAGATGTCAGGACACGGAGATGGTTGCCTCCTGTCATTACTGCCCCATTAGCACTTCTGGCCACACCCACCCCACTGCCTGTGTGAGACGGATACTACAAACCAGCGCGAACATGACATGACAGAGCTGCTTTGCTGATCCGGAAACCCCTGGGGCTGGACAGCAAGAAAGGGTAGGGTGACAGAGGCTTTTTTGAAACAAGTCAGTCTTTTCAAAATTCACTGTGCCATCTTTGTCTATATTTCTGTAAAATGTCATTCTGCTATCTGTGAACCGAATCTAGGTCTACGCATATGAGACGGAATGAAGAGAGCCTGTTGGTTGCCTCCATCAAATTATAGAACCTTGATTACCTGGGTGACTCCTTTTCTCATCAGTTTGTCTTTGAGTCGAGAGCAGCCATTCCTGTGAAGGACTAATCTATGAGGAACAAATCTATGACCTCTATAGCACTCTTCTCCTTTCAAAGAACATCTGGTATAATGGAGAAGAAACCATGGGGCCCAATAGTCATTTTTCTGAGTAGAGACAGCTGGTATTAATTGCCAAGAAGGCAACATAAACACAGAGCAATGCCAGCGTGGCTGGTGAACGAGATCAGGCATCTTAAAGTGTGAAGATGAAAATGACAGCCTCTGAGACTGCAGCTCACATTGGCTTAGTGTAAATATTGTGTTCAAATTAGTGTAAATATTGTGTTTCCTTTTAGTCAATGGGCTTGAGGACAGCGTATCAGGATGCTTTCTGTACCACTAGCCAAAAAACCCAAGCTCAACTGGCTAAATAAGGGGACAATTTATTTTCTCTCAGAAAAAAAATAAGTGCTGAGGCAGCTCCAGGGTTGATTAATTCAGAGGTAAAATGAAGTCATGGAGGATTCATGTTCTTTCTGTGTTGTCACTCTGCAATCTCATTCTGTCAGACTCATCCTCTAGCGTATTACTGTACTCATAGTCACAAGATTGCTGCTGTGGCTCCAGGTATTACATGCAGATATGAAAACATCAAAAAGAAGAAGAGATGATCTCTTCCTTAGACTTTTTTTTCCCCGAAGAGTGAAGGAAACACTTCCTAACATCCCCCAGTAGGTATTTGCTCATCGCTTATTGGCCAGGACTAGATCACACGCCCATGTTTGAAATAATCACTGGCGAGAGAAATTGCACCACCATGATTGGCTTAGACCAAACAAGATTCATCCTTGGGTCATATGGGAGAGGGACAGCCTCTGGAATAAAATAGGGGCCCCTTCATTATTAAAAAAAAGGGGGGGTGACTATTGTGTTAACAACCAATGTTTGCTACATATGGTTTGAAACATGTAAGTACATGTACGTGTACTTTCATTTTTTTTTAAGATTTTATTTCTTTGACAGAGAGAGAGATAGCGAGAGCAGGAACACAAGCAGGGGGAGTGGGAGAGGGAGAAGCAGGCTCCTTGCACGGTGCGGGGCTCGATCCCAGGACCCCAGGATCATGACCTGAGCCGAAGGCAGACACTTAACGACTGAGCCACCCAGGCGCCCCATATTTTCATTTTTGAAAACCATTTAAGGATCCTATTTATAGTCCAGACCCCATTTCAACCATTTGGAATGTAACTTGGCAGAAATAACCATACCCAACACCTATAGGAACTTCGAATGAAACACCTCTGAGAAAAGAGAGAGAGAGAAATCTTTTGAATCCAACTCTTCTGATATTAGGGAATTATAAAGATTAAACAGTATTTAGTACGGTCACTTTACATTTCAGTCGGACAGGGGGCATTCCCCAAGCAGCTTTGCTAGCAGTTTCCAGACCAACAGAGAGAAGAATGCCTATGAAGTCATTATTTCAAAATATGTTTATGTGTTTTAAATCATGCTTTCTGACTATAAAAGTAATTTTATATAATAAAAAATTTAATATTTACCACATTACCTATGTGTGCGTGACAGTGTGTGTGTGTGTGTGTGTGTGTGTCTGAGAGAAAGAGAGAGACAGAGAGAAGGTGGTAGAATGAAACTGTAGTTGTTTAGAAAAAGTGCTTAATAAGACTCTTGTATACAGAAAATGAGGCTCTAGAGCATGTTTAGAAGGAAACAGCAAAGAGACAGTGAAATTGCCTTGCATGTGAAACGAACAGGAGTGTAGTTATGGGAAGAGAAGTGAGGGGAGAAAAGAGAGAAGACGAGAAGCGAGCAGGGTAGCAAAGGCAGGAAGCTACAGTCTGCGTTACAAATGAATTACAAACGAGAAATTTCTATGCGGGGCGATCGAACAACTTTTAGGAACAAGGCACAAGGATGTCTAAGACTTCATTTGAATGTATGCAATATAGGATCCTCTTTGGTCACCCCAAATCTGTGTTGTCTTGCTTCACATCCTAATGCCTCGTGTGGGTGTTTGGGGGGAAATAAAAATGGCTGAATTCCACCGCTGGATCAGCATGCGGAAGGGATAGAGAAATGCCACCGTGCTGATGTTTGCATGAGATGCAAAGTTTAGTAGAAAAAACCTGGCACCACAAATAAAACCAGTAAAACCCAGAATGCACAGAAATCGTAGAGATGGCCCCAAACTCCCATTGGGATTTAGAAAGGCGGCAACAACAATTTTATTTAAATCTTAAAGGCAGAATGGTGTCAACTGATACTTGGTTTGCAGTGATATAATGAAAAATAATCGCAATGATGCTGGGCATAGTTTTATGTACTGTTTTTCCCCCATGTGTCATAAACATTTCCATATTTAAAAAATATATAGTCTATTTAAATCTGGAATCTTAAAATCTTTATAATGAGTTGTATCCTATTTCAATACAAAAATATATAACAAAATTGTGCAGGCCCACTATTCCAGATGATAGCGAAAGATATTTGTATGGCCCTTATAAATTCATTAGAGTGGGTTTGGACATATATTTAATTTTTATTGTGTACCTATAAACAACTAAATGCTGAAATAGCCAATGATTTGCCCCTTGAATTTTAAATAGCAAAATTGCATAAAATGTGTTAACACCTCAAAATAGATGTACTGAGCTGAGTTTAATTGGTGTGGACAATTAAAACAGATGTGTGTCTTTTTTTCCTTCAAAATCTATTCTCCTCTTCTACATTATTCTTCAACTTTTGGAGGTTATGAGCCTGCCTTATGCCATGAGGCTAGTTGACTATATTTTGAAATGGGTATAGATAAATTATCTTGGTAGATGCAAACTCTTTAGTTGTTTTAATGCAAAATATTGATCTCGAATATTAGCTTTTCACACAAAAAGATGCATGGACCCGTGATTTGATATGTGAAAGCATTAGTTGGAGCACTGGCTCAAAACCAGGGCTTAAGACTCTCGTCCCTCCTTTCCTTCCTTCAGGGGACCTCTTCTCTGATGCTCCCAGCTTGAAATTATGATTTTTAACCCTGAGGCTTAAGGATTTTTCTGAAACACTGCGTAAAACAAATACAGACCACTGAAAACAAATTAATGCTTGCCTTTTAGTTTAAGGGGCCAAAAACGCTGTGGTTCTAAAATCTGAGGTAATGCTAAGCTAATGCTGTTTCTCCATGCCTGAAACATCCTTCCCAGATGAGTGCTGTCACCAAATCTCTCCTTCTCTCCTACCTGTGGGCTGGAGGCCCCCAGTTAGCCTTCATAATTTTATAGGATATTCGGGAATGATGCAGGCACAGAATAGTTTTTCTACTTATGTGCATGTATTACAGCTTGTTAAATGTGCAGAGATACTACTGTGATGAATAAAATACAAATTCATTGATAAGTACTATTAAATTAATAGTAGCCTTTCCTTTCTAGAAAATTCTGTAGTCAGTGAGATACTGGAAGTATAACCATTGTCACGTGGCCATCTGATAATTTCTTTTCATGTTTAAGAAAATGTTTGCATAATAGCAAAGGAAAAAAAAAAAGGAAACAACCTAAAAGCCTAACATTAGAACTTTAGAGGCCTGGTTAAACAAAAGATGCTATGTTCTTATAATTGGAATGTTAGGCAGCCATTAAAAACCTGGTCATAGAGTAAAATATTGAATGACAGGGAAAATATGCTAACAGAATACTATTATAGGGAAAAAAGCAGGTTATAAACCATTATCACAGTATAATACTACCATTTAACAAATTATAGATAGATGGATAGAATATCAAATAAAAGGATATCAGTGTAAGACTATTACCATTTATCTTTGGTAATGAAATTACAACTTTTCTTTCACTGAAATTTTTCATTTCTTTTCATTTTCTAAATGTTCTGTAATTCAGTTATAAGAGAAAATTTAAATTAATTAATTAAAAAAATTTTTATTTAAATAAATTTATTTTTAAGAGTCCATTTATTAAAGAGTTTACTGTTGTCCCACTTATAAATAATTGGTGACCCTTGCTTCTTCAACCCACTAGAAATGTTGAAGTTGTTTAATATTTTGGGTGTGTTGAGACAATGGTGATTAGCTTTTGCTTGCAGCCCTCTCCCTCACCCCATCGTCCGTGGCATGACAGTCCCACTAATGATGTGACTTGCGGCCTGTCACCGCAAGTGGGGGAGAAAGCACAGCTGGGCACTTCTTTCTCAGGGAACAGGAGAGGTCTTTTCTTTTTTTTTACATTTTTTTTTTTTAATTTTGTTTTATTATGTTAGTCACCATACATTACATCGTCAGTTTTTGATGTAGTGACCCATGATTCATTGTTTGCGTATAACACCCAGTGCTCCATGCAGTACGTGCCCTCCTCAATACCCATCACCAGGCTAACGCATCCCCCCACCCCCTCCCCTCTAGAACCCTCCCTGAGGCACCTGCGAATCCTGGTAGGAAAGCACTCATGTGCTCTGCATCATAGAGGCAGAAGAAGGGGACGCTTCCAGAGCAATCCAGGAGAAGGGGCCAACACAGCGGACAGCAGCCTAGAGAAGACCTAGGAGCAAGGGCACAGAAAAGGGTTTTAAGAACTCTTCTGCCTGCCATTCCGTCCTCCTTTCCTTCCAAGTCTCCTGCCTCCACACATAGTGTGAGGGGAGCGGGGAGCAGGGCTAGTCCTAAAGATCTTTTGAGAAGCTTCAAGACCCCCTAATGTTTACAGCAGCAATGTCCACAATAGCCAGTCTTTTCTTTCTGATGGCCATGAGAAGAGAGGGAGTAATTTAAAAGGTGCGTTGCGATTATAAAAAACCCTCCCTTGTTTCTTAAAAAAAAAAAAAATGTATGCACATATGTGAGTGTGAAACACACACACACATATAGTGTTTTTCAATAAGGGAAAATTGTAATTAAAACCAAGTGTTGCTCTGGGCTACACTGGGCCATTACTGTCCCTTCTGCTGAGCTGCCAATGGACAGAATTATGTTGCCGTAAGGACGTGACTGTTCAGGGCCAGCTGTCAGGCAGCAGGGCAGCCCTGCACGCTAACAAAGCCCTCATTAAACGGTTCGCTCAGAGTAATTCGCCTGCTCTCCCTGCCTTTCTACCAACTGCCAACTCCTCCCCTCGCCCGCTCCCCACAGACCTCCAGTGGACACTATTAATCACTGGAAGAGAAGTCTGTGCCATGTGTGATGGGACGGTGACTTTTTTTAATACCACGTCTTTATATTCTTATTATGCCCTATTTCAAAAGTTTTTAAGCGAGGTTGGTAGCTAACATCCCGTGCTATCATTCATTCCACGGCAAAATAATAATTGCTAATTTTCTTCTTCAGAGAACCAGAGCTTTATCAGGAATAATATTATGCAAATGACTATGCAAATGTCAACCAGAGGAGTATCTGGGAAAAAAGTTCAGATAAAACCTTCAGAACACATCCAAAGTTGGCTGAAAAAAATAACTGAGCATTTTAAGCTATAAGGTCACTATGGTAGCATAGAGAATTTATTACTAATAAGAATCTTATGTGAGAAAGCTCCGTGCTCAAAATAAAAGAGGTAGAGCGCACGTTAGTATTTACTCGAGCTTAATTTATTTATGATACGAAGATTGTCCTCGGCAACTGTTAAGTCTCCTTGGAGTGGGTCTCTTCATCTTTTATATGTTGTCTAATAGTCCAAAATGCTTGATGTTCAAACTTCTATTAGCATTAAGAACTAACCCTTTATTTTTTCTGCAGAGTATTTTTCGTATCATCAGTATTTTTAGCTTTTTCGTGTTGAATATTATTGGGGAAAGGCACATGGAAATCAGAGAAAAATGCTCAATTCTTTCAACACACTTAAGTTTTAGGATATTTGTAAAGAAAGCCTGTCCTTAAAAACCATGTTCTTCCTCAGTATATACCCTTTGGAGCACTGGGGGAAGAAACCTGGCTAGAAGGAAGGATGAACTCCAACACCTTTTATTTCACACAAGTGATCTATGTATATATTTAATAATCAAAAAAGGAAAAATTGTTATTTAGTAAGTTTATTATTATTTATTAAAAGTATTATTTACTAAGTAAAGTGGTAATAGCCTTGAGGTTTTATTTTTGTTCTTTTTTGAACATCAATTCTTGGGATGCTTGGGTGGCTCAGTCGGTTAAGAGTCTGCCTTCAGCTCAGGTCATGATCCTGGGTTCCTGGGATGGAGCCCTGCATCAGGCTCCGTGCTCAGCGGGGAGCCTGCTTCTCCCTCTGCTGCTCCCCCTGCTTGTGCTCTCTCTCTCTCGGTCAAATAAATAAATAAAATCTTTTTTTAAAAAAAGAACATCAATTTTTGAATTTAATGCAACAGAAGAGTATTTGAAAGACCCTTGCTTTAAAATTTACATAAATAAAATCTATACCCAAGACTGACCTATGTGATAGCAGAAGGAAAAAACAAAGGCCTTTCTGCTCTAAAATATCTCACCCACCCCAGTCTGAAATTCCCACTGGAAAATCCCTTTCTACAATGCAAACATGTTGCCGGACAGTAGTGATATATTGATCTACATCTGACTCATGGGAGCCTTCCTGAAAATGTGGATCCCTGAGCCCCACCCAGTTCTACCTCATCAGAACCACTATGTGTTTTCAACAGACTCAGCACTCTAAGGTGCTATATTTGACCATGAAAAATTAGAAAGGAATAAATAAATTATTAATTCCTCTCTACAACCCCTCCCAAGGAGACAAAGGAGAGAGTAGTTTTATGATAGTGGGTGGCTCTGGGAGTGGGTATGGAGGGGGAGATGGGCCATAGTGAGAGTTCTGAGGTGAAAAGGGGATAGAGAATGGAGAAGAAAGAAGGAGACAGTTCTTGGAGAAAACGTCAGTGAATTGACACTTTTGTCCAAGGCCAGACACCCACAGAGGTTTCTGGGGTAATAGAGTTCTGTACTCAGGGGCTAAGGCCTTGGAGTCCAGAGGACCTGAGGAGGGCCTCAGCTACTACCTATATTAACTAATAGTTCTGGACCTCAGTTTCCTCATCTGCAAACTGGGTATAAAAGGATTGAAAGTGGCTGAACAGGGAAGACAAGATAGCATGATGGTTAAGGGCATGGCAGTTAGCGCTTGCAGACGTCATGCTTCCAGACAAGGTCCCAGCTCCAGCACCTAACTCCTTGCATGTCCTTGGCTGGTTATTTAATGTGTCTACACCTTAGGTTCCTTATATATCCACTGGTGCTAAAAAAGTAGTATCTACCTCATAGAGTGGTAGGAGGGGGATTAAATGAGAAGATACACATAAAGAATCTGTAACAGTACCTATCATTTAAACACCTCAGGAAATGTTACCTTGCATCATTATTTCATATAGAAAGCCGCCGGCACCTGGTGGGAATTTAATAAATGATAGCTATTATTAATAGTAATAATCACTCTTGGCTTCAAGACAGGCTCTGTTGCCAAAACCCTCTTGCGCAATCCTGGCCGCACCCCTATGCCTTGTTACTAGTTTATCATAATAGTGCTATGGAGGGTATCCGTGATAACACCTGGTTAGAAGACTGATTAGCTCACAGAGGTACATGCACGCGTAATTGGGCAGAGAAATATCTGCGTGGTTTACGAAGGTGTGTGGGTGGAGGGGCTGACTGCCTGGGGCAGGCTGCAAGCTGCTTCCCTCTCACCCTCCATAAGGAGAGCAGAGCAGCTGTTGGTGTCAGCCAGGTAAGAGCTGATCTCTCAGACATTAGGTGTCAACCAGGTAAGAGCTGATCTCTCAGACTTTAGGTGTCAGCCAGGTAAGAGCTGATCTCTCAGACTTTAGGTGTCAGCCAGGTAAGAGCTGATCTCTCAGACGTTAATGACATACTTAAAAAAAAAGAAAACAAAAAAACCCTTGAAAATTCAAGAATTGGACTCACTCGATTCAAAGTCTCTCAAGTTCCCTCAGGTTCTGTTGTTTGTCCCCTTGAGTTGAGCTACCCAACAATCCCCAGAGCAATGGTACTTCTTTTTAAAAGCTGGAAACATTGGAATATTTTTTTTTCCTCTGGTGAATACTGTGTTGTTTTTTTTTTTTTTTAAGATTTTATTTATTTTTTAGAGAGCGAGCGAGAGAGAAACAGCATGAGAGGGGAGAGGGTCAGAGGGAGAAGCAGACTCCCCGCTGAGCCGGGAGCCCGATGTGGGACTCGATCCCAGGACCCCGGGATCATGACCTGAGCCGAAGGCAGACGCTTAACCATCTGAGCCACCCAGGCGCCCCTGGTGAATACTGTTTTTAAATCTCTTGTTCTCAAAACTCTAAAATTTGAAATTGGTGCCCAGTTCATTATCCTCTGTTGCACATAAACCCGGCAAACCTTGTAGAAAAATACAGAATATACATGAGCTGTGCTTCCTGCTGGGCGTTGCTGTAATTTGTAGTTAAATGGAAATTAGAGTGGGGGCATAAGATACTCACTGATGAGAGAGAAGGAGGGAGAAGGAAAGAACACAGATTATTAAAAGAATCCCAGGTTAGTCGCGGTTTCACATGGGGCAAATGAGACCCTAGCAGTCCCTGTGGGGAGGTCTAAATGGCACTCAGGTAAGAGAAATCTCTGGTGTAAGTATTACAAGTGGGATTGCCATGGGTCTACTAACTTGGTGTTGCAAAACTAAAATGACTGGATGCTAGTTACTGTCTTGGATCACATTTAAGGCTTTAAAAAGATGTCATGGATAACATTATTGGCTAGAGACCCTTAAGGAAATAGGTACATTTCTCTCATGGCTCAAGGTAAGTCCTGCAGTGGGTAGAAAGAGAATGCCTATAGACTGGAGAGCAGGTCTCAATGTTCCTATTGCTTAACTCTTGGTTTACTGGGAAGTGGGGCTGGGGATCCATCTAAAAACCTCCCAGGCATTGTTCTCTTTTTATTGAAACAGACAGCCTGCTTGTTCTCATGGAATGCGTGAAAAGAGTAAGTAGATATGAAAATGCACAGCATAACCCACAAAAAATCTTCTAATTAATAAGAGAAGTATTGAAAGAGGAAATAGGAAGGATCATCCTTTCCATATAAATAATCTAAAAACAGTTATTCTTTGGATCAGGGTGAAATTAATGTCACTACTAAAGTTTCAGATAATCTTAATAATTCAGGTCAACAAATATTCATTGACCATCAATTGTATGCTTGGGTACAGAGTGATAAAGAAAGACAGGCTGCCTTCAAAGGCCTTACATTCTATAGTTCTTAAAAAAACACAAAACCCCACCCCCCCCCAAAAAAACCCCACAAAAACCAAACACTCAGAAACCAAAACCTTTGCAAATATAGCATCTACAATACAAGGGTACATGACATGTAATAAGTGGCATTTTGTGGGCCATCTACTCATAGCTACAGAGAACGCAAGAGAGTTTTAAAGATTTGATGGCTTGGAAGATAATCTTGAAGATGACATTTCAGTTGTGCCTTAAAGGAAGCCTCATACTTTAACAAAACTGGAAGGAGAGTCCTTCTCAAATAAGGTGCAGCCCCGTGGTCACTGGGCTTAGCTGGACAGTGTGTGAGAGATGTGTCAGTTGGCATCACGTTAGGAATTTGGACTTCATGGGCACATAGTGAACAATCAACATGTTTGAATAGGGGAGTGACATAATCAAAGTGGTAATTGAGCAAGTGTGATCTGATGCAGCAGGGCAGGAAGGATTGCAACAGGAAGGGTCTGGAGGCTGGAGATCAAGCAGAGGGTGCTATGAGAGCCTGGGTGGGAAGTGAGCTGGTCCAGAGCTAGGGTTTCATCCAAGGACACAGAAAAGAAGAAATTATAGTCAAATTTTATGGCTTAGAAACTAATGTTTATGAATGAAAAACAAATTGAGATGAATGAAAAAAGTATTTGAGTACCAGATAGAAAGCATCTAAGTAGCTTTGCTAGAATTTGAGGTGACAAACTAGTTGCTTCAATCAACTCTGTAAGAATAACATACTGTAAGAATAACTGTAAGAACAACCACATACCCAGTATTTCTGTTGTTCAACTAGTTCCTTTGTGACAGCTTCTAGGAATAGCATAAACTAAAACCTAAAAATACATATATACTATTTAGTGGTATGTATGCATGTTTATGTATTTTTGTGTGTGTGTTCATTCATTAATTTCTAGGTGAGGAGGAACTTTTTTAGTTTGAAAATGGCAGTCTGAGTTTCATCAAGATTGGAGCTTAAAGGGGAATTATGAACTATTATTTGAAATATTCTTTTCTTCCTAGAGGACGACTTCTTATTCCAGAGGAAGTGGATAAAAAAATCCTGATAATAAATTATGTGGCAGCTGAAGTTTAGCAAGTTGTTCTTTTGTAATTCCTGCCACATGAGAATCCTGTTACCTGCTACCACTGACGTCTACTGGGTAAGAGCTTTGCTTAAGTCTCCCAAAGAGAGGAAGAGAAATTGGGAAAATGAGGTTTGACATATTGGTTTTAACTTATGATAATAATGGGTATTCAGAGTGGAAAAGAAAACTTGGAATTTCGAGAGGTATAGGAGGGAAAGGGAAGGCATATGATCCGGGCTACTTCGATATATTTCATTCCTTATTCATTGATGCTCTTCCCCCCTTTCTTCTACAAAGAGTTATAAATAAGAGAAAAATAAAAGAATTGACAACAAGGGCTTAGGTCTTTGGTCATAACCCATTGTGGGAGCATATGCTCCATATAATATTTATGAGGGATAATCTTTGTAGTTGGTAGGAAAGTGGTCTTGGGTGCTGCTACAGATTAGAAAGTGCATGTAATTATGGATCTATTTCCCTAGGCAATTATCATTTTATAGGTAAAGGTCGTGTCTGTAATCTAAGATCTTTAACCCTTTAATACGACACTGAAAGAAATCACAGTCTTCAGAGCCTTCCGCTCCCAAAGAGGCTGTCTTGAATCCTTCATTTAAATATGGTTCTTCTGTTGCACTGCCTTTTCCAGAAGACCTCTTGTTTATACTATTTGCTTAATTTCTCTCTCCTCCCATTAGTTATTAAGTTTCACAAGTATATATATAGCTATCTAGCCCCAACCCCTTCTTTGAGCTTCAGATTCCTGTATCCAACTGCCGAGTCAATTTTTCTACTTGAATATTTATTAATTGCCTCAAATTTATCATGGCCGAAACAATAATGCTTCCTCCTCAACAAACCTGCTTCTCATCCAAGATTCTCCATCACCAGGTTTCTTGGCTGAAAACCCAGGAGCCATCTTTGACTCTGCTCTCTCCCTCACACACCATGGCCTGTCCACCAGAAGTCCCTGTCACCTCTAACGCTCAAATATATCCTAAATCTATCTGCTTCCCTCTCTCCCCATTACCATCCTAGTCCTATCAGTCTTACCTTTGCAATGGCCACCCAGCTTGCCTTCTTGACAACATGATACTTGAAAAAGATAAATCCAGTCGAATCATTGCAGTTAGAAAAAATTCCAAGCCCCTTACCTGGCCTGCCAAGACCCTATGTTACCTGACCGTTTCTGTCACTTTCTCCTTCATTTACTTCAGTGGGTCAGTCAGAATAGGCTCCTTCTAGACTCTCAGAAATACAGAGCCTTTGCAAGCATCTGCCTAGAACTCTTCCCTGCACCTAGTCTTATTTGCCCTGAAATCTCCAGAACCAGAAGGGATGACTAAAATATGGTGGATACTCGACAAATCCTTGTTGGCGGAAGGAATGGCTATAGTTAGCATGACAGAAGTCACATATTGTAGTCAAGTGTCTTCGAGACCAGGGCAAATCCAGATCACCCAGAAAACTCATCAAAATGGAGGGAGAAAATGTAGAAAACAAGGTCAGGTCTATTTATCCATAAGGAGGGTTTATATATAAAATATTTTAACATATGATAGGAATACATTATATTCCAGAGCTCACATGATCACTAAGGAACTATATAACACTTTTCACAACTCTTTTATGACAATACTAAAATATTCCTAAAGATGAGAAGTAATGTTTAAGAGTACATTCCAAGTATATTTGTGCCTTGATTTTTACATGAATAACCCATAATACCCAGTGTTTTATGTATTTGAATATGGGAATTTGTGAATTTGAATATGGGAAAATTGCAGGGGCATTGCGAATGAGAAAACTATCAAGCTGATTTTGTAACATATGCTGTGGTCAATGGGGAGTGCATACCAGACCACTTTCTAAATCAAGCCCCAGATCAAATGCATTTTTTAAATGAAAGGAAGCATATACAAAATACTAGTTTCACTATTGGACAATAAATAATATAATTAATCCTCCTCCTTAAGCCATCTCTTCATCAGGAGCACAATTCTCTCCTTTCATAAAAGGCTGACAATTGACTTTGTCCATGGTTGAAGGCCAGTTAACAAGGAGCAAGCCTGTTTATTGTATCATTCACTTCATCTTTCTCTCTTGCCCATTTAAAGACACATAGAACAAACTTTTCTAAAGAAACCTTTTAGCTTTTCTTCCCTCAGGATTGTTATTAATAAGTACATCAAAGCAAAGAAAATTTGAGTTATTTTAAAATATGCAGCTCATAGTAATGAATTAATTACCATAGAATACTTAAAGCTTTGATTATTCGTACATGAGAGCTTCTATTATTAATGATTGCTTATGAAATTAATCTGTCTAATTTCCATTATGATTCAAATCAACTTGATTAGTTGGTCTCATGATTCACATTTCTATCAACCTCTACTTTTAATTTCTGAAGCATGAAATGACATAAAATGTCTTTGGGGAAAAGAACTTAAAATTAAGATTTTTCTTTGATGTACTAAGTAAATGAGTTGAATTGGATGAATAGTAATTGAACTTTGTTTTCATTCACACACTGCCCTCTGGTGTTTAAATCTCTACATTGCATGTTAAAATGAAAACCCAAAATCAAATGCAAAAAGTTAGTTGCTTCATATATGCAAAATAATGAAGCTGGACCACTTTCTTATACCATACACAAAAATAAATTAAAAATGGATTAAAGACCTAAATGTGATAAGGAAATCATCAAAATCTTAGAGGAGAGCACAGGCAGTAACCTCTATGACATAGGCCGTAGCAACTTCTTACTAGATATGTCTCCTGACGTAGGGGAAACAAAAGCAAATATAAACTATTGGGACTTCATCAAAATAAAAACTGCTGTACAGTGAAGGAAACAATCAACAAAACTCAAAGGCATCCTAGGGGATGGGAGAAGATATTTGCAAATGACATATCTGATAAAGGGTTAGTATCCAAAATATATAAAGAACTTACCAAACTCAACACCCAAAAAACAAATAATCTGGTTAAAAAATGGACAGAAGACATGAATAGACATTTTTCCAAAGAAGACATACAGATGGCCAACAGACACATGAAAACATGCTCAACATCACTTGTCATCAGGGAAATATAAATCAAAACTACAAACCACCTCACACCAGTCAGAATGGTTAAAATGAACAGCATAGGAAAAACAGATGTTGGCGAGGATGCAGAGAAAGGGGAACCCTCTTGCACTGTTGGTGGGAATGTAAGCTGGTGCAGCCACTCTGGAAAACAGTATGGAGGTTCCTTAAATAGAACTACTCTACGATCCAGCAATTGCACTACTAGGTATTTACCAAAAAGATACAAAAATACTGATTTGAAAGGATATATGCACCCTGATGTTTATAGCAGCATTATCAGTAATAGCCAAATTATGGAAAGAGCCCAAATGTCCATTGACTGATGAATTGATAAAGAAGATGTATATATGTGTGTGTGTGTGTGTGTGTGTGTGTGTGTGTGTATATATATATATATATATACATATACATAATGGACTGTTACTCAGCCATAAAAAAGAATGAAATCTTGCCATTTGTGAGGATGTGGATGGACCTAGAGAGTATTATGCTAAGCGAAATAAGTCAGTCAGAGAAAGACAAATACCATATGATTTCACTCATATGTGGGATTCAAGAAACAAAACAAATGAACATGGTTTGGGGTGGGGGGAGAGAGGCAAACCAAGAATCAGACTCTTAACTACAGAGAACAAACTGAGGGTTGCTGGAGGCGAGGTGGGTGGTGGCGGGGGAGAGGGGAGAATGGGTTAAATGGGTGATGGGTATTAAGGAGGGCAATTGTGATGAGCACTGGGTGTTGTATGTAAGTGATGAATCACTAAATTCTACACCTGAAACTAATATTACACTGTATGTTAACTAACTGGAATTTAAATAAAAATTTGGAAGAGCAAAATTAAATTTGTTCAGTTGAAAAAGAAGTTGCTTTTTTTCCCTTTTCCATTCTTTTCTTTTTTAATTTAAATTCAATTAGCCAACCTAAAGTACATCACTTGTTTCAGATGTAGCGTTCTTGAGTTGCGAAAGTACATTTATCTTTATGTTTGGTCTAATTATTATCAGCCTTACTGAGATTGTGGCTAAATGGATAAAAAGTTCAAATGGCATGATGAAAATTAAGTGCTTTCAAATAACACAGACTAATGGCTTATAGAGCACATATTTGTGTTGACAGGATACAGACTGTCTTTTTAAGAGTTCACATGGAGATTTCTTTTAAAGTAAAATCACTCAGTACTAAATAGTTCCTTCATTTCCCCTAGATTTTTTCCTTAAGACTCTAGTGTTTCACCAGAGATTTTGACAAAGGAGAATTTAGTGATGATCTAGTGCAGGCATGAAGAGCAATTAGGCCCTCAATCAGGGCTTTGTGCTTATTTAGGAATTATGTAATCTTAACAAATATACCCCAATTGCTTTAATTGAACATTTATTTTTTCCTAATCTTCTCTCCCTTGATTTGAACTGAAATCAGAGTTAAAACTTTTTTTTTTAAAAGATTTTATTTATTTATTTGAGAGAGAGAGAATGAAAGACAGAGAGCATGAGAGGGAGGAGGGTCAGAGGCAGAAGCAGACTCCCCGCTGAGCAGGGAGCCCGATGCGGGACTTGATCCCGGGACTCCAGGATCATGACCTGAGCCGAAGGCAGTCGTTTAACCAACTGAGTCACCCAGGCGCCCCAGAGTTAAAACTTTTTAAATGCTCTCTCTTTGTTTAGGTTGAATTATCTTTTGGATTGGCTGGAGATTGGATTTGGGGATTTAATTTTTTTTATTGCTTTTGAATTTATTTATTTTTGATCAGTCTTTTACTCATTTTCTTCTAAACGATGACTGTAATCATGATGCTTTTTCAAACATTGTGAATCTAATTCTACTTGTTTGGTAGAGTTGATTGAGGAAATTCAGTGAGGTCCATGACCAGGATATGGAAATGATAAATGTCAGCCTGAGGAAATTTATCATTTTATTACAATATGTTCACTAAGGGCAAGTCATTCTGAGTAATTAGCATGGTGCCATCGTGGAAAATCTACTTTGGGGACTGATATGTTTTTTTGTAGGT
The DNA here is from genome assembly GCF_054177405.1 of Leptonychotes weddellii. Taxonomy (NCBI): domain Eukaryota; kingdom Metazoa; phylum Chordata; class Mammalia; order Carnivora; family Phocidae; genus Leptonychotes; species Leptonychotes weddellii. The sequence continues at coordinate 39,207,363 of NC_138371.1, read as the reverse complement.
AAATGTATTCCCCTGAATCCAGAACACTTCTCAGACATACTAATGGGAACATTCCCTCTTCGGGAGTGAGGGTGACCTCATAAATGTCTATTGACACTAAAAGTGTGACCCAGAACATCTTTTCATAAATTTCCCGCTGCAGGGTAGTGATGTACAACACCCAGCAAAACTCCATCTCCACGTGATCTCCAAAGTATGGAATGTTTCCTCTTAGAGGGATTTATACCCTGGAGAATTAGGACAAGCAGTCGTGTGATGCTATTTCTTGAAGGAACATAAAGGATGTATACCCTGAGAAAGAAATGCGTCCTGGAGATCACCTGCTTAGATGTGTTTGGTAAGCCTGCTGGTATATCCAGGATGTTCCATATCTGACGGTTTATGAGGGCAGGGAGCATGCTTAGTTTTGCTCACTACTGAATCCCCTATATCTAGCAAAATGTCTGGTATGTAATCAGCATTCAGTAAATATTTGTTGGAGAAATGAATGAGTAAAAGTTTTGGCATGATAAAATCCAAAGCTTCCAAATGATTAATAATTTTAATGATAAATAAATTTTTGATAGATATTTTTAATATGCTACTGTTGATATCTATCACCTATCTGTCATCTATCCATCCATCCATGATATAATCTATATCTTATGCCTAGAAAAAGATTACCTAGAAATCTTCTTTGTGAAGAACTGACATCAGTCTTCTTCTTTTTTTTTTTTTTTTAGATTTTTTATTTTCTGACAGAGAGAGACACAGTGAGAGAGGAGACACAAGCAGGGGGAGTGGAAGAGGGAGAAGCAGGCTTCCCACCGAGCAGGGAGCCTGACGCGGGGCTCGATCCCAGGACCCTGGGATCATGACCTGAGCTGAAGGCAGACGCTTAACGACTGAGCCACCCAGGTGCCCCATTAGTCTTCATTTTTATACAGAAGGTGTTGAAGTCTTCAGCTAGGGACTCCTCAAAGATATTTAAAGAAAAGCTGGCCAACTGATTGGCATGACATGGTGAGGTCATTATAGTTTGGGGTCTGGCTGTCAGCTTGACCGATTCGGAACCTGGATAATGTGGCTCAATCACTGATATTACTACTATTTCAAAAATCACCGCCACCACCACTATTACTACTAGCTAATTAGAGGCTTGATCATGTGCCAGTTCAATGTATTAAGTACCTCATTTAAACCTCATAACAACTTCCTGAGGTCAAATATTATTGCTTCCATTTCTATCGATGAAGAACCTGAATTTCAGAATGGCTGAGCAGTTGCTCTAAATCGCACAGCCATGCCCAAATAAGAACAAGAATAATAATTTTCTTAGAAAAAAGAATGAAACTTAGCTATTATAATAATGACATTAAAAAATGTTCCTGGTGTGTTAAGAGAAAAATTATGCCCCCTCAGGGTTACAAAAAGTGTGGTTTACGTAGTCAGTCCTGTCTGTGCATCTGTGTAACTACAGACCCATCGTCTACTTTGTGAATGTGAAGCCCCAGTCCAGTATCTCTCTCCCCTTTCCCTGGGTCCCTCGATAGGCAGGGCATGCGATCTCTTTGGGATGGAGCAGGCCGGTCGAGATCTGAGTTTTCCTTTTCTGCTAGAAAGTCACTGGCTACTTCTCTGCATGACGGTAACTTGGCGGTCCTTTCTTCTGAGCAGAGGGCGTGCATGGTCTGTCCTCCGGCAACGCTGTGGAGAATAACAAGATTTGGATAATGTGGCTTGGCAGATACCGTGTGTGAGCCTCAGCTTGGAGTCCCCAGGAGGAATGTGGAGGGGCTCTCTCAGGGCCTGCCTTTGTTAAACCCTCTTTTCCCCAACCATGCAGAAGTAACCTGAGCACACTTCCCCCAGGCCTATTGCATTAGGATCTCCCCAGATTTGGGTCCAGTATCTTTGAAAGTTCCCTCAAGGATGCAGATCAACTAGATTGGGGAAAGACAAGCTAAAGTTCCTGAAATTCAGGCCTGAAAGAATTAAGTCAGGGGAGAAAGTGGTGATCTTTGCATAAACACCTCAACCCCTACCTTAGACACAGCCAGGGTCCTGACAGACACCTTCTTGGCTTTCTGTGATGACGGACAACCAGAGGCTTCAAATAATATTCATTGGGAACACCGCCATTAACACAAACATTGCTTCAGGAGGAAATCATAATGATAATAATAATAATAACAACAATCACTTCGCACTTATTATGTGCCTGGCATAGTCTAAGTGCTTGCAAGTATTATCTGAATGGATTTTATGTGTGTGTGTGTGTGTATTAGATAATTATAGTGGGATATAAAGAATAGATATAAGAATTATTATGTGAGGTCAGGGCAGGAGTTTGGTTAAGGAGAGAAGTTTTGTGAGACAATAAATAATGAAGCAGAATATTGTTTACTTATTTGCTTTTTCCTTTACTATACACCCCTCCCCCCAACCCCAGACTTTGAGAGCTGAGAGCTGTGAAGGGAGGGGAGGGACTTCTGTCTTGTTCACTGTTCTGTATCATGTGTATATTTCAGCGCACGGCAAAAAGGAGACTCAAAATATTTGTCAAACATATGAATGAAAGGGGAGTAAAATGCTCACTTTCACTGATAACAAGTTTATTTTCTGTGAGAAAACCCTAAATGGGAAGCCAAATTACGTTTAGAATCAGAGCAGAGAGAATGTTCTGGAAGGTATTGTGGCTGGTGACACCACACTAACATGGCGTCTATTGCCTTGACTAAGAAGATCCGTGACTGGAACACCACCTTCCCTGAACAGAGTGGGTTTTTGTTTTTGTTTTTGTTTTTTTAAATGGCAGGTTTATTGAGATATAATATTGAGATACAGTTTACATACCATAAAATTCACCCTTTTAAACTGTAAAATTCCACAGTTTTTAGTATCTTCACAAAGCTGTGCAGCCAATACTACATTCAATGTTAAGATAGTTTCACCATCCCCAGAAGAAGCCACGCACCCACCAGTATTCACTCAGCCTCTGGCAACTAGTTATCTACTTTCTGTAACTATGGATGTGCTTATTTGGGACATTTCATACAAATGGAATAATGCAATATGTGGGGTTTTTTCTCTTTTTTTGGTCTGGCTTCTTTCACTCAGCATAATGTGTTCAAGGTTTATTCATGTTGTAGCACAAATTAGTCCTTGATTCCTCCTTATTGCTGTATAATATTCCATTGCAGGATACACTGCATTTTGTTCATACATCTTTCAGTGGACAGACATTTGTGTCGTTTCTGCTTTTTCAACCACTGTGAATAATGTTGCTTCGAACATTTCTTGTATGAGTTTTGGTGAGGACGTGTATTTTCATTTCTCTGGAGTATCTACCTAGGATCGGGATTGCTGGCTAATATGGTGACCATGTTTTACTTTTTGAGGAACTACCAAACTGTTTTCCAAGATGCACCTTTTTTACAATCCCATCAGCAGTGTTTGAAGGTCCCAGTTTCTCTATATCCTCTCCTATACTTGCTATTCTCTTTTTCATTTTAGTCATCCTAGTGGGTGTGAAGTAGTAGTATCCCATTGTGGCTTTAATTTACATTTCCCTAATGATTACTCATGTTAAGCATCTTTTCATGTACTTTTTGGACATTTATATATTTTCTTTGGAGAAATATCTATTAAATCCTTTGTCCATTTTTCAGGTGGGTCAATTGGTTTTTTACTGTTGAGTTACAAGCGTTTTTTGTTTGTTTGTTTGTTTTTATGTATTCTGAATACAAGTCCCTTATCAGATATGTGATTTGCAAATATATTTTCCCACTTTGTGCATTATCTTTTCACTTTCTTGGTGGCATCCTCTGAAGCATAAAAGTTTTAAATTTTGATGATGTTCAATTTATCAAATTTTTCTTTTGTCGCTTGTGCTTTTGGTGTCATATCTAAGAAACCACTGCCTAACCCAAGGTCATGACACTTTATGCTTTTGTTTTCATCAAAGAATTTTATTCATTGTAGTTCCTACATTGAGGTGAATTTTTACATTTTAAGTGAACTTTTATAATATGGTGTGAAAAAATGGTTTAGCTAATGGAATTCTTTCTTTTTGAAACTTTAAGAAGATCATTCTTTTCAGTGTACATGGTCTTTCTTCAGATATTGAGTAGGCGGTGATATTTTTTTTACACCAAGCCCAAGTTATTCAGTGTCTGGGACCTGTTTTTCTGGTATATTGACTGGAAAGGTAGTCTGTCTTTTAAGGTGACTGTAGATTAATAATCATGTTCATCACGTGTTGGCTGTTTGAGAGAAAATATGGTCCTGGATTCTTTGCAGTGGGGTGATAACAATGATTACCTATATGTTGATCGTATAGGACATATTGTTTTGAACTTTTGGTCATGGTAAGAGGACGTAATTTATTAATATATAAAACTTTGCCTGAACTAAACTGAAAGTGATGACCCAGAAAATAAGTATCTTAGTAGCCCTTTACATTTTAGGATCTTAGGAGGAAATGTTTTGTTAATATCAACTCAAGTTTATGGCTGTTAGTTAGGGGTTTAACAGGACACCATTTACACTGGAACTTATGGAAATGTGACTGTTCTCTAACTGGGTTACAAATTGACTCCTGAGGATAACTCATGGCGATATAATTAGCTGGTTAAGACTTGCGGTCTGGGCTTCCCAAGCCCTCTGGTGGTGAAGATGAGCCATGTGTTCCTGTTAATTGCTCCCTGGGTTACAGTCTAAAGAGCTGGAAGCTGACAGTTCACTGTAGACAATTTTCATTTGGCAACTGAGTTTTCCCCAGTCAACAAAGCATAAGGTCACTCATTCTCAGAAAATGGGAAAAGGGACATTTTTTAAATAAAATCTTTTTTGGGGAGGCTGGGTAAAGATCAGGGACCAAATTAGCATATTTTCTAATTACTGTACTTGACGGATTCACGTACGCAGTGGCATGGGGGGTTTATCCATAGATCTAAGAAATCAGTGAGAAGAATAGCATTTTTCTTCAAGTAGGACTAAAATAAGTTTCCTAAATTTCTGACAAGATTTCCATCATTATTATTTTGTGTTCCAATATCCGTATTTCTGTTTTCACTTAAAAAATCATGTTGTCTTCTCTTACATAAGTAGGTATAAATAGATATTTAAAACAGAAGTACACAACATGATACATGGTTCAGAAAATAGGAGCTCAAAAACACAATTTTGATGGATAGTTGCTCCATCTGGTTAGAGACAACCAATTAATAATTAACTGAACTAAGGATCAAAGTGGGATTATATCTAGAAAATTCTCAATCCTCCTTTCAATTATTCACCTGATTTAAAAAAAAAGCTGGCTTATATACGGATTTGCCATAAAACTAATGAAGCTTAGGTCTGACAGTCTTTCATTTGCCAGAGCCCTATTGAGGTCCTTTACCAAATTCGTTTTTGTAATTTTATATTCTTTTCTTTAAAGAGAGTCTCCAAAATATTTAAGTTTCAGGTATCACAAATCTGAATTCACCTTCGTCTGAGTTAGTTATGCTTTCTTTCTTTTTATAGGCTGTTTTTTAAAAGATTTTATTTATTTACCTAAGAGAGAGAGAGAGGAAGAGAGTGCAGGAGCAGGGGGAGAGGGAGAAGCAGGCTCCCCGATGAGCAGGAGCCCAACTCGGGGCCCGATCCCAGGACCCTGGGACCATGACCTAAGCCAAAGGCAGACACTCAACCGACTGAGCCACCCAGGCACATGTATAGGCTATTTTTTTTATTGCAAAAACAAGTGGGTAGATGCAGATGATTTCTAAAATGAATTATTTCCTCAAGTTATAGGAAGAGATGTCAAAGGAGAAAACCCCGGAGTCTTGTGTCTTAAAAAATTATCTCTATTTATCCGATAACTTTCATTTTTTGCATCAAACCCGCAGTGTATCACCGAATAAGCAGCTGAGGTCTGAGAGGTGGCTGGGGAGCTTTGTTCTGTTCTTGACTTGGTAGGATTCATGGAAAAGCCAGTTCTACTTTGCTTGGTGGTTCCACAGACCATGCTGTGCAGATGGTTCTGTTAGGAAGATCTGGATTTGGCTTATTCCAGTGCCATGTCGTGTCTGGGTTGTAGTTTCTATATGTGTGAAACAAGAATAAATGGCTATCCTAATTCAGAGATTTCAAGTGAAGTTCAATAGAACGTATGCTGTTAGGAAGACAAGACGATCTGAAAACTAAGAGGCATCTGCGTAAGCTCTGCAAGGGTCGGATTCTATCTGTGTTCTTTATCTTCCAACCCCCAGACTTAGTGCAGAGCCTGGTATACAGTATGGCTCAATACGTATTTGTGGCAGGAATAATCAGTAGGCTTTGATATTTTGATCATTCTCATGCATTTAGTTAAGGTACCACTAGCTATTTTAATCATCATCCCCACGGTCACAATGGTGCAACACAAAATAAGTCTATTTCTTGCTTACAGAAAGTGCAACGGTGAGAGGAAGGAGGATAAAGGGAGGAATCATTGAGGGGCCCAGGGCATCAATATCTAGCTAGCTGAGGCGAAGAGGAGAGCACAGAAGGTGTAATGCACCACATCTGGAAGTAAAGGGCACCCTTCTATTGGTCCATTGTGCTGAAGTAGTTGCAAGTGAGTCAACCTCAGTGAGAAACAAATTGTTTGAAAAATAGACTTAATTAACTTGTGTTTATGTCTTCCATCACAGCAGGTGTGAAATCCCAGGGCATCTGCTGATACACCTGAGCTGGACAGCATAGTTGCTTCTGGAAGAGCATGAAAAATGACTGAAGCAGTAAATAAGGCCATGATGGTCCGGGGAGCTCCCCCACCCCACCCACCCCCCCGTCGCCCCTTCCAGGAAGGCCCTGAAGAGAGGGGAAATATAGGGCTGAATCTCCTGTATTTCTTTTACTTTAAAAGAGCATTTAGCACTAATGGAAGTGCAGGCTGGGCTGACTTATGACGAGGACTCTCTCCATTAGAGGATGCAAGCCGCTTCCACATGAGAAAGGGGAGTGCCAAGAATGTGTGTATGGAAACCCACATCAAACTGATCCCCTCCTCACTTCTAATCTGGTTGAGAGAAATAAGTTTACACCATGAAGTACTTTTGGGGAAATGTTTCAAGAACTCCATGATAGTTTTAGTTCTCCAGTAAACAGAATGAAACACTTCTGTCTTTGGAAATCCTGTTCTAAGGTGGGCTTGCCTTCATTAAGTGTTCTTTTGCTGAGACTTTTTAAGTCTTTATTGTAATGTGTATTAAATATGGCAATGAAATGCCTGGGGATGGATACTCCAGAGCACAGACATAACTTCTTGTCTAGTCGTGTTTTCAAGCTTGGTTTCATTCACTAATGACTGGATTTTGAAATTCACTTGGGTTTCCTACACAAAAAAATCCAATCTACTTATTAATTTTACTGATGAAATCAACTGCCTTCAGTGTCATGATGCACTCACCTAGTGGGGAAATAGATTCTCCCTAAATACTTATTTTCTGCCAGAAATCTTGCTACTAATTTATGATGTAGTTTTGGAGAGGAAAATATAATTGATAGACCTTTTTGAACATGCAGGTGAATTTTAAGAGAACGATGGAACATATGGTAGCTGTCTTTTATTCAAGACTCTGATTAAAATGCTGACATATATTGTGTGTATTTTTATACATGATTGATTCATTCATCAAATATACAATCAATGAGTATTGAGTACTTTCTCCTGTGACCAACAGTGAGCTGGGGGCTGGCAAAGATGACTAAGACTGCCGTAATGGGTTACAGCGGAAGGAGATCTGATCTGGGAAGCTTATCAGTTCTATCGTTTTTGGAATATGTTCATTAAATGTGACCTCAGGAATGGATTTCATGAAGTTCCCTTAAATTGTGCCAGATAACTCAGCCTTTTGAAAATCAAGAGATATGTTGTAGGTTGGCTTCTCCCAGAAGCAGATGAGGAGATGGAGTTAGAAATGCAAAAGTCTTACTGGGTAATAATGTCTGTGAAAGGAGAAGGAGGAAGATGGCTTGGGCAGGGGAAGTCTTTAGTCTGCAATGTGTATCTGACAAAGTAGCTGCTAGCCCAACCCAGAGCTCTGGAGCACAGAGTGCCTGTTGGAGGAGCCCTGCATCGGATAGAAATGGTTAGGCCTGCAGCTCCTGAGCTGTGCACCGTGATTCTCCAAGGTACTGCAGGGTGCTTGAGGACTTCTGGACTAGGTCCTTGTACCTGGGGACGCTCAAGAGGAGTGTGACCGTGGCTATCACCACCTGGTTCAGTCACTGACAAGAGCCGACGCCTGAGAAAAGTGTGACCTCAGTCTGAGGGCTGGGTGGTCCCTAGGGAAGCTGGTAGCTGGAGGCTCTACACAGTCACCACAGCTAAGCACATTTCCCACAAATGAAAAAGAGAGTCCTTTCTCAAAGGAGGGTCTGATGGGTGCCCTTCTGTGTCTGCCCCAGGGTGGGTCTGGCTTCAGGTGTGATTGCATCCGGGTCTCACTTTTCTTGGCTTCGTTCTCTCTGACTTCGGGTGAGTCTTTTCCATTGGTCAGAGAAGGTGAGTTTTGGCAGGCTCTCCGTAACCCAAAAGACAAAGCCCCTCTCTTTGGCCTCACATAGAAAATTCCTGATTGGCCTGGCTTGTGTCATGTATCCCGTCCTGGACCAGTTGCTGTGACCTGGGAAGGTTTGGTTGGGCCTCGTCACGGGTCACATGTTCCTTCCCAGGTATTCCCACACCTGGCTCTTTCCTACAGGCCAGGTCTCTGCTCCACTGTCACTTCTTTAGGGTCTCACAGGCAGTCTCCATTTGCCACCCTGCTTTATATTCTTCCTGCCACTCACCACTGTAGAAAGTATATCATTTACTTATTACTCTGGGTGCTAATTGTCTGCCTCTTCCAGCAGAATCCAAGCTCTACATAGGCAGAGAGTTTGCCTGCCTTGCTCACTGCACAAGCCCCAGTGCCAAGACAATACGTTCAATGAATATTTGTTGGAAAAATGAATGATGACCCATTTATATGTCTGGGGGACCCAGGGTCCCATGGGACGCTGAAGGAACCCACCAGAATTGTTCCCTACATGGGCAAGGGGTGTGGAGAGCAATTCCTCAAAGGAAATGGAGATTTTTTAGGCAGATAAAAGCAACAGTCAGCTGGTTGTTCCTGCTTGGAGGCAATTTTGTGTTTTAGTCCAGCTAAGGCTGGACCTTGCCGTGGGATGTAGCCCAGCACCTTTTGCACCAGCCTAGCCATTCAGATTGGATTCAATTCCTTTGATGTAAGCAGACATGGTCGTCAGTGGAATTATCAGAGAGCTGCCACTGGCAATTCCAAACAATTTTATGGAGAGTGAGGAGCTGTTACATAGTTCTGATATCTGTGATCCCCAGAGCCCTCTCATGCTTTGACAGCTCATTTCCATCTCACAAACATGTTATATGGGTCTTAGTGTGACTATTAAGTCACTAGGCCCAGGCTTATGAATAAGCTTTTATATGTCAAGCCTTGCATCTCACTTGTGAACTGCTTCTTATCTAGATGATAAAAAGCAATTTCAGTAGCACTTAACTTAATTGGTTTGTGACCAGACAAGGACCCCGGGCCCCACTTACAGAGCTTGGGCAGTACGCCTTGGCAATTCTAGAAAACATGTGTCTTTTATGTTCAGTCACCTCCTGGAGTCACCCATGACTTGTGAGCCTGAAGGTGGGCAGATTATCTGCACGTTAAACAAGATTTGTGGAACTTAATCTTTCAAAGAACTGAAAGAAATTATTAGACAGCCAAGCAGTTGAGCTCTATTTGGAAAATGTGCCAGATTTCTCATGTGGCCTGCCTGTTCTCATGTTTTCTGCTCTCCTACTTACAGAGCTGCATTTGTTCATGCTCACATTTGCACCCTATTCCCAAGCTTCCATATTTTTCAAAATGTCCCTCTCAAAAAACCGATAGGCATGTTCACATGATTGTCAGCCTGGCCAGAGCCAACTTCATCCTTCCTTCCTTTGGTGAACTGGGATGAGATAAGAAGAGCCCTGTGCCTGCATCACATCAACTTTGCCATCAACCCGGTGCACATCTTGGAAGTCTCATCCCCTCCTTGATCTCATCTCCTCACCTGTAAAAGGTGGAGGGGGAAGCTCTTTACATTTCTGTTAGTCTCTAACTTCCAGGGCTCTACCCGTGGTGCACTTCCTGCTCCCAAAAAGCCTCTTCCTGCCACCGCCTGGGATGCGAGTCCTTTCTCCAAGCTGTTTCCTTCATCGGGCTCTGGTCTCCATCCCCAGCTCTGGGCTCAGATAAAAGTTTCTCGGGCAGCTGCCGAGGTAACCGTAGCCTTCCTTCTGAAAGGGGAAGAAATTTGCTTCTTTGTCACCCATGGGAATTTCTCATCTTCCCCAGAGGAAGTGCCCATGATAAATGCAAAACAGCACAAGGGCCCTCCGCTCAGCCAGTGACACCAGACTGTGTTTTCTGTTGACTCTGGCCAGTGATCCTCATGCTGCCTGTGGAAAAAAAGATCTATTTTTATCTGAGATGATGGACAGTAAATCATATGCCTGGTTTACAGTAGCTCAGGGCCAAGAAGAGCCCTGCCACTTAATAGGAAATACTGACCTAAGGCATACGGGCCAATTTTCTGAGAGAGAATAACCTATCCAGTGGATGGGCAGGGCAGAGTTTGTGACTTTGGTTAGCTTTCACTTGGACGAGAGGCTAATTAACATAAAAATTAATTTTATGTGGCTATCAACCAGTCCCGAGTTTATATGCTATAAAAGAATTATAGTAATTAGTGCATCTAGCCAGCAGAACAATACAAATATTCAGTGACATTTGTGATTTCCAGCAGTGCATTTGCTACCTGGGCAATTCTCCTTCCGGGTATCTGTTTCTCAAGAACATGGTTTTTAATAGCTTTGACTTGACATTTATATCTTGAGCAAAACTGAAATGGGCAGCTAAGGACTAATTATGCTAAATATTCCAACGAGCATAATTACCAGAGCTTTGGCAGAGGGCACCAAAAGCAAATGTGCCTTTTTCTTTTTTTTTTTCCTCCTTTTCTTCTTTAAATTTTTTTTTTAATTTTTTAATCCCCCAGCTCTTTGTTTTAGGCTTATTTAATGGAAGCTGATGGCCCTATCCTAATGATTTCTTTTTTTTTTTTTTTTTGCATAATCTATACTGCATTAGCCCAGCAGCATTTTTATTTTAGCATCATTTTAAGTTTTGGTTTCTGTTCTGTTAGATTCTTTCTATTCAGAGAATAAAGAGATCAGAGAAAAAGAAAAACCTTGGCTTGAGCTCTAGCCTTAGAAGTTTTTTGAGCCGGACCCCCTGACTTGTTTTAAGGGTCACGAGGCCGCGTACCAAACGGTGCCTCGCCTGGCGGTGGACTTAGCTGCAGAGGGGAGGGTGGGTCCTCGTAGATTGCGTTTCTTATCAAGTCAACAGCTAAATTGAGAAATGAGCTTTTCACTAGCAAATGCTAATTATAATGAAAAATTCCCAGCCATATACACAGGAGAAAAACAGATATATAAGCACCGCCCTGTAATTTCCTGCTGATCACAGTTGGCAGCATTCGACTGCACAAGTCAAGGACCTTATAGGCAAGATTATCTAGAAAATCCCTTGCTTCAGAAACCAAAATCCTTTAAGTCTTCCGTATTTAAATGCAGCTGTATTGCTGATTAGATGTCAGAACTAGAGCACACTGAAGCGCCCTGTTTAGTGATTAACTCAATGGACCAATTTTGCTTTTAGATACTTCCACGGAGGAAAAATTTGTATACAAATTTGGACCGACTGTCACCTTTCTGGGTTATGCAGGAATTGGGGGATGCCACAGTAACCCTCGTTCCCCGATTGTCTTCTCTCTAACTTCATCTCTTAGCAAATCATTTTTATCACCAAGAGTCTGGCGTAGGTGTCGGGATGCCGCTCCGACCAAATCTTACCACATTTTTCAGTGCTTCATTGATTAGCGTATCCGCACTCTGTCTGCTAGGTAGGAATCAGCACTCAGGGAGGGCTTTCAACTCTGTACCATCAATTACAATCTCTGGCTCGATGTGAGGGTTCCCTAGTGCAAATATGTACCTGGACTTTTTTTGCTTTTGTGCTTAAAATTTACCTAGTATGTCATACATTCGGGGTATAACCTTACCATTTCCTACCATAGACAGAAATTCCTGTGAGTCTCCGCTCAAATTCTCCTTCCTTCTGGGGTCCCCAAGCACAGGTGGACAGGGCCTCCTTTGCCATCCCACAGCACTGTGGGGGAGCTGAAGGCCTGAGATAGGTGTGAAGTGGTTTCACCGTCTCAGCCAACAGGGGCATTTGGTAGCCATCCCCAGAATGTGCCTCCATGACTCTGGAGACTCATACTCAATTTGGAAGTTGCATTGCCCACTAACAAGGCTGAATAGGAAATGGGAAGGACCAAGAAAGAGACTAAAATCGAAGCTCTAAACCCCTGAAGATATAAAAAGCCACACCAAGTGATAAGCTGCAGATGTTTATTAGAGGAAAGTGAATGCAGTTGGTAAAGACTATATATAAACTCTGAACTGTGGGCAGCTGCAGACACAGAGAATGTTCCACGGTTAGTAAAGAGGGGTCTGATACAAGGAAATAATCACAAGGTACACATTGGTAAGGGCCCTGGACGACAGCCTTGGTCTTAACATTTGTAGGGTTCAGGACAAGATATAACGGGAGACCCACATACAATAGGTCTACATATTTTAAAGTTATTGATCACATTTACAAATTCATAAGTAAACTATATCATAGCTCCCCACCTTGACAAATACAATTTCCTAAAGACATGGAAGGTCAGGAGCAAATCTAGACTCCTCATTTTCTTTCTTTTTTTTTTTTTAAGATTTTATTTATTTATTTGACAGAGACACAGTGAGAGCAGGAACACAAGCAGGGGGAGTGGGGGAGGGAGAAGCAGGCTTCCCGCCAAGCAGGGAGCCCGATGCGGGGCTCGATCCCAGGACCCTGGGATCATGACCTGAGCCGAAGGCAGACGCTTAATGACTGAGCCACCCAGGCACCCAAGACTGCTCATTTTCTTTAGGCCTACGACCTACCCCCTTTTCATATAGCCCAGGCTTTATCTCACATGGCAAGGGGTCTCTTGTACACACATGGCCAGCTTGTGTGTCTAAGCTCCAGCCAGACGGCCTGCCAATAGTCACCCCTTGACCGCCCCGCTGAGATCAGGGTTCCACATGCCACTAGCAAGTCCCCACCTTCAAGAGGACAGCCCAGGAAAGATGTATGTGTAGCCTGGAGTGGGCTCCGGGCTACTCACGCAGGGAATTCCAGGGACTGGGATGCTCACAGAGTGACCTGGAAGGGGGCCTGGGCCCGAGTGTGCCCCATGGGGAAGGCAAGGTGGGTTTCTTTCAAGTGCCAACTCCACGGCAGGGCCCACTGGCTTGGGTGTAAGGCAGTGTAGGTAGGTACATAGAAGAGGATCTGTGGATCCTGGTGATGAAAGAACAGGAAAGTCTGGGCCAGATCATAGTAGGGACAGTGTCCTTAGTCACACTTGGTAAGATTTGAGCAATTTTTGGTGAAAGGAAACTGAAATTTCATGCAATAATAGTACTGTAAGCTATGCTGTTTATAAAGTGTTATATTTGGTTGTACATTAGCTGTCTGTACATGGTTCTCATCAACTGTGTGGGTTCAATAATTTACATTTAATCTTACCTCCTTGAATGAAACACTTAGGTCCAAATGGACTCCAGCTGACAATGGTACTGCACATTCTGGCACCCGGAGTGGGAAGACCAGATAACTAGTCTTCTTTTAGAGATTTTTGAGGGTTTAATCCTATCTGGGTATGCTCCAATCACTCATAATTCTATCATAGGTATGGGGGGTGGGAGAGGGGTGGAAATAATGGGACAAAAAATATCCTATTAAACACATACTAGCTCTATATCAGGTTCTATGTATGCAATCTGCTTTTATGCCCTCAATAAACCTCAGAGATGAGGTATTCTTATATCCACCCTATCATAAAGACTTGGAACAATGCCACACAATTCATGTCTCCTGTTCTCTATTATGACACTTAAACATGATTGTATTTTTTTGTTTATGATTTTTCCCTTGTGGATTCCTTGTATGTACAGTCCAGGTTTCTACCTGGTATATTATAGGTGCTCCATAAACATTAAATACACATTAGGTTCTCAGGTATTTAATATTAATTATGCCAGTACTTTGAAATCCCCAAAAGTAATGTGGCATAAAGACCAAAGGAAGAGTTAATAGAAACTGAGGTCCCCTATGAAATAGACAAACACAAGACTTGGGCCTGTTGACGATGGCATCTCCAGTCTCTTGATTAGTTTTGCAAGTTGGGCTTGAACCAAATAGGATCACCAGTGCTGAGTTCCTGATGCACAACTGAACTCTCCCGTGTGAAGAGCTGCTTGGCACAGATATACATGGGTCCAAAGAGCAGAAGAGCACATGATATCCAGCTCTGTGCTAAATGGCAAACACAATGAAGTGGCAGCGAGGGGCCTGGGCAGAAGTGATGTTTTAAGTTGACCTCATAAGACACAACCACGGATCGAGGCTCTGAACTAAAGTGTGGCCCTCAGCAATGGGATGTCCTTTCTTGGCAAAGGCATGATGTGCAGTGGCTCACCTCCTGGCCTATCTGGAATGAGAGTAGTTACCTCAAATGGCACCATTTTGCCCAGAAAGGAAAAAGATGTGTTTGCATCTCCCAGCTGTGCGGGTAGAGGACAACAGTGTTTTCTGCAGGAGAGAAACTTTGATGAAAACTATCTGCCTTTTTTAGAGAGACAGTCCTGACCAGTAAACAGATGTGGATCTGTTGTCCAATGGCCTTCCTAATATTACCTCACGTTAGTTATACTCCACTTTCGTTGGCAGTCCACAGGCTCACAAAATGGCTATGTAGAAGACAGCGGAAGATGGGCTGCTCCCCAAGGGCTGATGCATCATGCTGGACATGCTCAGTTCCTCCTCCCAAGCTCACCTCCTCCCATCTGTCATTTCTTGGGAGCAGTATTGCTGGGGAACAGAAGTTCTCTCCCCTCTGGAATTTTTTTTTATTTATTTAAATTCAATTAGCCAACATATAGTACACCATTAGTTTTTGATGTACTGTTCAATGATTCATCAGTTGCATATAACACCCAGTGCTCATCACATCACGTGCCCTCCTGAATGCCCATCACCCAGTTACCCTATCCCCCCAAATTCCAGTAGCCATCTCTAAGTTATATATCTTATTGAATGACTTAGAAGGTTTGAATGCGGTGAGTTAACTAATGGCTTTAAGAACTATAAGTAGCTCAGTCTGTCTGCTTTTGTCCTGCAACAGTAAACAGAATATTAAAAAAAAGCGACAGTCTCTAATGGGGTGTGCTCCTTATTAATATGACTTTGGGTCCTCTTCTGCCTACTTCCCTCATAGGCTGGAGGCCATTTCTGCAGCAATTTGGAGCTTACCAGTTGCTTCCAACTGTCATGGCATGTGATCCACTGATAGACTAAAGAGAAATTACCGAGAGTAAGACTATATAGATTCATCACAGAGGTGTGAACCATGAACGTAAATATAGCAGATGATACTGAAATAGAACATAAAATATCAAACTTCCTTTTCTCCATTTTGATCTGATTACCTATTGCTTTTCACTGAACTCCAGTGGCCAGGAGTTTCCTTCAGGTTCTCTTGAGATCACATGATGTCCCTGAAACAGCATGACCGATGAAACATCTTTGCATGGTATTTATTTTTTTTGAGAAAGTACCGTGAGCATGAAAGGACCCCCTCCTAAGTGCTCATCCTTAGTACTTTGTCAGCTCAATCGATATTTACCTCTTTTCAGTTATTCCCCATTCTCCCGTCATTTACCCAGGAACTACAGTGTGCTGAGAAGCCGCCGATAGTTGAGAAGGTAAGAGTTCAAGATTAAGTATTATCATTGAATTGTAAAAAGCAGGGAAGGCATTTCTCCTTGATTTTTTTATTATCAAAAACAGCATGAGAGAAGTACATTTTCCTTCCAGAATTGATACAGAAATCTGTTTTCTGTTTTTGCTCATAATGATCAAGTTTCTAAGAGAAGACAAAAATAAGCTCGTTCTCCCAGTGGCAACACTGGGGGGTAGTTGTAGAGGCTGGGGGCTTGTTTCTGCCTTCAACACAGCTCGAGGTGCTAGTGTGACTTCTAGTTAAGTCCTGAGATGCCCAGCGTTTTCCTTCTTCAGATGTTTAGCCATTTTAGACCGCATGCAAATATATAACTGGGAGGGAAGTTGTTCTCCAGGCAATGACTCTTTACACTATTGGATTTGGCTGTGGCTCCTGTAGAGCAGATTCTACCAGCTTCGCAGATAGATCAAAGCTCTCTAAGTTGGTGCTGCAGGCTTGGTTTCCCGTTTGTGATGCCTGCCTGCCTCCCCAGGGAAGCCACACCTCTCAGCCCCTCAGGATCCTTGGTCCCCGGATGCTCTGCATTCTTCCCTTCATGCCGTCCCCAAGCTGGTGACGCGCTTGGGGTCCAGCCGTTGGCACTACGAACAGAAAGCTGGCCTGCACTGAAGACACGATCTCGCTGGCTAGGCGGCAGGTTTTAAGAAGAATCCGAGTTTCCGGCATTCTGCGTTATTTGCTTTACATTGTGAGGGCTTTCTAACTCCGAAGACCAAGATGAAAATGGGTCAGTTCATGGATGTAAGCTTTTCTCATACAAGGACTTCCGAAGGAGCAGTTAGGTGTTCATGAATGTCGAAGCTCTCCTTTTGCATTGGGTATCTGTTGTTTTTTTCCCATTCCTCATTTCTTCTGTCTTCTGGCTCATGCCCCCACACCTTCTGTCTCCTAAGCAGAACTTCCTCTCCCCAGGAGGAGAAGTGAGGAAACCCGGATTAGCTAAATTCTGACTTGCTGTGGGGCCTTGGGCAAGATCGTCAACCTGTCCGAGGGTCAGATTTCTTATCTGTAATAGATGGGTGATCGTGTAGTTCATGGGGCCGTGATGAGGATTTGGCACTTAGCAAACAAAGGTCATTCTTTGCTAAATAATAATAATGGTTGTTCTTTTTATAATAAAAATGGTGTGATAAGCCAGTGAGGTATTAGTTTACTCACCCGCTGTTTAGCTGGTTTGCACCTGGCACAGGAGTCAGGAAAGGCCTTGGGAAACAGGCCGTGTGGCCTCAGGGGGTTGGCCTCCCTGGCCGAGGGAGACAGGCCTAGCACAGGCTGTGAATCCTCTTTGCCTGCTGGTTTCTG
Source organism: Leptonychotes weddellii (assembly GCF_054177405.1). Lineage (NCBI taxonomy): Eukaryota > Metazoa > Chordata > Mammalia > Carnivora > Phocidae > Leptonychotes > Leptonychotes weddellii. The sequence continues at coordinate 39,190,089 of NC_138371.1, read as the reverse complement.
TTGGAGAGCTGCCCTCAGCAGATTCCTGAACTGGAGCCCATGCCTCTAGGGGCTTGCTGAGGACTAGCACTTGGGCTGGCTCCTCCTCTCCTCACTCTTCAATTTCACCCCTCGAGCCACCCTTCTTTCTCTTTCTGCAGCTGGGTGATATCCTCCATTGTTGCTCCATTGTTTCCCTGTGACTTTTTTGAAGACTCAGCCAAGTTTTAATACTTTAATCTGTTCTTAAAGCACCTTAAGAAGAAGCTGGTAACCTTTTCCTTTCTCCATCTTGCTCAGGGCTACAACAGCTTGCTGGATGAGACTGTTCTTTCATTTCCATTCTGCCATGTCAGTAGTCCTCACAGTGTGGCCCCAGGACCAGAGGCATATGCATCATGTGGGGATTTGTTAAATATGGAAATCCTCCGGCCCCACCCCACACCTGGTGAACCAGAAACTCTTGGGTGGGGCCCAACCATCTGGATTTGAACAAACCCTTCAGGTGATTCGTAAGGTCATGCACGATTGAGAACCACAGCTCCATGTTTTGGATTCAGACTTTGTCTCTAACATACTTCTCTGTGATTAGTCTTGGGAAGCTTGGACAGTGTGACAGACCTAAAGTCAAGGACCATTGTGTCTGCTGAAAGCATCCATCATTCCACTCAACCCTGTCTAACTTTTTCACTGGCCTGAGGTGGAAATCCTACCTGGTAGGGATTCCCACTGGGCTACCAACCAGGCCTGCCTGGACTCTACTTACTTCTGTCCTTTTTGTCTTCCCTCAGCATCCTACCCACCTATGTTCCCCCAAATCCCCTCTCTGTGTAACTCAATCATCTCAAAACAAGTCAAATGGTGCTTCAAGTCTGTCACAATGACCTATTGGACTTTCTTGATCACATTTGTCCAAATTTTCTCTATATGGTTAGGACAAGTCTTCTGCCCCTGGTTAGCATTGGAAATGTGGCTTCTCTTCCTCTTTTAGAAGGAAGCCCTCTTTCCTAGTCCCTCTCTAAGAATAGTGGGACCTGGGAGCAGCCTCTTTAGACTTTCTTATCTGTCTAGCCTGGCCTCCAACCTCTCATTTCCTCCTTTATGTGGTTGATACATGTCCAAGATCACAACCTCACCCAAAGAAAACCCTACTTTTCCCTAGCTCCCAGGCTCCCTTCCCTTGGTTCTTCCCTTCCTCCAGGGCACCTGCCCTGACAGGGAGTCTGACTCATGTTTTTCCTCCCAACTTTCAATTTTAGAAAATTTCAACCCCCTAGAAAAGTGGACAGAATACTACAACAAAAGCTTTTATAACCTTCCTCCAGACTCACAAATTGCTGGCATCTTGCCACATTTGCTTTACTTTCTCTGTCTCTCTGTCTCTGTCTCTCTCTTTCTACACACACACACACACACACACACACTTTTTTTCCCTGAACCATTTTTTTTTTTTAAAGATTTTATTTATTTATTTGAGAGAGAGACTGAGATAGAGAGAGCATGAGAGGGGGGAGGGTCAGAGGGAGAAGCAGGCCTCCCGCAGAGCAGGGAGCCCGATGCGGGACTCGATCCCGGGACTCCAGGATCATGACCTGAGCCGAAGGCAGTCGCTTAACCAACTGAGCCACCCAGGCGCCCTCCCTGAACCATTTGAAAGTAGGTTACAGACACCAGGACACCTCACCCCTGAATATGTCAGCTTGTATTTTCTAACTGGGACATTCTCTTACATAACCACAATATCATTATTGTATACTATGTAATATATGTAATTATTTTATATATTGTAAATATTTTAACTAATATATGGTCTCTAATCACATTACTTCAAATGTCCCAAGGGTTGTATCTTATCATGTCTCTTTGGTCTCTTTTAATCTAGAATAGTCCTTGTGACTTATTTTTCAAAATTTAAAATTTTGTCTTCCATGCAATGGAAGGCCAGTTGCTTTGTAAACTATCTCACGATTGGAATTTGTCTGATTGTTTTCTCATGATTAATTCCAGGTGAAAGACCTTTTGGCCAGAATACTATGTAAATAGTGTCGTGTTCTTTTTATACCCAAATGTTGGTAAGATCTGGTGAAATTCAGGTTATACAAGGATAGAAATCTGTACTATAATCCCAGAATCGTAGAGCAGAAAGGAGCCTCACAGTCTGATGCAACCTCTTCATGTTACAAATGAATACGCCAAAGCACAAAGAAGTCAAAAAGCCTGGCCTGCAGCACAGCTGGTGGCAGGCAGCTGTTGCTGCTACACCATTTATTAAACTCTCCTAAAATGTTAGCATTCACTTTCTTCAACTTTTCAGGACCTCAGAGAGTGTGAGATTAATACTGGAGATACGGGGCAGTTGACATATTTATACAGATGCCACAGTATGTTCTTGCAAAGCTTTCTCTTTTCCCTGCTTTGAAGTCTAGCAAATCCCCCAGTGACTTCTCTGAGAGACACTCAAGAAGCAACGAAAGCCTGTTTTAACAGGAAAGAGAAGTTTTACGTAAGGAGCGGCCTTCTACCAAGCTCCAGAAACGCTTCTAGGTTAAGAGAAGCAGCCGCCCAATGCTTCCGAGCTATTTGTGTCGATTTAAAAGGCAGGTGTCTTTCCATTGACCTGTTTTCAGTGCTATAATCCCATTACCTTGGCACAATCCTCTGGAGTTTTCCTTTGTTTGGGAATTTTAAATTCCTTTATTTGCAACAGATCAGAGGCTATTTGGCACACATGCCGCATTTAGATGCGACTTCTCAATGGGTCTTGCAGCCTTCCTGAACGCACACGTCTGCATATTTCCTGGGTAACTGCTCATGGTCTGCCCACTGCCCCCAATTTTAAATTGCAACCCTATTTGCAAACCTTCCAGTTCTTCTCCCTACGAGACTAACTAGTAACTTTGTTGATGACTGGAAAACCATAACTTTCTGTGAGATTTACCCGGTTGCTTTACTCCGTCGAGTCCCTTCGGTTCCATTTTCTGTGGAACTGTGTTGGTGCACTCACATGCTGCAACGCCTGGGTGGTGAGCTGCCTCCCACCGCTCATCTCCCCCACCACCCCGACACATGGGACAGCGAGAAGGCACCCATGCTGAGAACCATGACGGGTAACCCGAAGCGCTCAGAGCAGAGGTTGACAAAGCATGGTCCACGGACTGGACCCGGCAGCCTCCCTAACAATGGTTTTGACATCTTTTAATGGTTGGGAAAAAAATAAAAGAAGACCATTTCTCGACATGTGAAAATCATGTAAAATTCAAATTTTAGTGTCCATAAGTAAAGTATTTTGAAACACACCTGGGGCGCCTGGGTGGCTCAGTCAGTTAAGCATCTGCCTTCGGCTTGGGTCATGGTCTTGGAGTCCTGGGATCCAGCCCTGTGTTGCGTCAGGCTCCCTGCTTGGTGGGGAGTCTGCTTCTCCCTCCCTCCCTCTCTCTCTTTCTCTCTCTCAAATAAATAAATAAAATTTAAAAAAAAGGAACACCCCCATGATTATTTATTTATGTATTGCCTGTGGCTGCCTTGGCCTTACCAAGCCGGAGTTGAGTAGTTGCAAGAGATATCATATGGCTCACAGAGCCTACACCAGAGACCATTCATTTATCAAATACTCATTAGGCATTTTTTTTTTTTATATTCCAGACACCGCTAGGCATTGGAGGTTGAGAGATATGAAAAAACATAGTCTCTTTTCTTGGGGGGCTCAATCAATCAGGTGAAACCAGGTAAACAGAAAAATTACATAATGAGATTAAGTGCTGTGGCAGAGACATATTAAAAAAAATGCCCCGGGAACAGAGTAGGCAGCCTTTCTTGGGGGGTGAGGAGAACGGGGCAGTCTTGATAGGCAAGCTGCTGACATTTAGCTGTTGGCAGCGTGGCGGGGGGTGGTGAGGTGCCCAATATTCTTACCACCTCACACAACCACGATGGCAAACTTTGTGGTATTTCTTACCAATCTTCTTTCTTAGGCATATTTTGTATGGTTGCATTCATAGTACAAAGAGACCAGGAACAGAGGGTAAGTCTGGGTAAAGGCGACGTTAGGAAACGGAGAGAGCAGGTACAAGAGCACTGAGGCATCAAATTACATGGCGTCCAACACATTCAGTAGATTTAACAGATTTAGTTGTATTTTACTACTCTATTATTGAAAAACTTGAGTGATAAAGACCACACTGTAGAACCAGGAGTGAGGGCAGTTGACAAAGGCATTGCCCCTTGTTGTGTTCTTGGCAGCAGCACAGAGCTCATGAGGTAACAGATGCTTGGTAACACTTTTTTAATGGAAGCATGGAATGGTATTTCAGGTAATGGAAAGAGTCTGGCACAGTAAGAGCATGGAAGAAGGGCAGGAAATGATGCTAGCATATTGGGTTTGACCCTGTTGTTGGTAAATTTGTGTCTTATTATGAAGGTTCTCTGATACCTTATTCTGAATGCAGTGGTAGGTCAAAGGATTTTATTTTATTTTATTTTATTTTAGCAAGAGAATTAAAAAGCATTATGGAAAACAGAAGGGGAAAATCCTGGAATTAAGGAGAACCAGGTAGAAAGTTACAGGAATAGCCCAAGTGAGGGAGATAAAGTACAGAAAGTAGAAGTAGAGACAGAGAGGATGGATTTGAAAGCTATTTCTGCCATTACAGGATTGAATGTGATGAGCCAGGGAGAGGTTTCCAGATTGAGAAGCCAATGACACAAGAAGAAATTGGACATTGACAATCATATTATAATATGCAAATGTACCAAAGTAATGCACTGTATACCTTAAACTTACACAATGTTATGTGTCAAATTTACTCAGTTAAAAAAAGAAGGAATTGGTTATATAGGGCAAACTGGTACAATTGGTTTGGTTGAGTTTGCAATGCTGTGGGGGTGGACTGAGCTGGACCCACAGACCAGGGCCTCAAGAAAGGTTGAGCCATGATGTGGAGCCAAGAGTCAACACACGGACAGGAGTGGACACTACAGGAGTGGAGGGGTGGCCTGGGAGAGGATGGAGTGAGATCAGAAGAGGCGTAGGACAGAAGCTTGGGAGTGTCCACATTCAAGGTTCAGGTGGAGAGATGGGAACTAGTGAAGAAGAGAGAGAATATCAATCAGATGAGGAAGACGAGCAGGAATGGAGGAGGTTCAAAGAGCCAAGGGAACATTTCCAGAGGAAAGGAGGGATCCTCAGGACCCAGAGCAGGAGCGGAGTTAAACCAGGTAAGGGTGGGAAAGGAAACAATGCCTTCTCAATTCACTGGGAACCATTGTGGACAGCTGTTTCACCAGAATATTAAGGACAGGATTTGGTTTGTGGTGCTTCCATGAGTAAATAGGTAAGAAAAAAGTGAATTGCCATCCTTGATTATAGCACGGACACGTACTCATCAACCGTGAACTTGGATTTAAATAGCAAGAGCCACAAATTTTAAAAAAGCCTTCACCATAGCACCTTCCTTGCTGGTTTGCTTATCCAGTGCCCCAGTTTATAGAAAATTCCCCAAAAAGAAAGATGCAGGTCTTCTATGTAGAAGTAGGCATATTATCCTATCATGGAAAATTCTAGGCCAAGCTACTTTCGACATGAACACTATTAAGTGTATCACATTGCCAACTAGTAGAGGTTATACCATCAACATAAAATAAAGAAGAAACCAATGTTGTGGCTGGTCCATGTGTAATTTAGAGTTCACTGTCTTTCTGGCCGTACATAAGGCACCACATAAGCTAGATACGTTCACACTAGAATATCCCAGAGGCATTTTTTTATTGGTTGAAACAGCAAGAAATAAAGACTGAGATAAATTTCATATTTAACTCTAAATCTTTAGTTTCCATCATTAGGCTGACTTGCCTGCAGCCATATTCCTGTAAATTAAACAGCTAAAGCTGGTGTGTTGCCAAAGTGCCCAGCCGGAAAAATATTAACAGTTCTCTCCTTGTTCTTGTGCCCGATCAAGTTAAAAACAGAAAAGTAATCTGTTTGCCAGCCAGAGAGGTCATTAGAAAGAATGGTTTAAAAAAAAATAAACTGTCATTTCACAGTGTATACAAATATCGAATCATTATGTTATACACCTGAAACTAATATAACGTTCAATGTCGATTATACTTCAATAGAAACAAGCTGTCAGCTTATTTTGGCAGCTGGAAATAGAATCCTGGCTCTATCCTCAGCTCTACGCTGGTCTTTGTAGAAAGCAGCAAATGGGGTTTAACATGGAGGCTGCTTCTCTTGATGGGGCCTCATCACAGAAGAGTTTCAGAGATGGTTCCCCCAATCCAGTTATCATTGCCCAGAAGGATGAAGAAAATGTCTCTAGACCAGTAGAAGTGATGAAGATAGAGTAATACCTTTGCGTGGAATGCCACAGAAAAGATGCTGAGGCTAGATTTTTCCCCGAGAGAGGAGTAACTGCTGGAGCAGAGGGAACTCTCAGGTGTATGAGCAGCCCCGAATCTGGTTTTAGGTGGAGACAGGGTTTGGTCCTCTCGCCATGTGTAACTCATTTCATTGATCTTACAGACCAAGGGTGGACAGTTAACGGCCATATTGCCTTGTACCATACCAGTGACAGAAAACAGAGTTCTCATTGAACAAATATTTGTTGAAGAGTATAAACTGTTTATAACCAAAGAAAAATAGAGAAAGGTAAAATGTTAGCTTTACTTCCACCTTCTCGCATCTATCAAAATAGTGGTGCCAGAGACAAACACATTTCTTGATCTGGCAGCATCAGCTGTCCTGATTCTGGAATTTTTACAGTAAGCACATTCTTTTTTTTTTTTTTTAAAGATTTTATTTGTTTATTTATTTGACAGAGAGAGACACAGCGAGAGAGGGAACACAAGCATGGGGGAGAGGGAGAAGTAGGCTTCCCGCTGAGCAGGGTGCCCCGATGCTGGGCTGGATCCCAGGACCCTGGGATCATGACCCAAGCAGAAGGCAGACACTTAATGACTGAGCCACCCAGGTGCCCCAACACTAAGCACATTCTTAAAACAGTTTTTTCTCGACTGTGGCTGTACTTTTGAATCACCTGGGGAGCTCTAAAAGCATACAGTACTCCAGCCACACCCTAGACCAATTACATCACCTCTAAGAGTGTGACCCATGCGTCTTTGTTCAAGCTTCCCTGATGATTCCAGTAAGCAGTCACATTTGAGAATTGCTGCGTGAATGCTGGCCATGTACAAGATTTACCTGGGAACCAGCCCAGACTAAGCTAATCAGAATCTGCAATTTTTTTAGAGGTTCCCCAGGTGATTCTAATATGCAATCAGGGCTGAGAACTTCTACATTTAAACAGTGATCCTCAAAGGGTGATTACAGAGCCTGCATTAGGATCAGCCGCATTTCTCTTCATCATGTCATTCCCAGCCCCACCCCAGACCTATTGAATCAGAAATGGACTGCACCTATTTTGTAAACTCCCCCCGTGACTCATATCCTCGCTAAAGTTTGAGGCAGTCTTGCCTCTCTCCCAGTTTAATGACCACTCAACTTCCACAAAGAGATTTTTTCTTTTTGCCCTGAAGAGGATTGAGTTTTAATTCCTGTTAAAGTGCAAATACCATGATATAATCTTTAAGATACATTAGGTGAAAAGAGCAAGATGCAGAATAAGTTGTATAGCACTTGCTTTTTAAACATAATAAAAAGTAATATTTGTATGCATATGTTTATATATGGGCAGAAAATCTCTAGTACGGTACAGATAAAGAGGTGCTTCTGGAATGGAACTGGGTGGTTTTTGAGGGGAGGACTTCTTAGAATTTGTACCATGTACATATAATTCCTCTGTTTAAAAAGAGAGTAAAAATGAAAACATTAGAGGGAGAGAAGTCATATTAATCCTTATTAGTCACTTATACCCTCGAGAGAATTATTTCATCAGGATCTTTTGACCTGTGGAACAAATAGCGTATATGTCATGAGGACAAGGGAAATCAAAGATGGTATGGGGGAAGAGAAATGGGAAAGAATGTCAGTCCCTCAAATTGAACTTTACATTTTTGCCCATGGTCAGCCTTGATCTTGATATAATCCCAAAGATGAAAACAAAGCAGTATGCATCCCCCTTTCCAGATACTGCTTTTAGGAAATAAATAGAGGCTTCTTGCCTTCACCAAGGTCTCTCTAACCTAAAATGTGGGAGTGGGGGCAGGGCAACCCTTGGCCATTTGGACCTTAGCACCCAAGTGTCTACGAAATACTGCCTCAAATTCCCCCCCTTGTAACCACCAGGTGGCAGCAGCAATCCAGTTTCTGGTCTAGCCCAGGAGATGCTGAACTAGGATGGCTCTGTGTTTAATTAGGGTACCGGTCACAGAACTGTGGAAATTTAGACATGAAGAACACTTCATAAAAGTTCTACTGATGACCACAGATGTTTAAATAGAGAAAAAAGAAGATCAGCTATATTAACAACCCTTCGTTCAACACAATAATCTGTGAAGGGAAGGAAGCGAAGTTGTAGCCTACTATGTGGCAAGCACTTCACTAAATGTCTCATATTTCAGTTAATCATCAATACAACCTGTGAGATGGATACCAATACCTCCATTTTACAGATCGGGAATCTAAAGTTGGGACAGATGAAATAATTTGAAGTTTCAGAGAAATAAGTGACGGAGGCAGGATATGAACCCAGTTGGACTGCATAAATCCATGATCTTTCTATTCATGTCAGATCATCCTTTGCAACTGGGAGTATCAGGTGCTGGTCAGAATGGGCTTTTTGAAGGATGGCTTGGAGCTGGACCACAGTATGTGTGGGGATGGGACACAGGTGGATGGAGATCTACCAGCCAATAGCAGGATTTTGATAGTGAGGGAATATGATTATTGTTTGTGTACTCCCTGTTTTATGCCCTCAGTACCTGTGCTGCTCACAAGAATTACGAGATCAACAGTGCTTTCTAAAGTTGAACTGTCTGGATAATCAGGAGGAGCTTCTTGGAATCAGGGGTGTCCTGATGTAGAGAGAGAGATGTGAAGAGGGTTGTCCCTCTCCCCCCACCTAGGACAACACGAACCCGAAGTAAATTACAGATTTTATGTCATGTTAAGTGTCAGTGGGAATATTTATTAGCGGGTGGTTCTCTTATACTTGTGCTTTTGTAACCTAAGTAATACACTCAAATCTCTACTTCTTAGTAATACCTCTTACTAAGTAAGTAATTACTTAGTATACTAAGTATATACTAAGTATACTAATTACTAAGTATACTAAGAAGTAATACTTCTTAGTAATTCCCATTAGGTACAATGAAGAAATTATCTTCCCATACTTTCCTATACCTCTCTTCCCCATAAATTTCCCAATTCTGTCTGGTTATACCCTTATTTTTATGTTGTCAAGATGAGTAGTTTACATTTGGCCCTACAACAGTAAATAAGGGCAATTGTGATATAATCACATAAAAAATATTTACTGCAGGGGCGCCTGGGTGGCTCAGTCGTTAAGCGTCTGCCTTTGGCTTAGGTCATGATCCCAGGGTCTGGGATCGAGCCCTGCATCTGGCTCCCTGCTCAGCGGGAAGCCTGCTTCTCTTTCTACCATTCCCCCTGCTTGTGTTCCCTCTCTTGCTGTGTCTCTCTCTGTCAAATAAATAAAATCTTTAAAAAAAAAAAAAAAGTATTTACTGCAGTGTGATTGGCCAGTAGGGAAAGACACGCCCTGCCCTAGGACTAACCTCATGTCCTTGCAGGGAGAATTCTTCAGTCACCAAGGTCATATGGATTTTCTTCTCTAACATGCTCAAAATCACACTGTGTTTGGTTTCTTTGCAAAATCTGTAAGTTTTTTTTAAGGTTCTATTTGCCATTTCTTATTCTGATTATTGAAAGAAAATATGCCTATTTGCCATATCACCAGGATATGGCTCTGGACCCTACTGTCTACTCGTGTGGTATAGACTTCCTGGGTGTGCTCCATGTCTGTCACAGTGGGCTTTCTTTGTATTACACTGCTTGGCTTGTTTCCTTGTTTGTTAGATCTCAGATTTCCTCCTTAACTGGGTTTGCTTTTGTGTCTTGCTAAAATACACCCTTAATAATTATTTCAGAAATAGTGCACAGGGAGTATATTTTCCAAGGGTTTGAATATCTGGGATGTCTTGTTGTCACTCGCCCTTGATTGAAATTGCATAAGGAAAATGTTCTTCTAATTTTCCTCTTAACGGTTTGTAGTACTTTCTAATTTTTATCTGGTAATAAGTCACTGAAATTAACATTAGTTGTGTCTTATATAATTTCTCCAGAAATTATTTTGGTATGATCTTAATATTATTTTTAACAAAAGAGATTATATGAGTACAGTATGGCCTTAAAAGAATTGTTTCAGTGACTTCCGGTAAAAAGAAATCCTCTCCTATTTCCTGTACACCTTTGTAATGCTACCTAGACATTTTTTTCCTCATACATTCTATTTTGTTACCATGAAGGCTCTGGAAGGTTTTTATGGCAATATTTCTGTCATCATTTTGTGTGTCTCATTTTCACAACTCACTTAGAAGCAAATATTTTATGAGAAGCTGTGTGGGGCCCACAATGAGTTGAAACACTGGTTGTCAGGCAAGATTTAGGAAATAAAAGCTTCCCGTAGACTTAAAGCCAGAAAGTTCATTTGCATAAAGAAAAGACCTCTCAAACCACCAAGATGCCTATGGGCAATAGAAAACTCCCTTTTCCCATCTACAAAAGATAGAAAATAGTTAAAGTTTTTTATTTATGCCCCAATACATCAATGTTTATAGCATAGAAATCTGTAATTCTCCTGCCAATAAAATGAAAGTTGCTTTTAAACGATTACAGTCCAAAAATACTCAGACCAAAATATTTCCTGTGTTTTACTCTATAATGATCTCAGTAATACCTGAGTGGCTTTAGTATTCTTTCTTGTGCCAGATGGGTGAAGCAGCCCACCTTCTTTGTCTGTCCCTCAACATATGGAGAGGCAGGATGGTACAGTGGTTACAACAGGGCTTCGCGGCCCTGGCTGTCTGTGCTCAAAACCTCTCAGCTACTTTCTAGCTGAGTCACATCGGGCCATGTTGCTTTCACTTCCTGCAACTCAGATGTCCCCTCTCTGAAATGACAATAACAGAAGTTAGGGTTGGGTTACTCAAAGAGGTTAAGTGAGTTAGCTAAGAATTGTTCTAGGTCCCTGACAAGCCTCCAGTGAGTGTCTGCCAGCCTCACTATCTCGCAGTTATGAATTAGGCTGACACGCCTAGCCCTCCAGGTGGCCCCGAGGCATGTGTCCAAGGAAAGACATGGTCACTTACGGTTGATGGAGGACGAGCCAAAGAGATGGGATCCTTTATCAAAGCTTCGTGGAAGTGGGAAGAACAGATATGAACAAATGCTATTCACCACCTGGTCTTTTTTTTTTTTTTAAGATTTTATTTATTTGTTTGACAGAGAGATAGAGAGAGCACAAGTAGGCAGAGAAAGAGGGAGAAGCAGACTCTCCACTGAGCAGGGAGCCTGACGCGGGGCTCGATCCCAGGACCCTGGGATCATGACCTGAGCCGAAGGCAGCCGCTTAACTGACTGAGCCACCCAGGCACCCCGAGGTCTTTTTTTTTTTAAGGAATTTTTTTTTATACCATCATGAGAAACACAGAGAGGGAGAGGGAGAGAGGCAGAGGCAGAGGGAGAAGCAGGGAGCCCAATGCAGGGCTCGATCCCAGGACCCTGGGATCATGACCTGAGCTGAAGGCAGATGCTCAATCAACTGAGCCACCCTGGCGCCCAACCACCTGGTCTAAAAGATACACGGAAAAGTGCACACCCATGTGTGTGATGGGTAAGGAACAGGTGGCAGAGGAGACAAGAAAAGTGATAATCAACTACCATTCTAGAGGAAGAAATCTGACTTTTCAACGGCACATCAAACAGTCCACTGATACTTTGAATGTCCTCATCTAGGAGATAATTGAAATGAAGTATTTAAAACTGCACCATGCAAAATAAGACATGAGGAAGGTGTCTCAGAATTTTTAAATGTTGAGTCAGGATTGAGATCAGTGTGGAATTGGACAAGGAGTTTGCTGACAGTGAGGGAGTGTCCATGATGCCACGTGAATGGAGGTGGTTCTCTTTCTCCTCATTCATGCCAGTCCTTGATGCGGCACCTCGGGTCCCTGGGCTGAGATCACAGGGCTGTGCTCACTGAGGGCTATGAGCTTCTACAACAGTGGGGCCATCTCCTCGGCTATGTCATGTGTGAAAATATATAAAGATGGACATTTGGTAGGGGAAGCCCAGGAATATTGGTCCATAAAAAACTTTGTTCCTCTGATTCGATGTTTTAAAGACCAGCTGGAGGAAGGGACAAAAAGTTCAAATAGAGATCAAATCTAGCACTAAAAAAAGAAAGAAAGAAAAAAAAAGAAAGAAAAAGGTCATGAAATCTATGGGGACCGTTAAATTTTCTGCCATGGACTGTTGAGGTGGATTTTGAAATAGTGTTCAGTGAATCTCTGGATATCTGTGCAATAACACTAAGGAGAATATCAGAGTCAAGGAGGAGAGCTCCCGTTGCTCCATTTCCATCTGAACTAACAGATTAAAGTTCTTAGCTTATGGCCCCCTAAGCTCTCCTGGGAACCTACACTTAAAACCAGATATTACTTTGTGTTTAAACAATTACTTTGGGGATTATCTTAAATTCACTTGGCCATGAGTTTTTGACATCATTAAAATGGCTAACTTATGCAAAAACTGCATATAGCAGGCAAGTTTTGAGTCATTTCCTTGAAAACAAATACTTGAAAAGAGTTTCTGTGCCCACTGAAATCTCTTTCTTGAGCCGAAATGAGCAAGGCTCAGCTGCACTTCAGCCCAGAATCACAGCCGTTAGAGATAATGATTTACCTTGAAGGAGGTTCCAGCTGCAATGGCAAGCCTTGACCAATGGGCCATGTACACAGGAAGTTCTCCATTTGAGACCATTATAGTCAGCCTTGCTTACTAATGGTGCATCCTGGACACAACAATAGAAGGAAAGTTAGGAGAAGAAAAAATACATTTCTCGAACGTGACTATATCTTTCCAGGGGATGGAACATTGGAAATGATCTCACGATGGCCATTTGACAAAACTTAGCCCAAGAAAAGGCTATACCATGCCAACAGGGACTTTGGCATGCGTCAGACTTATTTGTTCCTTGAAGCAAGGCACTACATACTCTTGTTTATCCACAGTTTAACCCACCAGAAATCTAAGATAATCCCTCCTCCCCAAACTTTATTTTTAAGAGAAAGAGGTAATGAAGGTTGTGTGGTGTTGGGGGATATACCAAAACACAATAGGATCTTCTTTGCTTAAGGTTCTTTTTAAGATAATGTTAGCTTTCTGTGACATTCCTTGTCCCGAAGCATTGCAGAAACGTGGGGTTCTTGTGCATTCTTAGAGATTAAATTGCACACTGTCATTTTCCTAGTTGTATTGCATTGCTTTCCTGCTCTAACCATGTCTAACCATTCCAGACAGATTTAAAGCCAAGGATAAATTCAGTGAGTCAAGCCCTAGGTGTTGAAAATAATTTTTAAGTGTGTAAAATTTCTCCCTGATAAAACTTGACTTCTGACTCCTCCCACCTTCCCTACACAACTTGCCTTAAGAAAAAGATAGGTTGATGGATCGATCTGGCTGGGCACATTGAGAAGACATAACACAAGAAAGAGGCTGACTCAAGAAACCACTGAGATCTTCATTTCTTAAAGTCATCACTATTTTGTGTTTTTAAAATTATGAAAATAACTCCATTTCCAGCTGCAGCTTGTGCTGGCTGAAGCAAGCCCAGATATATACCACAACTGCTGAGAAATGATCTGAGGAGTGTGGGAATTAAATGAGATTTCAAGTGCTTTGCCTATCATCGATACACGGAAGGCATTCAACAAGTATTAATTTCCTCAAAGTCTAGCATTAGAATCAATCTTGGGATCCTCTTCATAGTTCTCTTTAAATATACTCAGCTTATTCTTTCATTCACTTATAGATTCTTTCGCCAAATACTCATTCACAGCATACGATGTGCCGAGCCCTGTGTTGGGCATGGGAATATGGGGGTGACCAATAAGTCCCTGAACCCTCAGAGTGAGTCTAGTGTTAGTGGCATAGCAGAGATTGTTGCCCTCATGGGATGAATGGGGTCAGGAACGTGTATGAAAGAGGGGGATAGAGTCAGACAATGGTGCGAGGTAAATGAAAGGCATCTTTAGGTCCCTCAATCCACTGCTCACTGTGGTCCACACCTGGCCCAGATACCACCCTTGACTCTGTGCCCAGGAACCAGGGTGAGAATGACATTTTTTCCTTAGCTCTGGCTCAAACCCAGGGGTATGATGCCAGAGGAATTGCTGCTTTAAGACAAAGAAAGAGAACGAAAACAATAACCATAACGAAATAAAAGCCTTGAAGCTAAAGAAAAACAAAATGTCATGATTTGTGCATTTTTTTTTTTTCTACAAAACCTATTTGTTCTGTGGTGGAATATAGAGTCTGCATTTGATTTCTACAAGAGATGCAGTAATGGGTTATGTACTCCAGGGAAAAACTATTCTTAAGGGAGCGAGAACGTGATGGATTCACTTCCTCCGCGAGGTTTATAATATGTGGCAGTTCAGTGCGAGCACGTATTTGGTCTATAAACTGGGAGCGCACGGCATTAGGGGTAGCTCGTTGCCAAATGAAGAAGGACGCAGCTCTCCCTCTCGCTCTGGTTATTAGCCCTTCCGGGGATAAACAGCAAGATGTTGTGTTTGCCTGTCACGGCGATGTGCACACGCCCCGTCGCCAGCCCCGTTCCTCAGCCGCGCAGACCTGCTATTTTTGCGGTGTGAGGCCCACGTCCCATTCTGCGCTGAACTGAGTCAGGGTTCTGTCGTCCAAATGCTCCCTCTCAATTAGATGCTCTCCGATTGGCTGCTTCGCAATTAGACACCGGAGCCCTTCGTCTGCGAACGTGTCGTTTCGTGGCCCCCGGAGGCCGTTTCGTGTCCTCCCTCCTCAGAGCCTGCTGTTGAGCTTGTTGTAGCTCAAACGGTGCTAAAGAGAGGCAGAGCTGGCCGCTGGCTGGCCTCCCGGACGGCCTCGCGGGCCCTGTGCAGCGGCCGGGCTGCGGGACACCCGGGGCCGCTCCCCGGGGGCGCCTGGGCCAAGCCCACTTGTCAACTCCGGAAGGGAGTTCCTTCTACAGGCCTTGCTCGCATGAACTGATCTCGTCAGAGACTGGCTGTCCTGTTAGAAAGACACTTGCCAAGCAGTGTGTCTGTGTCAGCCCTCCGTTTGTTCTCTTCACACAATTAAAGTCTGCTCGGGAAACCCAGCTGTAGATCGTGAGGGGTTTTGGTGAGGGGAAAACAAGACTCGTACACCGCTCATGGGAGAGTAAGTTGAGGCAAGCTTTCTGGAACGCAGCGTTTAATTATGTGGACTCTTTATTTTTATTTATTTATTTATTTTTAAAGATTTTATTTATTTCTTTGACAGAGAGAGACACAGCGAGAGAGGGAACACAAGCAGGGGGAGTGGGAGAGGGAGAAGCAGGCTTCCCGCGGAGCAGGGAGCCGGATGCGGGACTCGATCCCAGGACTCTGGGATCATGACCTGAGCCAAAGGCAGACGCCACCCAGGCGCCCTATGTGGACTCTTTACATCAAACAAGCATGATGAGTTTTTTACTTGTTTATTTATTGTGATGGAATCTTGCGCCTCCCTGTCACTGACTGAAAACTTGGCTGGCCCCCTGACTTTTCTGACGACTCATGTGGAATAGATTGGCCTATGGTCAAAGTCGCAAACAGTAGCTAGCTTCAGAAATGAAGAATATACAGTCCTAGCCATGAATCAAACTTCAGACTTCTCCCAGCTGAGGCCTGCAGCTGACGGGCCACCTATCTTTGGGACAGGGGCTTGAGTCACCTTCTCTCATTCTTCTCTTGCCCTCTTTCTGCTTGCTAATTGCATCTTCTGGCCCGTCAGAGGATGGACCGAGGTGAAGGAAGAGGATATGAAGCTTAAGGTGTGGGTCACCAGGCTCCCCTTGTCCGGTGCAGGACGTGGCACGGCTTAGTGCCTGGCAGCCATTACGTCCTTGAACATATCTCTATCACTACTAGGGAGTGATAAATCTAGAATTTAGTCCAAACAGCCTGACTCCAGAACCCACACTCTTAATCGCTCTGCCTACTGGTGTTCATGAGCACAATTCCAGTTCCAGGAATTTAGTCTGAGCAAATAGGTGGACACACACAAAAGCGTACCTGGATCTTCACTGCAGTATCTCTAACAACTTGAAGAACCTGGATACAAATCTTGTGTTTGAGAGCAGGAGATTGATTCAATAATCAAAGGTATGTTAATATTTTAAAATCCAAAGCCTGTAAACATGTATTTTAAAGGACTATTCATACATAAAAAATGCAAAACAGAACTAGTAGTCAGGGAAATGAAAGTGAAAGTAAAAACCAGATGTAATTTCTCACCCCTCAGAGTGGAAAAGTGAAAAGGAGATATAACATTTAGTGCTGGAGAGGATGTGGGAACAGGCACATTCTTACATGGCTGACAAGAGTGGGGGTTTTTACAAGCTCTTTGCAAAGGAATTTGACAAAAACTTCTAAAATGTTTACAGATTAGGAATGTGCAACCCTTTGGCCAGCAAGTTGATTTATGAGAATCTATATTATAGAAAGTAAAGCATGTACATAAGGCAAAAATCTGGGAATAATTGAATGTCTGTCAGTAGGACAAGGGGGGACTAATTATGGTCTATCCATGCTGTGTTATATTAACACAGCTCTTTAAAATAAGGAATTAGGTCTTGATTTGTTGACTCAGAGGAATATCTGTGATATATTGTGTGAGGAAAGTTGCTTTCATGATAATATGTAGGGCAAGAGCCCATTTTGTAAAAACAAACAAGAATCTCTATATATGTGTGTGAAAGTTCATGTAAGGTAGAGAAAGACTTGGGTGGTTACAAATCAAGATATTGACTTCGGCTACCTCAGATGGGCAGCATAAAGGGATGTGTGTGTGTGTGTGTGTGTACATTTATGCATCTTTGGATTGTTCTGTTGGTGCAGTAAGCTTTTATATTTAGAAACTAAAATTTTTTATTAAATAAAAAATATTAAATGATATGAAAGATATTTATGATCTGTTGCCAAATGGAAAGAAAAAATATAAATCCCATTTTAAAAACTAATCCAAGGGTGCCTGGGTGGCTCAGTCAGTTAAGCGTCTGCCTTTGGCTCAGGTCATGATTTCAGGGTCCTGGGACAAAGTCCCACATCAGGCTCCCTGCTCAGCAGGGAGTCTGCTTCTCCCTTTGCCCCTCCCCCTCCCCATCCTCTTCCCCCTCCCCCTGCTCATTCTCTCTCTCCCCCAAATAAGTAAATAAAATCTTAAAATAAAATTAAATTAAAAAAATAAAAAGCAATCCAAAATTATATATACATGCATGTATATGTGTGTTTGTTTATTCGGGTGCAGAGAAAAACACTGGAAGGATTATTAAATTCAAAATGTTAATAATGATTATTTCTGACTCATGGGATTTTTATTGCCTTTGATCTGTTTGTGTTTTCCAAATATTAAGCAATTAACATATATTAATTTTATAAAGAAAAATATGTTAGAAGTAAAATGAAGAAAGAACTGTTTGTCAGGAAAGATAAAGAGTTAGGATTGAGTTTGAAGTGAAATTTTTATAAGAGGATGATGGGCAAAATGGAGGTAGAGCAAAAAGCTGAATGAACTTGGGCACCTGGGTGGCTCAGTTGGTTAAGCGACTGCCTTCGGCTCAGGTCATGATCCTGGAGTCCCGGGATTGAGTCCCGCATCGGGCTCCCTGCTCAGCAGGGAGTCTGCTTCTCCCTCTGACCCTCCTCCCTCTCATGCTCTCTGTCTTTCATTCTCTCTCTCTCAAATAAATAAATAAAATCTTTAAAAAAAAAAAAGCTGAATGAACTTAAAGATGGTACCTTCCAACAGTTTCCAACCTGAAAACACTTTCTCCATTAGAGGGCTACATCTCCTGCACCGTTCGCCAACCATTGTCTTAACAGATGACCTAGGCAGATTAGGGAGAGACCCACTTTAGAGAATTCTTTTGTTTCATTGAAGCAACATTTTCCATCTAAAATGCTCTGGCTTATTTCCGCGCCCCGCCCCCCCAAATGGTAACGTAGAAAAGGGGGGAAGATAAAGAATTTGGACTCGAAGTTGAACAAGAAATGAAGCTGAATCCAGGAAGACATGGATGCAGGACATAAACAGAGCGCAGAGTGGGCTGTGGTTGGGTTGATGACCCACAGAGGACTCCCAGTGCAATACGTGGCACGGCTTAGTGCCCAGCAACCATTACGTCCTTGAACATTATCTGTGGAGAACATCAGAGACTAAGGCACATGATTTGTTTAAGAATTGGACTTAGCTCTTTCAGTGAAAGGCACATGTGTTTGTGCCATTCACCACTTGCCACTTGCAGAACTTTGTGAGGTACATTTGGGGGGTGCCGGGGGGGGATATGTACAGCTCTCATCAAACCTTCATAGTATTAAGAGGGAAGGTGGCTTAGGAAAAATAGATCCTTTTCATTTCTTGCTCATCTAGATAATATCCAAACCCAAGCTTCAGTTATGCAGAAGGATAGTACGTGGAGAAGAAAGAAGGCAGATAATTATTATAAAATTAGAGAAATACATTTAAAGGCAATTAAAATCCTAAGCTTTGCCACTTAAAATCGTGGTTGAAGTAAACCCTCATCGATCAGACTGTATCATAAAACTGAAGCTGTGAGAGACCAAAGACCAGAATTCTTGTTTTATGGAAGGAATCTCATTCAGGAAGAGAACTGTAGTGTGGAATGAGGAATAGACAGCAATTTATTTTTTAGTGTCTGTGATGTCCGTTGTACAGTTAGAGTCCCATTGTTGTGGGAAACGTCAATGGCCCCTAATTGGTCCAGCCTAACCAGGAAGTGAGGAGTTTCGGGTTGGGGCTATGGTGCAGCTGATTGCAGCTGTTGACTGGTAGGATTTCCTGGAAGGCTGAGTTAATGGTGAAATGAAATGCCTTCTCTTTTTAAGTCCCTCTTTGTCTGATATTTTCAGTTGTTAAATCAAGGTTGAAATAGACCAAAATAAAAACCTGAAAATAAGAGCAAAAAGTAAAACCTTGGTTTGGCCTATGCTCAGTAGAATTGAAAACCCAGACTTCGGCTTCTCAGTGTCAACGAGAGCAAGTGCTATGGAAGATTTTTCTAATTAGGCACTTCTGGAGAAATTCATGACATGAAATCAAGAAATAATCCTAAACTTAGAGGCTGATTTTTTTAAAAGATTTTATTTATTTATCTGAGAGAGAGAGCCAGAGAGAGAGATTGAGAGAACGAGTGGGGGGAGGGGCAGAGGGAGAAGCAGACTCCCCGCTGAGCAGGGAGCCTGACGTGGGGCTTGATCGCAGGACCCCGGGATCATGACCTGAGCTGAAATCAGACACTTAACCGACTGAGCCACCCAGGCATGCCTAGAGGCTGATTTTTAAGGAGAGCTTCCTTGCTTATGCTTTTTTCTTGTCTCCTGTTTCAGAGAATTAGATGTGAGTATTACTTCACAAAGTCACTCTACCACTTCTTCTTAGCTCATCCTCACGTAATCCACCAACTTCTATCTCTGGCCTCTTTCTGTCCACCAGAGCCTTTTCCTCTGCCCAGAAACACACTCTAGTCTACTTCATCTTTTAAAAACCAACCATCCACCCCACCCAGAAAACCCTCCCTCAAACTCCCACGCTTCTCACTTCCTATCTGCAAGTCTGAATTCACTAGAAGTGAGGTCTGAATGTTCCTCTTCCATTGCTACTCATTCTCCCTTCAGTCATTTCCAAACTAGCTTTCACATTCATCTCCGTCAAAAGTAAAAATGACCCGAGACTACCAAATTCTCCTCTTCCCCAAGCTCCAAGGCATCTGACATTTCCATCCGTCTTGAAATTGTTCCTTGTGAGGCCCTTCTTATTTTGTCCACAGCCTCGTTCTACAGTCTTATCCTGCCTCCTCCCATACCCCATCACTCTCATTTCAGCCACATGTGCTACGGGATGTTCCCCGAGGGGAGTGAGGTCTCTTGGTCTTGGTTTATGTTGTTCCTTCTCCTGAAGGTGCTTTTCTCCTATTCCTTCACAGGGCAACGTCCTCCTGGGTTTCGAGACTTGGCTCAAAGTCTCCCTCTTTCTGAGGCTCTCTTTGGCCCTTCTCAGGAAGAACAAAGCACCCTCTGTTTTCTCCAGTGCTCACAGAACTTTGTTCCTCCTGCTTATTGTAGCCTTATCAGGTTGCATTCATAGATGTTTAAGAGTTAACTTATCTGCTTGCTTACACAGTAAGGACTGGCTCTCAGGCATTTCACCATCCCAATAGCTTCTCATGGTCCTGGGGCAAGCACTCAACAAACTTATGGTCCGTGAAGGGAGGAATGAAACAAGCCTGCAGAACGCCCCCAGGTCCAGGCATGTATGGCAAAGCCAGTCTTGTGTTGGTGTGCGCATTAAAGCAATCCCAGAATATACACCACGGCCACTGATTCTGGACTCTGTGACCATGGAGCAGAGCCACAAAGAGAACCATTTTGTCCACGTGGGGGCAGCACAGTCACTTATACAGCCTCCGGATGTTCTAGCCAGGTTTCTCACCCTGAGGGTTTGTCTAGGCTGAACTACTGAGCCCATTGCTTCCCAAGTTGAGTTTCTGCGGCTCAGACGCAAGAAGCCAGTTCTCCTTCACCACCTTTTCTAGATCCCCCCAGACCAACAGTAGAGGGCCTTATTTTTTTTCTTTTAAATAAAAATGAAAAAATTACATGAGTAATAGATACCTATTATTTTGTATTGAAGTAAAATTTGTATAGACCATTAGGTAATGGTATATACGTTGTGTATATATATATATGTACAGCTATGCAACGTTGTTATTAGACCATCTGTATGCACTACAGAATGACCCACCAAAAGTCCAGTTACCATCCATCACCATAAAATTGACCCTCTTCATCCATTTTGCCCACCTCCTGATCCCCTTCCCACCTGGCCCCATCAACCTGTTCTCTGTATCTATGAGTTTGTTTTTCTATTGTTTTGTTTGTTCATTTGTTTTATTTATTTATTTATTTTTGTGGATGCCACATACAAGTGAAATCATGTGATATTTTTCTTTGTCTGACTTTTTCACTTAGCATAGGACCTTGTTGCAAATGGCAAGGTTTCAGATTTCATTCTTCTTTATGACTGAGTAGTATTCCATTATGTGTATGTATGTGTGTTTATATATTATATATATTATATAATTATTAATATAATATAATATAATATATAAATATGCATATTATAATTATATAGTATGTATAATATAATTATATAATAAGTAATATGCATACATAATATACATATGCACACACACACATACCACATCCTCTTTAACCATTCATCTACTGATGGATACTTAGGTTGTCTCCATATCTTGCCCATTGTGAATAATGCTGCTGTAAACATAGAGGTGTGTATGTATCTTTTCAAATGAGTGTTTTCATATTCTTTGGCTAAATACCCAGAAGTGGAATAGCTGGATCATATGGTAGGTTTATTCTTTTTTTTGGTGAGGCAAATAATTTTATTTATTATTTATTTATTTATTTATTTATTTATTTTTGGTAGATTTATTATTAGTTTTTTGAGGAATCTCCATATTTTCCATAGCAGCTATACCAATTTACATTCTCACCAATCTATTCAGATCCTCTGCTCATTTAAAAAATTGGGTCATTAGTTTTTTTATTGTTGAGTTGTATGAATTATTTATATATTTTGGATATTAACCCCTTATTGGATATATGATTTGCAAATATCCTCTCCGATTCAGTAGGTTGCCTTTGTTTAGATGATGGTTTCCTTTGGCATGCAGAAGCTTTTAAGTTTGATGTAGTCCCATTTGTTTATTTTTGCTTTTGTTTTCCTTGCCTTTGGAATCAGGTCCACAAACACGATGCTAAGACCAATGTCATGGAACTCACTGCCTATGTTTTCTTTTAGGAATTTTATGGTTTCAGGTCTTACATTCTGGTCTTTAATCCATTTGGAGTAACTTTTTGTGTGTGGTGTAAGACAAGGGTCTAGTTTCCTTCTTTTGCATTTGGTTCTCCAGTTTTTCCAGCACGGTTTATTGAAGAGACTTGCTCCATTGTATGTTCTTGACTCCTTGGACATAAATTAATTGTCCAAATATGTGTGGGTTTATTTCTGGGCCTTAATTCTGTTCCTTTGATCTGTGTGTCTATTTTATTGCTTCGATCACTATAGCTTTGTAGTCTGGTTTGAAATCTGGGCGTGCAGTACCTCCAGCTTTGTTCTTCTTTCTCCAGGTTGCTTCAGCTGTTTGGGATCTTTGGTGGTTCCATACGAATTTTAGAATTATTCATTCTAGTTCTGTGAAAAATGCCACTGAAAAAAAATTTTTTTTAAAGATATTATTTCTTTATTTATTTGACACAGAGAGAGAGAGAGCACAAGTAGGCAGAGCAGCAGGCAGAGGGAAAGGGAGAAGCAGGCTCTCCGCTGACCAGGGAGCCCGATGCGGGGCTCCATCCCAGGACCCTGGGATTGTGACCTGAGCAGAAGGCAGCCGCTTAACCGACTGAGCCACCAAGGCGCCCCGCCACTGAAATTTTGATAGAGGTTGCATTGAGTCTGTAGGTGGCTTTGGGTAGGATAAAAAAAAAAAAAAATCATCTGTGCGGGGTTAATTGTAAGTTGCTTGTTCCCAAGCACTGAAGTTAAGTTTAAATCACTCACGGTATTCCTGAATAATGAAGATGCTTCCCTCACAGAAACAGCAACATCATGAATCCAGATGGGCAATGACTTTGTTAGTGGGTCCCCAGATGTGTGTAAGATGAGCCCTCAGGAGAGCCACATCAATGCTCCCTAGGGTTTTAGGCTGTTAAAGACAGGTGGGGGATTTCTCTCAGACCCAGGCATAGCACCAGGTTGTCTGGCGTCGACAGTAATACTAACTTTTGCACAAAAAATAATCTCTTTCTGCCACATTCCTCCTTTTCAGAGCAGGCAGCCACAGCTGTGGCCGGCATGGCATTTCTTTGCACTTGTTTTTAATAACGCCTCTGGAGTTAGTTTGTGAAAAGTTTCTCAACTGAGATTTTTCTTTCTATCTTCTAAAGCGTTTATTACGAGAAGATTCAACTTTTGGATTCTCTGAAGAAAATTCTTTCCTAGGAAAGGTAAGAGGTTAAAGAAGCTGTAGCTAAAATTAGTTTCTCTTTTGGCTCCGTAAAAGGAATCGTAGCTTTGGCAATAGTCAGAAGCAATAACTTAACCAGTGGTTTCAGAAATGAGCTCTTCCCTGTGATTTAAAAGTGCTCTTCATGAATCCTATTTTGTAATTACTGCCTGATTCTTAGGAGGCACTTTAAAGCTTGAGTGTCTACTAGTTTCATTCCTCAGGTGACCCGTCCCACCCTCCAGTTTGTTTGCTGATGACTATTGCATTACACCTGCTAGCCATGAGAAATCTCAATGATTAAGGATCAGAATACTTTGTTTTCATCTGGATTCCTTTTCATCTGGGGAAGCCAAAGTGTTTCTTGTTAATAATTTTTCAGTATCCCTAGAGGAATTTGGTGGTGAGTGTTAGAAGAAAATAGTTAGGTAACTCATCTCCAGGTCATTCTGAGTCACCAGCAGTTGGGATTTGCATTTGGAGGTTTGAGTGGCCTGGTTGCTTAGTTAAAATGAACTTTGACCATGACATCTAAATCTAAACCTGTCACCTGACATCATATAGGTTCAACTGGCCCGGGCCTCCATGAGTGGGAAATTCTCTGTGTACATACAGTGTGTGTCCGTATAAATATAGGAAATACTCCACCCCACAGTTAGTACTTCTTATCTGGAAAATGCAGAGAGTACAGGAGAGCTGGACCCATAATTGGTCCACAAACTTCCAATCATTCTTTGAGATTCTCATGCTCTTTGCTAAACAACAGGACCCACCAAGATTTGTAGAACAATCTGCGGCTAACATTTAGAATTTAGAATGTTATCGTTTCTACTTTTCCTAAGAGTCTGCTGTAAATGAGGCTCCATACACTATCGAAATGGAAGGGGGAGGGAAGGGGAGGGGAGGGACCTTGCTGATCTAGAGTCTAGTGTTGCCACTGATTTCTGTGTAATTGGCAGCAAATTCCTATTTTTTAGTAAAGGTGATAAGATTCTACCACGTTGATTGCTCCTGGAGCTGGGACATGGGTTGTGTAGGTAATGGGGGTGGGGAAGAAAAGCGATTACGCAAATGTGTGCCTCCCCATGATTGGTCAGGTACCACAGGCACGGACTCCTTGGGATAAATATAGGTGCTGAGGAAATGAAGTAAATGCCCTCCGGCAAACCAGAAAAAACAGACTAGAGGCCAGGGGCGGAACTCGTTTCTAGTATCTGTGCTGTAATACTCAAAGGTAATTGGACCGACATAGAAGATATGGCACCAATCTGATCATCTCGGTAGCCTGGATCGTATGTATTTGGGGGGACTTTGTTCTATTTTCGGTGCCCTGAGGATCTCCAAAGTTGTTCAGCTAAGTTTAAGTTGTCCTTTTAATTATCTCTTTGCCATCACTACTCCATTACTGCCTCTGAATGATGGCTTTGTGCATTTTTCACTTAAGGGTAATGAACTTCTCTCTTAATCTAGTCCCATCATTCAACTTTGTTCCAAGGAGGTGCCTTACAGACAATTTCCATTTTAATCAGAAGTGAATAGGACTGTTGCCTTTAAAGCGGACCATCTGTGGGTTTGCCAGGCATTTTATCAACTTTGATCTTTATTCAATTTAACTTTCTGCCAGAGCTTCCAGTAAAGTTCTTTCAAGCCTGCAGAAAGCAGAGCTCAGAGCTCAGAGCTCAGGGCGTAGGCAGTCCCCTTGCATTCCCTATGCCAGTGTTCGTCCTTCTCCGAGTGAGGCCATTTGTTTTTAGAATCCCCCTTGTGGGAGGGGTGGGGGCAGTTAGTTGGGAAGGTAAGAGAAGGGAATGTGTAGACACAGACTGTGATAATGCTGTCAGTCTAGTGACAGTGGGAGCCGGGAACCTTCTTTTGGAAGAGCCTGGAGCAAGTGCTCAACATGACTCTAGTTTGAGCCTCCTTTGTGCTGGCGAGGTCATTCTAAACGCACGCTCCCTTCCCCAGTGTTAAGAGTCTCAGAAGCCCTGATCCTGTGGACAGGGCCAGGCACTACCCACCCTGCGGCAGGACCAGGAGGCACGTGGGGAGTATCCATAGTGGCCTCGGCAGCTGGGCTCCATGGCAGGCGGATCATCGGCAGTGGATCGGCAGCAGGCAGTCCTCTGGTACCCAACCTGTGCAACCCACAGCATCGGCTTTTATAGCTTCCAGGTGACTCCGCTGGCCTTTGAAGTGGATTAATTTAGGAGGCCTGTGAATCCCTCTGTGTTTAATGAATGCCCCTTGCTCTCTGTCCAGGGACACTCCCTCTTCCTGCCCTCTGGCAGTCATCTTCTACACCTGGACAGGAAATCTTCGGGGATATTAAAGCTTCCCCAAGCTCCTGGTCTGTTCCTTTCCTTTCCCTTTCCCTTTCCTCTTTTTTTTAAACAACCTATTGAGGCACAGATGTCAGATTTAAAGTATACAGTTTCATAAATGTTTACATGTGTATTTACCTGGGATGCTGTCACCTTAATCAAGATAATGAACATATACTTTGCTCTAAAAGTTTCATAGTACTCCTTGGTAATCCCTTTTTTGTCCCCATTTCTAGACAATCACTGTGACTATAGACTACTTTGCATTTTTGGATTTTAGGTATGTGGAATTATTATTATTATTTTTTGTCTAGTTTATTTCTTTTCATAATTTTTTTGAGATTCTTCCATGTTGTTGCATGTGTCAATAATTCATTTCTTTTTATTGCTGAGTAGTAATCCATTGTATGGGCATATCACAATTTGTTAATCTACTGGGCAATCATCCCTTTTGTTTTATAAAATCATAAAGTGTTAGAGCTGTGAAGGGCTTTACAGTTCACTTAATCTAAGAAAATCATCATACAGATCAGATCACTGAAGCCAGAACACTACTTAAGGATTTTCTTGGAGATCATTTAAAATTCAGATTCATGCCTCTTCCTGCCATTCAATTCCAGTGGTGGGTTGGACCCAAGATTCTATACTTTTTTAACAGTATCCTCTGGTGATTCTAATCCAAATGTGTGGTCTAGTATACTTAAGACACTGAACCAAATGATTTAAGTAATTTGTTCAAGGTCATAGAAGGTTAGGACCAAAGCCTAGATTTAAATTCACAGTGTTTAGTTTTTTAAGTTCCAGCCTCTTCCCACTATACCATGCCAACACCAAATAACATCTGACACTCAGAAGCCTGACACTGTTAGCATGAATCATTTTGCTTTCTAATGAAAGAGAATGCCACAGCCCTGGGATTCTGAGTTATTCTCATTTATTTCCAGAAGAGGACATGGATAACAAATCCTTTCTATTATTCCTCCCTCCCTCTTTCTTTCTTTTCTTTTTTCTTTCTTTTCTTCCTTCCTCCCTTCCTCCCTTCCTCCCTCCCTCCCTTCCTCCCTCCCTCCCTTTCTTTCTTTCTCTCTCTTTCTTTCTGACTCTGTCTCTCTCCCTCCCCCTTCCTTTCTTCCTTTTTTTTTCTTGTCATCAAATATGCAAATATAAGAAGCAATGAAGAGGGACAACTGTGGTATGGAAAATTATTTTACTTCAATAAAAAGTCAAGGCCCCTGGAGAAATTTCTGGACTTCATTATGTTTGAATACAACTTTGCCCATAGGTGTTTTTACTTATTTGCTTCTGGTGTCTCATTTTCTGACTCAGCACTTTTTCTGAGTGACAGTCCCCAAGCCATAGCGATACATGGGGCTGAGTAGCACCTGCAGGGTCAAAGATGCTGAAAATTTAACCAGAGCTGAAGAAACTTTGACCTTAGAAACAACCACCACAACAAAAAATGTCATGGAAGCAATCTTATTCCCTACCTCTTTCTCTTGGTCATGTTAGGGAATAAGCCATAAAGTCTCCCTTGGTGTATTTTTCACTTGGGTTATTCTAATTTCAGTGACTTTTGAGCGGCCTTCCTCCAAACTCTGAAAATTTGAACTCAGACCGAAAAGCCTGAACCCTGACTTTATCTCTGGCGGCCAGAAATGTTGCTTCTATAGCACAAAGCTGGCGAAGCAAAGGTATCAAGATTGTGAAAAGCCAAGCAATAATATATCAGTTGAAAGAAAAGGGGAGCACAAGTCGTACTCAATCTGTCAGAAAAATTTAATTCACTAGCGTTGGCATTTTCCTAACAATACTTTCATGATGAATTGGGTAATTCAAATGTGCTTGCTACTTTTGAAGCCCTAGAGTGAGAGCGGGCTTTATCCTGAGTCAATGAGATGAAATAAGAAAGGGCTTTGAGAACTCAGAAGCTTCCTGGGGCAGAATTGTGAGAAGGCACAGTGTTCCTAGGCCCCCCAGAGGCCCTTGCTCCTCTTCTAGAATCTTTTCTTGCCCCATCTTTGCCAGGTACAGGTATTCCATTGTTTTCCTTATTGATCCTTAGTGTGAGCTATACCCCATCTTCAGTATCTGTGCTATCTACATTTACCTTTTAATATTATTTGTGGGCATAAAGGGCTCTGTCTTTGAGCCACAAGGCTTGGTAATGAGATAGAAGATTGGTAATTAGACAGAAGTTCTAATATGTGCTCATCTATCACTTGCAAGCCTCTAGGCAGGTCATTTAACCTTTATAAGCCTGTTTCCTTATCTGTAAAATGGTAATGATGATCATAATCTGCCCATTTGTGAGTGGCTGTAGGGATTAGAGATAATATATATAATGCCTGGTCCATAAATGGTAATTAAAGGAATATCAGACATACAAGTGTCAGCCATGCAGGGCATGAGAACTTTTGGACTTTTCTTTTTCTCTTGACAAGTCGACCTTTTAAGAACAACTGAAACTGGATTACCAGAATGGAGAGCGACAGTCACTTACTCAGGGTGGCTCTATGTACTACTCCCGCTGTATATCCACCTAATCTGTCTACATGGTCATTGTAATCATGGAGCTTGAGTCTTTAGAGAAGTTGTGAGAGTCGTAAAGCTGACTGGGTGAGTGTTGAATGGAGAAGGGACTCCAGCATACTTGTGAGCTTAGCTATTTCAGTGTTGCTGTATATGAAACACAATTATGAATACATGTATATACAGGATGACAAGTGATTGCCACGAGTCTGACAAAGAAATAAATCTCGTTACTTTATGGTCACACTTTTCTGATGGTACAATTCTATTTTGCCAAAATGTATATCTGTGTTTATGCACATATGCATGCTCCTCAATGGCTTATTTCTATATCCAACCCAAAATAAATACAATAAAAACTGTCTCTTTACAATCCAGTTAGTTATTTCTTACATGTGTTATGACAGAAGAATTCACTGTGATTTCTGTTCTCGGGTAATGAGAAGCTGTGATAGACATTAACAGAAGAGGCTTGAAGTGGAAATTTCCCCCAGATTTTCTCACTGCCTCCCTCCAAATTTGATATGCTGTGATGTTTTTGGTCTTATTTATTACAGTGTCTGGGTGGAGATGTTGAGAAAGAAGAGATGAAGTGCTGGAATCTAAAAATGAGTAAACAGCTGTCAACAGGAGAAATCCTGAAGAAGTGTCCTAAAGCATGGGGAAGGTTTCAAGAATTCGTTCTTGGTGCTATTGCCTATAATCAGAAATTAGTAACCTATTGAAATGGTATTAGTTAGATACCTACATTATAGATAAAGACTATGGAAGTTGCATTAAACCAATGGGAAAACATACTGCAATATTCAACCTAGAACAGATTTCCGTCTCTGGAGTAGGTAGCTTGCCTGAAGCGAAATGGTTCTTGGAAATCAATAACCTAATTAGCCTCCGGAGACTGGGTTTTCTAGACTTAGTAGAGCAGTACAGTTGCTAGAACATATGCCCATGGGCATCCACCTTAGTGGAGAGATCATTTTTTTTTTTTTTTTTGCAGGCTTTAGAGCTCTGAAGAATTCAGAAAACAGCTCTCCAGGTGCCCAACAACCATTTATCAATATTACAGTTGGACTCATTGCTCTCCCTGCCCCGAAGCTTTTGCTGAAGTCTCCTTCCAATCAGTCAGCTCACGCTCTAATCTGGTTAATACCGCTGAGCACTGGAGTCCCTTTCCTGCTGTAGCTTTTCCTCCATCCAAGGTGAAAGGGGAAATGTTTAGATTCACGAGAGGTCTGTGTTTTCCAGCGTACTGAAGCAGTATCAGACATATGTGAAAAAAAGGAAGCAAATTGTTTTCCTTCTTCAGCGGATAGATGAGAAATCTGCGTTGTTTCTCAAAATCAGGTAAAGTCAGACTAGGTATGTTTCTGTTGCACAGCTTAACTGACTGCCAGGTGTGTTAAGGAAGTTTGTTGATGATGGCATTCAGGTATCCAGAAGTGCTCAGTGTGGGCAGATAGTGGGTACACAGCATAGGGTTTGTAAGACGAGGCCCCACTAAACTCAGACTAGAAGGTTGTCTTTGCTACTACCTATCAATCTCTTTTCCTACCAATCAGAATTTTTGTGGAAATTACTGACAGTTTGAATTATATCAGTGACATGTGATAGAGGTAAAAAGATAGATTCAAGGATATTAAAAAAGTAGTCTCAAGAGGAGTTGGTGACTGTATTGGTTTCCTGGGCTGCTGCCATGAGTTTGGTGGCTTAAGACTAGAGAAATTTATTCTCTCATAGATCTGGAGACCAGAAGTCTGAAATCAAGTTGTTGGCAAGACTGCATTCCCTCCAAAGGCTTTAGGCAAGAATCCTTCCTGGCCTCTCAGCTTCTGGTGACTCTAGGCATTCCTTGACTTGTGGCTTTCTCACTCCAATCTCTGGCCTCCTCTGCTTTCCCAATCTTCCTTGTCACATCTCTTTCTGCCTCTCTCTTATAAGGTCACTTGTCGTTGAATTTAGGGACCACACAGATAATCCGGGATGAACTCATCTCAAGTTCTTTAACTTAATTATATCTGCAAAGACCCTTTTGTCAAATAAGGCCACATTCACATGTTTGGGGATTAGGACATGGACATATCTTTTTGGAGGTCACCTTTCAACACACCACAGTGACCACCTGAATACGTTAGTTTGATTGAGAAGGTGCCAGTGAGGATGAATTCCAAGTACCTGGTCTGGACAGATGGGAAGATTGTGGTGGCGAATACCTAGGGAGAAAACATGAGAACAGATGCTCTTTTTGTCATTTAGTTTTGGACACTGAGTTTAAAGTAGGAGATGGAGAAAGTGGACACTTAACCTCACCATTTTGCCTCATATTGGCGCAGTCTTGAGATTTCAATGTTATTCAATTAGCTGTCGTGAGAGTAGATAAAAGACTATAGCATTCCAGAATTGGGCATTAGATTATTATATCATCCTTGTGAAACTTTACTTTAAAAATACTTCAGGATAAGTAGTATGACATATGAGTGAAATTAATTTTTCATTTATATCCTAGCAGTAGTTAGTTAGCATTTGAAGTCTCCTGATCAGTAATCCATTCTCCAGTCATGACTACCAAGCTCTTCAATTATTGCAGTGGAAATCTGCACATGAGGATTTGCTAATTAGCATAAGAAACATGAGAAATAATTTTTCACTGCTGAAATGGGTAATATTCAACATATATTTGACCCTCGAGTCCAACCACTCTTGCATGAAAATTTATGGGAATCTGGCGAGCCCAGCTACCCAGTACCTTTGGAGAAGCCCTCAAGTGTTGAGCTCACTTAGTCCTGGGTCCCCCACTTCACAGAGCACTGTTGCCTAATCAGTATTATGTGAGAGGTGAACATTGCCATTCTTACCGTTAGAACATCATGGCATTGACCTTGGAGTAAACCTTTCATGCAAAGTGTCTGTGGGTGTATCTGAAGACAAAGAGTAGAACTTCCCCAAACTTCTCAGTTGAGGTTGACTATTTTTGTGTCTACTTGCTAATAAATGTTGGAGAATTTGGCAGAATTTAGCTTAAGACTAACTTTCCTCCTAGCCCACCACTTGTTAAGGAGGATATGGGGAAGTTGAGGTAGACTCATCTAGTTCTAATCCCCAGAGGCTATAGACTAAAAGTTCTATTTACCAAAAGTCTCAAGCATTTGTTGAATGAACACATTAGCTTGGATAACTTTGCAACAGAATCCCTAGGCCTTTGAGCCCAAAGCCCTGCAAGGACTATTGACAATACACTCTCCAGGTGTCCAAAAACAGAAAGGGTACCTACAGACTTGGATAAAAAGCTGGGATAGTGATTTCTTCATTCATAATCTGATGACAGTGGTCTGTCTGAAAATAGGTGTTATATAGTCACTGCATAAAACATGGAACTCAGTGATTTCTCTGACTGGAGAGTTTGGATCCTCTGAGAGTTCACAGAATTAAAAATGTACTAATAGTGGTGTGCTATGCATACAGCAGGCTCAGTGTTGGGGGTGTGTGTGTGTGTATAGTGTATATATACACATATGTAATATATACACATGTAATATATAATATATACATATGTAATGCATAATATATATATAATATTTTTGTATATGTTCTACTTTTATGAATAGGTATACATATATACACATATATATGCATTAATCTACTTGCATTCACAGTAGAGTGGTGCACCCATTTCAGGGATTCTTTGGCTTTAGCAAGATCTTCTATATGTATACCTACTACATACACATACCCCCCCCCACACACACACCCAAATAGTTATAAACCTAATGGTTTATAACTAATGCTTCAAAACTGGAGGACAAATGAATGATTGCTATTAGATATTTGCCTCTATAAATGGATAATGTTCTTGATGATTCAAATAATAGTTATTACTAGAAAAATAATAGCTTTCAAAATTTCAATAAACCCATGTGATTTGAAGGAGTTAACAATTTAGAAATTACAAAAAGGAACAGTTCTAGTAATTTAACAATACTGTTGTTTCTGTATATCAGAAATTCACCACCGGGTTTATACTCCTGAAGGAGTGTCCGTAAGTGGCAACCAACAGAAGGAATTTGTTGAAGAGAGAGCATGGAAGTATTATAAATGTATATTAAGGGTAAAAATCCCTAAAACATTTTATGTTTCTGAGAGTAAATTTTGCATATGAAAAAGAAAATGGCTTCGTGTCAGTTTTAGGGAAGAATGCAAGTGAAGAATGTGAAATACTAGCTACTTACTTATAACTTTGAGCGGTATTTTATTTTCTCACTATTTTTGGTGAAGGAATTAAAGACTAGGAAGGAACAGGAAACGTGCTGAGGCTTTTTATTGGAATTATTTTCTAAAGAAACATATGCAAAAACCTGAGTAATCATTTGGAATTGAGACGCCTCTTAAAGTAGAGCCATTGAGTGTCACATGGCTACCCAAGTCTTAGGTCCGAAACTGAACAATGTGAGAGGCTGTTGGCCAGAAATCTTACTCTGATAAAAGGAGGGGAAGGCAGATAAAGAAAAGGAAACAAGGGAAAGGTAGGATATTGACCTAGTAAGAAACCTTGATTCTTTTCTTGTAATCATGGACTCATAGGATCTTAGCAGCAGAGCTCCCTTAGAGGTCACCTAATTCTGTCCCCTTGATCATATGGCAGACAGTGGTCACCCTGGCCCCCCTCCATGTAAGGCAGTATTTACAGTTCACAGTGCTCTCTTTGCTACACTGCTTTCTCTCATGTTGAGTCCAACTCCCTACCTCTTTTTAGGTTTGGTGGGTTCTGGTTCTGTCCTCCGGAATACAGGAAATAACTCTCCTCCCTCTTTGGCCTGACAATCCTTCAAAGACTCAAAGAAAGACAGCTGCCATCTCCCTGCCTTGTCTTAAAATAAATGGATCATCAAGGACAGTTATATATGTCTGAGGTTTGGGACGGCAGGGACATTCTGGGGAGATGTTATAGGGGAAGCGATGTGACAACCTATAGAAGAGTCCCTATGATGGATTTATTTGTCCTCATCTCCAGTTTGCTTGGTCACAAGACTTAAGAAAAAGAATTCTAATGCTATTTTGAATGTTTTATTCTTAAGTGAAAGCTGAATAAAGTCTGGGAGTCATGAATTGAGATATGATTTTTAAATTGCTATTTTCATTTATTATTAGCCCAATGTTATTGTCCTTGGTTTTATGATGCAGAAAGAATGAATTCAGTGCAAAAAAAAAAAAAAAGATTAACATGATGTTTTGGCAATGCTTAGAGCAAACGACAAATGATTATTTTATATGTGCTTTTTTTTTTTTTTTTAAATCTCAGAGCCACAGCCTAACAGGGACTTGCAATTTGAATGCAAACTGGAGGATAGAGAAATCACCTAATCAACATTCTTTTGGACATCTGGTAGTGCTGTGCTGTCTGTAATGTACTTTAATACACTTTCTCATAGACAATGATTTCGTTTCAGTGTACAGGAGCAGTTTCAGAGTACATGCAAGAGATGGCTAGTTACTGTTTAGGAATACACTACGGGAAGAGTCATCCAACACTGGGGAGATGCGAGTCAGAGATCTACACTCTCAGACGAGCTACTTAAGCCTTTAGCTAGTTTTCTTCTTAATTTTTAATCAACACCAAAGACTTTTTCATAGTGATAATACTAGAAATATGTTTATGCTTATTAGAAATGATTTACGTATCAATAAAACTAGCAATGATAAAGAAATGTGGATTTGCTGAAAATGCTGTGCAGGCATTCCTGGTCTCGCATTCCCCGGGGTAGAAGAATCTTGCAATCCCCATAACTGTAGCCTTCAGAAAGGCACTCCTGACTTCTGACTGACTCAGTGGGCTCAGAATTTGGAAGATTTTGGTCAGTTGACTCCTTTAAAAAGTTAGATAAATCCTGCCACTATAAATAAACCTTTCATTCAAGGAGCCCTCAGAGTACCTAAAAGGATAGAGATCTGGGACTTTGTCAAGCTTACAGAACAGTTTCTTTGACTGCTTTTGTGCCCATTTGCCTGCATGTGTAGCAGAATTCCATCTGAGACTTACTTACATTGTTATCATCCTACCTGGTAGGAAGGATGTAGGAGAAAAGATGGCCCTCACCCAGCTCTAGTTATTGAAGATGTGAGATTGGAATTTTGTTCAAGAACATTCACTCTCTCCTCTGCCCCCTACCTCCCCTACCCTCATGTAAGAAGTATACTTCCCCATGCTTTGACCTTGGGATGGTCATAGGACATGCTTTAGCTAATGTTGATGAAGGATAGTTGGAAGGCAGGCAGGCAGGGACAAGGGGCCCCCGCCCTAAGAGGAAACCACCCTTAAAAGGATTTTACATTTCCCTGGAAGGAGCCTTCCACCCTTTCACACATGATAGGTAGGTGACAAAAGCCTGATTGGATGACAGGTGCAGGGAGGGTTAATCAGATTCAAACAGCCTGCCCACAAACCCATAAAAACCCCTAGACTTGGAAACTCCAGTAGCACCCCTCTCGGGTCCCCTTCCTCCTTGGGAGCTTTGTGTTATCACTTTGCTATCACTCAATAAACCTTGCTTTGCTGCCCACTACTCTGTCTGGTCTACCTCTTCACTTACTGAAGCGGTGTGACCAAGAACCATGGGCACCGACAGAGAAAAACATCCTGTAACAATGTGATATTAATGTTCATGACAAAAGCAGGGGCTTAAAATATGCCTGGGCAGGAGGCTTGCCCTCGCTCATCTTGGCCAAGACCATGAGAAGAACATGCCTTAGGTGGTGCTCTGGGACAAGGAATCTGAGAAAGAGGGACCAGACCTGGACCCAGCCCGCCACACAGACTCGGCCAGCCAACAGCAGGGCCATGGTAGTGGACCTACAGAGAGACGTAAGTGTTTATTGTTGAGTGCCACTGAGATACTGTGGCTATTACGTGGCAGTTGCTGACTGGGATATGAGGCTACCCATATTTACTCCCCAAACCTAATAATCATGAATGTCCAAATTGGATTAGGTAGTAGGCACTTTACAAATATTGCTTCATTTGATTTTCATAACAAATCTGGAGATAGGCCTTATTTTTCCCATTGTATAGATAAAACGATCACAGCCAAAAGAGATAAAACAACTTGGGCCAAATCACAGAGGAGGAACAGAAGGGGATTAGAGTCCATCCTCCTCTCCCATTTCATGGCTCTTACCGACTTGCTTAGATTGAATTAAACCTTAACTAAAGCTGTATCCATGCACAGCAGAGGGACAAAAACTGAACCCTTGACCCAGGGAGGGTCATTCATGTGCACGTTCACTCATTCAGTGTATGTTTAATGAGCATCTGCTATGTACCAGTGCATTGTGGGGATTTAATGAGAAGCATGATCAGCGCTGCCCCTGCCCTCACAGGGTCCACACTCTTATCTTAGTATAGATTTGTTTGTTAAACACATGCTTCAAGTTTTGTTTGTGGTGTAAGGATTATGGCCTCATTCCACAGTGTGTGTATAAACAAGCTCTAGACAAAGGAGTCTCCCTGTATTAAACCGTGTGACTCTTAATGCGGTGACCACTAACTAGATGGAATCCAAGTAACAGCTAATCTCACGAATGTGTCCAACTACTAATGATAAACATGAGTTGTTGCTCCACAGAGATGTCTTCCATGGTATGGGTCAGCGAGTTTGAGAAAAATAAAATTACTCCTACCGTTCTACAGGGAGGGGAAAAAAAAAACGCAATGGGATATTATAATTCTTGTTAATAAACATTATTAAACCCAGACGATTTCTGAATTTTGGAATAAAAATAATCTACTGAAAGAATGGTAAACCAGGAAAGATTAAAAATTATAATTAAAGAATCGGAATGACATTTGCTATCAGTAGCATCTCAGCAGACTATCTGAACAGTACACCACGCAAGGTAAATTATTTCTACCATAATAATGGTATTTACTCTAATACAATGGCATACTAGAAATCTAATTGCAACCTGCCAAGGATTTAAAAAAACACAGTTATAATATAAAAATGCAGGAAGAATAGATATGATCTGTATTTTTAAAAGAACATGGTAATGTTACTATATGGTTCAATTTTCAGATATCAGGATTTAATATAATAAGAAAAGACAGAGAAAATGAAAATTGGGGAGATTTTTGAATAGGTGCTTTAAGAAGGGGATTTGCGACCAAATGGAAACAGGCTGATTTTGATTACACTTTAATATGAGATAAAGTAAAGATGAAGTAAATCCAAAGTAAAACATAATTATAAGTTTCTGCATAATCCCTGGCAAAAATATTAAAGATTAGATTCCAGAATTGTGTTAGTACCTCTATAAGACTTTTACCAATCACAGTTACCCACTGTACATTAAGCATTGTCAGAAAACAGATAAAATATATTCATAGATGGGAATAATCATAAAGGTATTAATAAGATATCTGGATTTTAAAGTTTTATCTTCCTCTTTCTGAAATAGTAAAACAATAAATTACAACTTAAAATAGAAAATAATCCATAGAAACACCAGAGTGGGAGTGAGGAGACAGAATGCTAGGAATTCAGTTCTAAGTTAAAAAACAATAAGTGCAGAGTATTTTTCTATTAAGAAAGCATGAAAACACCATGTTTTATACTACCTCTTGATTTCTTTTCACAATATCTTGTGCATATGTTGACAAATTCCCATGGGAGCACATTTGGATGGGAAGACAGCGAATCATGTAGGTTAATTAACCAAGAATTCAGACTAGTAGTCTCAGCTCCACAATGGCTGAGAAAGATGGGCATTATTCATTCTAACAAAAATAACCCTCAATGTGAACAGAAAAATCAACAGCCCTTAACTTGACGATAATCGATAGATGCAGTACTACATATAGGACATATAGGTGAGAATT
Organism: Leptonychotes weddellii; assembly: GCF_054177405.1. NCBI lineage: Eukaryota > Metazoa > Chordata > Mammalia > Carnivora > Phocidae > Leptonychotes > Leptonychotes weddellii. The sequence continues at coordinate 39,153,088 of NC_138371.1, read as the reverse complement.
AGAACTTCATTTCAGGCGACTATCTGAGATTTGGGAATATCTGATTACGAAGAATCTGAAATGGGCCAGGTGTTGATAGAAACTGTTCATGAAATGTGGCCACCATCCATTCTATATTCTAAGAAACCAACAGTGTGATGATAAACCTAGTGATTCGGGTGCCTTTTTGTCTGTCTACCTCCAACACAAAAGCAGGTGGACATACACAAAATAAGCTGAAAATAACTGAAAACCTTGATGAGTGATAAGACACCATCTGCCAATGCTCAGTTGAATGTGGTTTTATGGGTATATTTTGCAGGAATGGAGACAGAGAGAGAGAGAGAGAAGATATTCTTTTTGGAAATGGATGTGGACATTTTGCAAAAGAAATTTAAAAAACAAAAAACAGAAGGCACTGTAGGTAAGGAGGTATAAGTTAAAAATTGCATTCCTATAGTAGGTGATCTCTGAAGAAATTATTTAACCTTATTCACCTTATTCATATCAAGGTATTTTTCAGGAATATGTAATTAAATAATGATAATATTAATTTCTTACACTTCATAAAGGAAAAGGATATGTTATGTTATTAAAATACTACTTTCCTGAATTCATTATTAAAGATAGTGACATTTGAGGTGTTTGGAGTACTAGAAGACCTAAATATGGTTATGAATTTATTACATTATAGAAAAATGCGTATTTTATTTCTGATTATAATGGGCAATTTGGATAAGAAGAATCATAAAAGCAAAAGTTGATGAATCTATAATCCTATCATACAGATTATGGGTGTTATGATTTTTACACATTTACCTCCAGTAATTATGCCTGTCTCTTTAAAAAAATAACATATATATATATACACACACATGTGTACAAATTTATGTTCTATTTTTCTTAATATCATATTAGAAAAATGTTCCTATATGATTAAATTTTTTAATAAAAACATTTTTAGTTGCTGTGTGATATTCCATTCCATAAATGGGCTGTACCTTTCATGTTCTATTTATTTATATATTTATTTGGGGACGTGAAGTGACTTCAGAATAAACATCTTGTATTTTGGGATATTTTCTTAACAAAGATCTTGAACACTGGAATTCCTGAGTCTAAAGCTAAATGTTTTATGTGATGCTAGGGCAGACATTGGCTCTCTGTTTGCCAGACTTGTTTGATTTTCCTCCTGGGCACAAAGAGAGAATACATTTCTCAGCCTCTCTTGCAGGTAGATGCGAACTCAAGAAGGAATTCTTTCCACGGGAATATGGACAGAAATGATGGAATGATGTACATTCCCGGTGTGGTCCGTGATCACCTCTCACACAATGCTCAAGCCTCTCTCCCCTTATCTCCCGGCTGTATGTCAATGCAAGGTGAGTCCGAAAGGCAGTTGAGAGAGCAGAGCATCTGTCAGACTCTTTCTGAAGGATTGGGGAACAGAATACCCTTGATTTCCACTGCCTCTAATTGATACTGTATGTGAGAATAAAATTCTCTTATGTTAAGTGACCAATATTTGGGGGGTATATTCATTTTAGTGTTAGCATAATCTTAACTGATGGGAATGTTGGCATTGGAGGTACAAGGTACAACTCTCTAAAAAAACCCTAAAATATGTGGAATTGGTGTTGGGGGGTGAGGCACCCGTATCAGAAGATGGGATGGTACAGACCCATGTAATATAGCGATAAAATATGTACTAAGTCTGTTGCTGGCAATAGCTCGAGGGTAGATCAAGCACTCACTGCACCTGTAGCTCTAGGGGAAGAGACTGGAAAACAGAATTTTGTAGTGTGTTGGTTTTTACTGGTTTCTACTAGGAGGATGTTAGAAGAAAAAATCAGTCTGTCAATAGTTAGATGATTTTCAGGTAGAAATAAAAAGAAATTTGGAGAGAAGAAATTTGGGGCATCAAAAAGTTGGAAAGCTAACTGTTTCTAGATCCCAAACAATAGGAACTATGATTGAAAAGGCCTTTAAATGATGGCCCAAGACCAGATTAAGGGCATAGTCTTCTTTGTCCAGACTCCCATATGATCTCAAGGATGCTGGCCTTTAGTTGTGTAAGTATTCGAGAAAGGCATGAAGGTGAGGAAGCAAGGAAAGGAATCAGGATTGATAACTATAATTAGGAAAGAATTTTGGGTGGGGTTCCTGGCATGTGGAACGGAGTAGAAGCAAATGGTTTAGAAGCCTACTAAGTAAAAACATATTGCCAAAGAAATCATATTCTGGACTAAAAATGTCTTTGAATGCTTAAGCCTTAAAATCAGCTTGGACCCCCAAGCCTGCACAAGCAACCAATGAGCTGAAAAAACGGTTTGGTTCCCTTGGAGAAAGTCTCCATTCCCACTGTAAATATGACCAAGATGGAGATGGACCAGGAAAAACCTCCCAGAGGGCAAAACCAACAACCATGGATGCAGGCTTCTTACAGAAAGCAGAATCAAGGTCAAGGCAAAGCACTTCTCCACCCTAAAGGTAGGAGTTTTCAGAATTCTTGCCTAGCACAACTGCTATAGACTAATGACTCATTCGTCCAGCATCTTCCCTTTTTTGAATAGAAGTTGGGGTTTTTTTTTTTTTTGGTTTTTGGTTTTGTTTTTTGGTGTGTGGGGGTAATTATAAAAAATGCTGTTTGGCAACAAAAAGGAATGAAGAATGGATACACGTGACAAGATGGATGAACTATAAACACATTATGCTAAGCGAAAGAAGCCAGAGACAAAAGACCACATATTGTATAATTCCATTTATATGACAAATGGAAAAAAGACATATCTATTGAGGCAAAAAGTAGATTAGTGGTTGCCTGGTACTGGGTTGGGAGTGAGGAATGGGCATGAGGGGCCTTTGGGGAGTGCTGGAAATATTCTAAAGCTGGATTGTGGTAGAAGGTTATACAACCCTGTTAATTTAGTAAAAAATTAACAGAATTGCATACTTAAAACAAGTAAATTTTATGATATGTAAATATATTTCAATAAATTTTTTTGCTTGTTTGTTTTTAAACCTGCTGGTGAACACAGAGGAAAACAAGCACTTTCATACCTTAGAGTGAAATTCTGCTTAACCCTTTTGGGGACATCTAGTAACAGATATAAAAGTTTCAAGTGTTTGTATTCTCTTACCCGGCAGTTCTACTCCTAGGAATTTACTCTAACGAAATAATTGAATACATGCTACAAGGTTGTTTCTTGCAAAGTTGCTTACAATATTGAATGATTGAAATAATTTAAATGTCTATCAATAGGGGATTGGTTAAATACATTAGACTATATCCAAACATTGAAATGGCCTACAAGTGTGATCTTACCATGGAAATCTTAATGTATTTATGTGGAAAACTATCCAACAACAACAAACATGAAGTTAAAGTATGGTGTTTATGGGTAAAATATGGGCCCATTTATGTTTACAAAAACATGGGAGTATAAGGGTGGAATATACCAACTTTCACTTTTCCTAAAATATGTGGATTTTTTTCAGCCACCATATATTATCAAGACAATAGCAACAAAGACATGTACATTTTGGAAATAATCTGTCATGTTAAATTGAAATAAAAATCAGATTAAAATTTCATGTCTTTGATATGTTTGTATGGGTGGCCTTAATTTGATTAAATTCAGAGATATCCCCCCTCCAGTTCGAAAATAGTTAAATTTATGTTCATGTGTGTAACTCATTTGCTTTTAAGTAACCCATTTGACATACATTTTTATATTTTAATTTCTTCGACACTGATGAAGTAAATCTTATAATTCACCTTCATTTAATTTTTTCTGTGGACTGATTTTAATTAATAAGTAATACCATAAATAAAATCTGGTGTGTGTTCTGGAGGAGATTTGACACTGTGTTACAATGTATGAGTTCTTAGGGTCTTTTAACGAAATAAGCTAAAATAGTCAGATGTGGTTTGGAGTAGCAGTCACTCTTCTTACCCTTCACAATTACCTGAAAACAAACTGAAAAGAAAGTGTTTAGAGGTTAGATTCCTACCAGCAGGTAAAGGCAGAAAGAACGTGTACATTTCCTTTATATGCAGAAGTAAATATTTGAGGAATTTTTACATCAAATAGCCTGGAAGAAGTAAATGTGACTCGAATAGTTCTTTCTTACAGTATGTTACAAAAACATCTGCTTAAGAGATTAGGATATTTGTTGATAGGTGCTATGATCCAAAGTAAAATATCTTTCTTTACATATATCAATCAAATCTAGCATGAAAATGAGTAAATATATCAGGTCGTGTATCAGAGTTTTCTGAACAGATTGAAGTCACTACCAGGGGCATATAACAGAAAAAAAAAAATCATCCTCTTACAAGGCAATTATTTTCAGAGCTCCTCTGACATTAAGCAGTAGGGCTAAGGCTGTGTGTTAGAAAGTAGTAGTGCTTTGCAGTTTATTTCAAAAAGGAACAAAAATAGTATATCAGTAGGTAATCTAAGTTCCTGGTTATGTAGGTCTCAACAGAAAACTGTGGTTTAAAATAATAAAACCTGAATTGAGTAGTGTCTGACAGATGAGTAATTAGACATTGTGTGGAAACAATGAATATTCCTGACAATAAAAATAGGGTATGTAGATGTGAGGAACAGAGAAATATTTGGATATGAAGCACGGAACATTAAGTGCCTGAAAACAGAAAACACTGGGGCTACTTGAGAGAGAAGGTACTGAACCTTTTGTTTTACTTAATATAAGAAACTACCATTCCTTTGAATCTTTCTGTAAAAAGGAAGATTAAGGGCTTGTCTTGCAATTTACTATGAAACTACCATGCATTTTTAAACAGACAGACAGTATTTAGAATTGTATCATCATTTCCAACAGGTTACCATTTGCCCCTAGCACAAACATCGAATGGGAATGTCCTATCTTTGGACTGGACAGTATGTTGTGACATCATATTCTTATTTCTCTAGATCAGATGCCATTTTTGAGCTTCACCTTTTAGACAGGAGACACATTTTCTTACGAGGGGATCCTAGAGTCCAGGGGCAGCCAAAGGGTTGGACATCTCCAGATCACCATTACTGCCCCTTCTCCCCAGCATTTACTCACACTGCTTCTTCACTGTTATTTTGGCCTTGAGGGCAGAGGTTCAAAACTTTGGCTGCACATTGGAATCACCTGCAGAGGTTGAAAATTTTGTTAGCTGGCCTCATCACCAGCAAGTCAGATGTAAGTGGCCTGAGGTGGGGCACGGGGACTCGAAGTCCCCATGTGATGTTAATGTGTAGGCGATATTGCAACCCATTTTCAAAGTATGATCCTGACAGGCAGCAGAGAGGGAAGCTCCACCCCAGACCTCCTGAGTCAGAAACGCTGGGGGAGAATCTGTGTCCTTGCCTTTTTTTTTTTTTTTTTAAAGATTTTATTTATTTGACAGAGAGAGACACAGCGAGAGAGGGAACACAAGCAGGGGGAGAGCGAGAGGGAGAAACAGGCTTCCCGCTGAGCAGGGAGCCCGATGCAGGGCTTGATCCCAGGACTCTGGGACCATGACCTGAGCCGAAGGCAGACGCTTAACGACTGAGCCACCCAGGCGCCCCATGTGTCCTTGCCTTTTTTAGCTCCTAACGACCAACAGCCTCTCTTGGCTTGTGGCTCCCTCCTCCATCTTCAAGGCCAGCAGTGTAGCACCTTTAAAGCTCTCTCGGATTCGGATCCTTTCTTTCTTCTGTCACATCTCTTTTCCGATCCCTGAGCCTCCCTCTTGAGAGGAGCTCTGTGATTACCCTGAACTCATCCAGATAATCCAGGAGAATCACCCATCTCAAGCATCTTCTTTGTATCTGTAAAGTCCTTCTTGCCATGCAAGATTCACAGATTCTGGGGATTAGCATGTGGATGTTTTGGAGGGGCCATTATTTATCCACCATACATATCAAGAGACAGAAGAAGGGGGGGAGCATTTTCTGATAGGAGACCTTTGGAGACTAGACGGGTGGAGAGTTGAAATGTAGCTCCTTGGGGGCAGTTTGTTGTGTGCTTAAAAATCACTTGAAAATCTGTAAAAAGTGCATATTCCCGAGTCCTGTCCCCAAAGATTCTGACTCAGTGGTTTAGTTTGGGGATCTGCATTCTACATGTCAGCGCGCTCACATCTCCCCTTCCCAGAGGTACTGGGGGCAGGTGATCCACAGACCACACCTGGAGAGACGGCCAGGGGGAGGTGGTGAGAGCTCAGAGCCTGAGACCGCCCCGACAGCAGCATCATTAGAAACTCCAATAAACAGCAGAATTACTGGGAGGAAATGTGAAAGATACAGTTTTCCTGAGCCCCATTCCAGGAGCTTGTGATCTCAGAGGTCTGGAGAAGGCCTTCTAGGTAATTCTGATTGAGCATGATTGCCCAACCTCAGAAGAATTCCTCAGTGTTCTTGGCAGTTCTATTTGATCCGGCTCTAGCCGGCATATCTCCTATTTTCCTATATTAAAAAAATGATTTTCCTCGCTAATATTCTTTCTCTTTGTGACTGATTAAATGATGGATCGTGTTAATTCCTTATTTTGTGTCCCTGATGGCTCTCTCAGAGCCCGGCACACAATGGGTACCCCATAAATGTTTCTGGAATAAATCAGTGGTTCTCAGACTCTATCTACCCTGTGTCACAATCACCTGGAGGGCTTGTTAAAACACTGATGGCTGAGCTCTGCCCCCAGAGCTTCTGACTCAGTAGGCTTGGGTTGGGCCTCAGAATGTGCATTTAAAACAAGACCCCAGATGAAGCTGGTGCATCTGGTTGGGGGAATCACACTTGGAGATCACTGGAATATATAGAGTTTGAACTGTTAAAGTTCTAATTCTTTTATTACAAAATGAAAATTTTTATATGTGGTTCAAGGATTTAAAGCTCTTCCCAGTTTTTGAATTGTCCTTATTTTTTTCATTATTTCTATTTTTTCCTTTTAAAATTTTTATCCTCTAGAAATTGAAAAAGAAAATCATATTTCTCCAGTAATAGCTGTCCTATAATGTTTTATTGTTTATTTCTTCTCTATATGTGAATTCTCTAGTGACAAAACAATTGAACAATTTAGGGGAGTTCCTATTGGTAAAGAATGTTTTTAAACTGGTATCTTCAGCATTGTGGATACATAATCTAACCGTAAATTATCTTTTAGCCTGAAACTTTAGCTTGATTTGCATTTTTGCTTGGTTGGTTCTTTGATTTTTTTTTTTTTTTTGGTCATAGTCCTCAAAGGGGGTGAAAACATAAAGGAAAACAGTCACATACACATTATGAGACCAGTTCCCACTAGAAGCACAAGACAATTAAGAAAGATAAGTCTTACCGGGCCATTTGCCCAATCTGCAAGTATACACTGAGACCTCGCAGTGTATACTTTTTATTATAGAAACATAAAATTCATCCAGTATACGTTTTTCAGGAAATTTTATTTCTTCAGAAGAAAGCTGACTTTTCCCTCTGTATTTATCCAGCTAGAAATCAGACATAGGGGATTGATAGCCCTTATATCTACCTCTTCAACCTAAGAAATACTTCTCATGATTTAAAGGTAGCTTTCCTTATTCATACCAAATTATAACAGTATGCTTTCCTCATAAAATACTCCTCGAAGCGTGCAGCAGCCTTGCAGGCAGGCTTATGCCTTTGAATCTGGGCGTAGTAAGTTTCCGGTGGTGAAGTAATAAAAGGTATTGATTTTATTTATTGTACTCTCATGAAAAGGCGGTATAACTGGATTGATGGAATGGAGGATTACTAAAAATATTTTTATAGGGCTGGGAAATTTTAATCTTGTAGATACTGCTGAATTTGACCATAATGTTGTGCTGAAAGGAGGCATCTTGTAAACAAACGTACACAATGAAGTACCCTTGCATGGCTGTTAGGTGTCGATACATTTTTATTGAGTGCGTTCCATATTTTCAGCACTCTGTTAAATCATTTTCTATCTTTTTTTTTTATTATTTGACAGAGAAAGACACAGTGAGAGCAGGAACACAAGCAGGGGGAGTGGGAGAGGGAGAAGCAGGCTTTCCCGCTGAGCAGGGAGCCCGATGCGGGGCTTAATTCCAGGACCCTGAGATCATGACCTGAGCCGAAGGCAGACGCTTAACGACTGAGCCACCCAGGCGCCCCTCATTTTCTATCTTGAAAGGGTTTTTTTTTTTTTTGCCTTTTGCATACCTTTAAAAAATACAATTTGGCAAAAAAAATTGGTAAAAATATTTTTTATCATCACCCAAAGTAGGCATATTCGAGTTAGAAATTTTAAGATATAATTTGCATACAATGAAAAGCACAGATCATAAATGTACAATTGGATAGATTTTGACAGAGGCATACATTCCTGTACGCACCCTTGATGAGCAAGTTACAGACGTTTTCATCACCAAGAAGTTCCCCCCAAATGCCTTCCCAATCAACCCCTCTCCCTCCCACAAATAATCACTGATCTGATTTCTGTCTCTTCACTCTTTTGGTGTCTGGCTTCTTTCACTCAAGCACTGTCAGTGCTTTTGAGATTCGCCCCTGACACTCATTGTATGGGGCATGGGCATCACGGACAGGATCTGAGGATTAGCCTTTATTTCCTCCACTCCTCCCACGCTGAAGCCATTTCTCCTTGAAGTGCAAGCCTTGGACTTCCTTCATCAGTATCACTAGGGCCCCACTATCATTTGACCGTATTAGATCCGAATTTAAATACAGCGTAGAGGACCTATTATTTCTAGCAAGCTCTGGGATGCTGATTACATTAGTGATTGACATTATTGCTTTAAGCAAATATTCTGTGAATATAAGGGGTTAAGGAAAGGGCTAGAAGAATATGAAACAGAGTGGCCAAATTGTTCCCAGTAATTCATGTTGATGGATTGAACTGAGCAGGTTTCCAAGAATACCACGGGCTGCAGACAGGTGAGGCGACAGGAGCAGGAGTCCTGGGGGCCAGGCCTAATTAATTAGACAGGAGCTAGAGAACTGGACCGGAGCATCTTACCTCTCCTTTTCTGAGCCAGAAAGGACGGATTTGGGCAAAACATAAGAGGAAAAGGAGAAGGGAAGAAAGTGAGACTGTTAGTTTGTGGTGTCTCAAAGGGAGAGAAAACAGATTTCAGTTTACCTAAAGAACCAAAGCCCTTTCTTTGCTTTTTCCTGATCATTCTCCTCCCACCTGCTGCCTCCCCGAGGGCTGCATGCCTCACCTGTGTTTTCCTTGTGGTTGCCTCCCAGCAGAAATGAGTATAGCTCAAAGAAGAGCAAGCGTATCAGGACTCCCGAATCACTGGTTGAAAAACACAGGCGGAAGAAAGAGGACCTTTTCTCTCCTGGATAGCAATAAGGTGCTTAAATACCAACGTGATAAGAACAAGATAAATAATAGCAACAAGCCCTGTGATGCACTCAAAAATGTCAGGCTGGTGCCACATGCTGTCCGATGGAATGTTCTGAATGATCTCGGGGCTGGGAGGGAGAATATACTTTTCATTTATACGATTTATTTTTTTCAAGTGCCAAACGGCTGCGAAACCCTCCCATCGCTGCAGTGAAGTGTCCGGCCGTCTCAGGCTTGCAGTTGCTGTCGAGACCCTGAGCACAGATAAACAGGAGCCTCGCATTTCACCAGTCTTGGCTTCGAGCGCCTGGGGGCACATCTTCCCGGCTGACGTCACCCAGCAGTTCCGGAGAGCGGGGCTCAGAAGGAAGGTCTCTGGCTCCGCTCTATCAACAGGCCAATGCATCCCCACTCTCTACTCTTCTTGGGCCTTTTCTCCTCTCTTCTCAGGACAGGGGTGGAGGGGAGACAGGGTAACTGAAGCCGGTCTGACCATTAACCTAGCTAGACCTTTCCTCTTCCTCAAATGAGAAGCTTTGGCCTATACTTAGGTCCATTGGGTATTTTGGAACATAAGGTATATTCCCTATCGTTAACTGGAATATCGTCTCACAAAAAGACAAGGAAATCGTCACCTTCATTCAGTGCCTGATTGTTAGTAATAATATTACTATATTTCATTATACTATATTATATTGATATCTTAAAGTTATTATAGTATCCTATATTATAAGTATATATTACTAAGTATAGTATAGTATACTATAGTATAATATAGTAACATACAATAAGTATGTTAACACTGTAATGATGTTAATAATGTTGGTAAGAACCATCATTTTCACTAAGAGAAGGAAGCTATAAATATAAAACTTAAAAAAAACACATAATTTCCAAAAATTTTATTTATTTATTTTTTAAATTCAAGTACAATCAATGCAGTGTTGTATTAGTTTTAGGTGTATGATATAATGATTCGACAATTACCAGTAGGTTATTTTGATTAGGTTTAAACTATTTGAATATTTGAAATTTGAATTTGATATATCTAATATTCAAATATATTTGAACTGTGAATATGAATTTGTTAAAATTTAAAATGTTAAAATACCTCAGTTCTGACCACAGAAGAGCCCCAGTAGCAATGACAACCAGTAATAATGAGAATGTCAGCACCAAAACGGTGGTCTCTGACTACCATTCCCCACTAAAGGAAGCAGGGATTCTTGGAGAGATCTGGTTCCAGGTTTGGAGTGGCAAATGACCAACCGAACGAGATCATTTTGTTATGCCGGCTAAAGGTGGACAATTTTACTATCAACAGGAAAAGTGATGGCAATTTATTGAAACACTATAACTAAATAAATATGCCTGAATTTATAATGATACTCAAAAGAGAAAGACGAAGTAACAAAATTCATTTATCACTATTGGAGGTAGTCTATTAACTTGTCCTCCGAAAATTAGTAATTAATGGGAAAAATAAGTCTTGATCTGCTTTTCATGTGAAAACTCTATTTTAAAAATGTTAAAATATAGCCCTAGTTAGTGAGGGAAAGTGTTCTTACACAAGTATTCTAGCTAGTAAATGTAGAAGAAATGATAAAATTAGAAAAATTCACCATTTTACATCTAATGAAATAACCGATTCAAGTAATAAACATTCATGGAAGCTAAAACTAAGAAGCAAAATATTAATGAGGAACTGGATATTATTCCACGGGAACCAAAAGGTCACTCCACAACTTTACAACTAGGAATCAGGCAGTCATCATCTCGATCTACTGATCAATCAGCATCATTAAAGGCAGGGCAAATAGATACCATGTATTTCCTGGTGTGATGTCCTAAGAAGTACAGAGGAGTACCTGTGAGACATCCGTGGCAAAAACGTTAGCCCGGAATCTAATCAAGCCTGTATATCTAACTTCTGGGTTACGGAAACACTGGAGATGGGAACCATGTTGAAAAAATCAGCAGAGTCCAGAATGTTATGGAATAAGTGACCCAGTCTCCTAAGAAGGCAATGCTTGAGAAGAGGGTGAGAGCAGAGATGAACATGCAGATAAAAAGAGTCATAAGAGACATATCAGTCTCAACAGCAGCAGCAACAAAATTCCCCCGTTAGTTCATTGTATATCTTGAATTTTCACATGTATTTTGGCACAGGACTGTGGTTGGCCTGTTGACTGATGGAGGGCTTCTTCCAACCTCTTGTGGAGGATGTCGCTGGCTGGGGATTCCTGCATCCCTTCCCAAATTCTCTGCCCTCCTCTTCCCTCCACCACTGAAATCCAGACGACATAAGTTCATGAAACTAATAGCAAGTAGAGGGGCATAAACAGACAGAAAGAGTTCTTACTAAAAATGGAGCGTATCTGAGGCAGTCAAAGATTCTGGGGGGTCGCAGAGTCCAATGCTGTAATAAAAACCAGGTCATTTTGTGACCAATAATAACAGCTATAGTTACATATGCTGAGATAAAAGTAGCCAAATTTCAGGCTGCATGGTAGAAATCATTGTGCATTGTGCAGGACTGTGCTGCAGGCAGCTAAAAAGACATGTTCCCTGAACTGTGTGTAGAATATTAATAGTCTGTTAGAGCTCTCTTAAGTGTCAAATATAGGTAGCTCTCATGGCAATAGTGGTCTAAAATACAAACCCCATGTAATCAGGCTCCTCTGTTTAAAATTCAGAACGTGCTTATGTACATGTACATGAGTGTGTGTGTGTGTTTATGTGTATCTGGTTTTATTTAACTTGTAGTCACTCACACTGACAGAATTATCTGACATCTTTTTAACAATTTTAATTGGGCGAATTTCTTAGTGAATCATAACTAGATGCTGAGCAATTCTAAGTTAGTGGCAGAGACTAAATATCTTTAAAAAGGAATATTAGGGTATAAAATAAACTTAATTATGTAACACACCATAATCTACCTAGATTAGGGATGGTTTCCATTATTTATTTATTTATTTTGTTAGCAGATTCCTTTGAGAAGCTTCTTAATATTTAGGATTCTCTTCAGAGAAAGACATAAACATATGAAAAACTAGTCAACAATTTCAGAGGATTCTCCCTGACTCCCCCACAGAGGCAGATTTCATCTTCCAAAGATGGCCACGATAATAGTTTCCATCCCACGTGCTTCTCTGCAGTGTGACTTGCTGCTCCCTAATCAAGAGGTCAGCATCTAATTCTTCTCCCCTTGCTTCTGGGAAGGCCTGAGTGATTTGCTGAAACAAAAGAATGCAGAAGAAATATTCTGGAACTTCTGAGATTAGATCATAAGAGCCTTGTAGCTACCACCTGGGACTTTGGAACACTCCCTCTTGGGACACACCCTCTCAGGACACCCCATCTGTGAGTGTAGCCACCATGCTGTGGGGGTCACAAACTATAAGGAGAGACCACATTTGGCCACTCAGTTTGACACATTCAGCTGGGCTCATAACCAACAACTACACCAACTGCAGGTCCTGTGAGGGAGCCATCTTGGACACTCAACCCAGTTGAACTCTCAGATGATTCAGCCTCAGCTAATATCTGAGTCTATCTTTCTCACTGAGCTGTTAGACTGCCTTGAAATCACATTTGCAGTGGACTTATTGTCTAATATTGTGAAAGTTACTTGGTGCTTACAGGAGAGGCACCATGAGAGAGCTGCTCACCTGAGGCCAGCTGACCCACAGAACCATGAGTGATGATAACAAATTGTTGTTTTAAGCCACTATGTTTTTGGGTGATTTGTTACATAGCAATAGATAACTATAACACCCACCTACCCCTGTTGAGAACCACTGCTCTTAATGATTTATTGGGAAAAGGAGATCAAGGTAGTAGATTGTAGTTAAAAATTCTTAGATCCAATAATTTACTAGCTGTATATTTGTATGTTTTATAAAAATCACTAAATTTTTGCAATCTTTACATATGTTCTGATTTGAGTGGTTTGGTTTTTTATTTCATTTACAAATCAACAAGGGTACAACTGGCTATTCAGAGGGGTTTCCTACTACAACCAGTAATTCTTATATAGTGTTTGGTATCATTCTATATTGGATTTGGATGGTTCTCACATTCAATTTCTCCTCCCTTCTTCTCTTTCCCCCTCTTCTCTTCTGGTGTCCTCTCATGGCTACCCACCCACGTATACGTGGTCAGTATCTCAAATCCTCATATCACCAACCAACCGCCTAACCCTGACGCTTTGATTTTTTATGCCAGCTAACACTGAGAAGAAAAACCTTTTGAAAATAATTGTTTCTGTGCTTTGACCCAGAAATTCGACTTTTGGGTGTTTTTTTTTTTTTCCCTTAACAATGAATGGTTAATTCAGATAAAAATGTAGCTACAAGGATGTTTGTCATAGCATCACATATAATAGGAGAAAATTGGAAATAATCCAAAAGCACATTAATAAGAGACTTAATAAATAATGGCATTCTTACACTACAGAATACTATGTAACAGTTAAAATGAGATAAAACTATATTGACCTGGAAAGATGTTCAGGATGTTAGCAGATGTGATGTGAGTAAGGTTTTAAATGTGCTTGCAGAGTTTGGCCTGGCTTCTGGAGCGTCTGTGATGTGCCATGAGGTAGTGGCCATCTGTCCAGGTGATTACTAGTCCCAGAGTGAGGGACATGAAGAGCAGAACTGAGCTTGAAGCAGTCAACTCAGCCAGTGCACAGACCAATGAATAAGAAATGAATGTTTGCTGCTGAGAGTCATTGAGGTTTGTGGATTGTTTGTGAAGTGAAAATCTGACTAATACTGTCTGATTCATTACTCATTAGTTATGGTGATGTTTGTGTAGCTCTCCTATGCTAAAAATATAGAAACGGGAAATCTCATTAGATGTAGAAAGAAGTGCTATGGATTACCCTAGGTAACCAGTAAATATATTTATACTGCTTTATGAGTATAGTCATAAGTTTGAGAGGAGTCTATTTATCTTTCTCACTGAGCTGTTCGAATGCCTTGAAATCACATGTGCAGTGGACTTATTTCTAATATTGTGAAAGCTACTTGGTTGATGTTAAAATGAATGAGCCAGACTTCTATGCTCTCCCTTCCTTTACTATTCTTGTCTGACGTATGGTGTCACATGTGATTATATGCATTTCTGTATGTGATTTCCAAGTCTTGAAATGCAAATATATTTTTACCTATAAAATGGGAATCTTTTGTTGATGTAAAATGTTGCTGTGGTAAGTATTCTACGCCTATTGTACACTTGGTTCCATTTTCCATAAGTACTTAGAATCTGGTTCTATTAGTGAAGGTGTATCATTTCCTTAAAGCAAGGTTCTTAACAATGGCACTTTTGACGTTTTGGGCCAGATGATTACTTGTGGGCAGCTGTCCTGTGTATTTTACCATTTTGGCGGCCTCCCTGGCCTTAGCCAAGAGTAACACTCCAGATCCCTGAGTCCCTGCCCGCCACCATCTGCAGTCACTGACAATCAAAAATCTCTTCCGACACTTCTGTATGTTTTCTGGGAAGCAAAATCATCCAGATGAGAACCACTGCCTTAACAAGTGAATTTTAATGGTTTTCATACCTGGTTACACATTAGAATAATCTAGTAAGCTTTTAAAAAATATCTTATTTTGAAATAATTTTAAAATTTACTGAAAAATTCAGTAATAGTACAAAGAACTCTTTTGTACCATTTATTTATAATATATAAATATTATATATGGAGTATAATATAATATTTTCCAGATGTACATTTTCATTCTTTTTCTACATGTATGCATAGGTACTTTTTTTCTGGATCATTTGGGAATAAGTTGCAGACAGTATGACCCTGTACCCCTTAATATTCAGTGTTTATTTCCTAGAAACAAGAATATTCTTTCACATAATCATGGTTTGAGTAACAAAAATAGGAACTTTAAGATTAATACAATATTATTAGCCAATCCACAGTCTAATATTCAAGCTTTGCCAGTTATCCCCCCAAATGACTATTTTTTCACAGACCAGTTTCCAGTGAAGGACACTTATTGTATTTTGTTGTCATATTTCTTTAGTCTCCTTTAATCTAGAGCAGTTCCTCAGCCTTCCATTGGTTTTTTATAACCCCAACATTTTTCAAGAGTACAGATGACTTTTTTTGGAGAATGGCTCTCAATTTGGATGTGACCACTATTTCCTTATGGTTGGATTCAGGTTGTGCAGTTTTGGCAGGAATGTTATGTGAGTGATGCTGTGAGCTTCTCAGTGCATCTCATCAAGAACCACATGATGTGGGTTAAATCTTTTATTGGTGATATTAACACTGATCATTTGGTTAAGGTGGTATATTTTTTCCTAGGGCTACCATAACAAATCCTGCAAATTGTGTGGCTCAAAACAAAAAGTTTTCTCTCACAGTGAGGAGGCCAGAGTCCAAAATCAAGATGTTTGTCAGGGCTGTACTCCCTCTGGAAAGTCTAAGGTATAATCCTTCCTTGTATCTTCTGGCTTCTGGTAGCTGTTGGCACTTCTCGTAGCTTCTCTGCTTCTGGCTTCACATGGCCTTCTCCTCCTCCTCTCTGTCCATTGCCTTCTTCTCTTCTGTCTCTTGTAAGGACACTTGTCATTGGATTAAGGCCCAAGTAATTCAGGATGATTTCATTAAATCTTTCACTTGATATCTGCAAAGACCCTTTTTCCAAATAAGGTCACATTCACAGATCCTGGGGGTTGGGACATAAACGTATCTTTTAGGGGCACCACTCAAGCCAGTACAGGTCATGCCTGCCAGACTTTTCACTGTAAATTTACTCTTTTCCCTTTATCATTAGGATGTTATTTATGGGGGGATACTTTGAGACGATGTAACTATTCTTTCTATTCCTCATCAAAATCTTACCTATTGGTTTAGCATCTATTGATTATTCTAATTTCATTATTGATTTTCTGATTTCATTATCCCTTCCACATTTATTAGTTGACATTATTTTATAAGAGCTTTTCCTTCCTCCTTCCTTACTCTCTCCTCTGAATATATCAATATAAACTTATTTTATTCAATGGATTATAATCTATTATTATTATTTTATTTTCATATTCAAATTTTCCCAGATGTGGCCAGCAAGAAACCTGTCAAGCAGAGTTCTGCGTTCTTTGACATGACCTCAATCATTCTTTGGGCAATTTTCTACTTTCTGGCACAAAAAAATGTTCTGAGTTCATCTTATATTTTCCCCACCCCAGCCCTGGGATCAGTCCTTTCACCAAGGATCCTTGGTTCCTCTTAGTGGGGAATGATATTTAGAAATCAAAATCTGGGTGTTTGAGAAATTTTTCTAAATATTGTGTGTCCATTTTATTGGCAAAAAAATAAAAATTATAATGAAAAATAAATCTGACCAGGGTGCCTGGGTGGCTCAGTCGTTAAGCGTCTGCCTTTGGCTCAGGTCATGATCCCAGGGTCCTGAGATCGAGCCCCGCATCAGGCTCCCTGCTCAGCGGGAAGCCTGCTTTTCCCTCTCCCACTCCCCCTGCTTGTGTTCCCTCTCTCGCTGTGTCTCTCTCTGTCAAATAAATAAATAAAATCTTAAAATAAATAAATAATAAATCTGACCATAACAGCTGTTGAAGAGGATATAGATCTACAGGGATCAATCCTAGTGGGAATGAAAATGATGTATCTACTTTGAAAAAGTTTGATGCAACACTTTGACATGGTCTCATAATTATGAACTTACTCATATTCTTCTTGCTAGCAATATAACTGAAAAGTATCTACTCAAGGGAAATTATTTCCAATGTGCTCCATGAGACGTGTGCAAGGATGTTCCTAGCTCAGTACTCTCAGAAACAAACTCCTTTCTAATGTAGTCTGTCTTGGTCTCTGAGGTGCAAGGGGGTGCTTTGGCCTCACCCTCATATTCTAGGATTCTCTCAGTGGTGTCTTAATACTTGAACAGATATTAGTTAGTTAGTTGTTCTTGTGAGGGGGAGAGAAGTCAGGAACAACCTACATTGCCTCTTGGTGATGTCACTCCCTGAGAAGCTTTTTAAATAAAAAAAAATTTGAGCCCTACTTTCGGAGACTGTAAGTCACAAGTTCGTGTGTGTGTGTGTGTGTGTGTATGTAAGCTTTCAGGTAATTCTGTTGCATAGCAGTGTGTAAGGGCTACTGCCCTATTGCATTTAAACCATGATTTAGTTTATACTACATTTTTCAAAGCATATTTTTTTATCTAAAGGAATAAATAATTGCCTTATACCATAATTACTGGATACCAGAAACCTAAGCAAGATAAAACCCATAATCTGAAAAAACATGCTAGATAATCAGATGTCAGAGATAAATGTCTAAGGTAGAAAATGTGTTCCATAATGTAAAGTAATTATTGATTACAAAATCAAGTCAACTTAGATTCATGTCTAGATATAATTACATTCTCAAGGAATAAGGTGGAAATTTTACTTTTAAGTTGCATTCCTCTGACTATAATCTCTCTCTCTCTCTCTCACACACACACACACACACACACACACACACAAGAATACATCACTTTATGGGAAGGGGTTTGGGGAACACAAGAGTTTTCACAATGGAATAGAAAAATCATCTATTTCAATATCCATTGCTTGGCTATCTTCAATAATAGATAACTCAGAGAAGGAACAAAATTCCTTCAGTGAAGCCAACTGTACTGTTGAATAGCTTTATCACATTTTGGTCTTGAACGTGAGAAAGCATTTTTCCCATATGAAATTTCGGGTTAATCTTTTTTTATTTCTTAAAAAAGAAAGAACATTCCAAGGAACTAACATTTATATCTTGAGGAAGAATTTCTTGTTCTATCTACAGATAATTAGTATATATACTGAAACTTTAGGTAACTTTGTCTTGGTAAAAAGGAATACAATATACCTCCTCTTTCAGATGGTCTTTCTTCCTCCCTGAAAATCACTCAGATAAATTCCAAGAAAATCCCCCATGGAAGTATGAACTATCATTCTTATTATCAACAAATAATAATAGTTGTCATTTTTGAGTATAGCAGTCTCTCCTTCTCCACAGGTTTTCTGTGGTTTCAGCTCCCCACAGTCAACCTCAGTCCAGAAGCAGACGGTCCTCTTTCTGACATGTCATGAGGTCGGTGGTAGCCTGACTCAGCGTCACAGCACCTACGTTGTTCCCCTCGCTTCATCTCATCACGTAGGCATTTTATCATCTCACATCATCTCAAGAAGGGTGAGTACAGTACAAGAAGATATTTTAAGAGAGAGACCACATACACAGAACTTTTATTGCAGTATATTGTTATAATTGTCCTACTTTATTAGTTATTATTGTTAATATCTTACTGTGTACCATTTAGAAATTGAACTTTATCATAAGTATGTATGTATAAGTAAGTATGTATAGGAAAAAACCTAGTATCTATAGGGTTTGGTACTATCCTTCATTTCAGGTATCCACTGGGGGCCTTGGAATGCATCCCCCATGGTTAAGGGGGGACTACTGCATGTATGAGGAGTTTTACATATCATCTCTATTTTGCAAATAAAGAGAATAAGTGCAGAGAAGTGAAATGACTTATCCAACTTCATGTAGCTGGGAAATGGCTAAGCTAAGACTCAAGCCAAGTCAAGGTAGGCTAGGTTATGTTTAGTAACAAGCAACCCCCAAATCTCAGCAGCGGATGATAACAAAGGTCGTGCTCATGCTACATGCGCAGTCTGGGTTGTCTGTGGCTAGATTCAGTTTCATCTTTATTCTTGAACCTAAGCTGACATTGAAGCCTCTGTTTGGAATATTGCCAGAGATTGCAGCGGAGGGGAAAGGGAGTATGGCAAACCACACCCTGACTCTGAAACGCTTCTACCTGACAGAAGGAACAAAATGGCTTCAGTGAAGCCAACTGTAGAGTTCAACAACTATGTCACGTCTTGGTATTGAATATTGGCATTTTGCATTTCAATAGCCAGTGCAGTTATGGTTCCACCCGACGTCAGTGAGGTGGGGAAGTATAATCCTCCCACACGGAGAGACAGTGAATATCTGTGAAGTGATCAGCCTACCACAGACGGGTGTGTGGCTGGCATAATTTAACCTTAAGCTGGTGTAGCAGTCACCTGGACTCAGCAACTGGTCCATACTGGTCCAATCAGAGTGAAACAAAGACTGTTGTTGGATAACTGGGGGAAAAGTTGACCTTCCTCTTTCTCTAAAATGGAGCTGCTGCAGCCATTTTTCTGCCACAAGGGAGGAAGTGTGACAAAAAGGCTGATACATGCAGGAAGGCAGAGTCAAGAGTAACGGGGCCCCAGCACCAAGGATTCTATGCATCTCTGGAACAGTTCACCCTGGGGGTGGACCATCTTCTGAACTTTTTTTTTTTTTTTTACAAAGAGAGAGAGAGGGAGAGCACAAGTAGGCAGAGAGGCAAGCAGAGGGTGAGGGAGAAGCAGGCCTCCTGCTGAGCAGGGAGCCCTATGTGGGGCTCGATCCCAGGACCCCAGGATCATGACCTGAGCCGAAGGCAGACACTTAACCAACTGAGCCACCCAGGTGCCCCATCTTCTGAACTTTTTAATGATAAATTCCAATAAATACCCTAGGTTAAACCAGTTTGAATAAAACCTTTTATTACTTCTATTTATAACTAATAATATTAAAATCCACGGCCTAGCACAGTCTTAAACTGTCTTGGACAAGGCATGCATGTATATATGTATGTATGTATGTATAATATGCTCAATTTTGTGTAAAAACAATGTAGTAACATTGTGAAAATTTTGAAAAATGAGAAGGAAATGACATATAATCATACACCCCAAAATGTCAACTATTATCCGCGTTTGCACATATCCTTCCAGTACTCCCCTATCCTGCTGTGCGCATTTATTTTTATACAGGTTATGTCAAGCCATCCAAATAATTTTGTATCCTGACCTTTTCACTTAAACAGGCCCGTAATTCTTTTCCCATATTCCTACATAATATTATAAAGATCACTGAAATAGCTGCAGAATGTTCTAGATATAATACAATGTCGATAAAAATTTCCCCAGTTTTGGACATTTAGGTTGCTTCCAGTTTTTTACTTTATAGGTAACGGTGCCATGCATATATAAATATATGTACATGGAGGAACATGGGAAGGACATATACAAAACATCATACCAGTGGATGCTTTTGTTAAGGCCTCTGTGCCTCCTGGACCATAAGGTGATCAAACTCCCAGAATTATGCCGGGGTTGGGCTCTGCCTGCTGCATGTCATTGTTGTAGATATCCATGTATGCAAATCTGGTGTTATTTATTGGGCTAGGTTAAAAAAAAATGGAATAAGTATCTTGAGGTTTTTGCTAGAATAAATAATTATGATTTGAGATAACATTTGGAATAACTGGTTAAAACTCAGAAGATAACTTCTAGGTAGAAGCTAGCAGGGAGACATGCAAACATATTAGTAATACCAAGTCCAAAAGGAAATGCTACAGAGGTATATTAATAAAGATTACAAG
The DNA here is from genome assembly GCF_054177405.1 of Leptonychotes weddellii. Classification (NCBI taxonomy): domain Eukaryota; kingdom Metazoa; phylum Chordata; class Mammalia; order Carnivora; family Phocidae; genus Leptonychotes; species Leptonychotes weddellii. Next base: position 39,132,290 of record NC_138371.1, on the reverse strand, counting down.
ATTTTGTACAGAGATCCTCTACGCGATCTGCTTTTTTTTAAATTTAAAGGTTTTATTTATTTCTTTATTTGAGAAAAAGAAAGAGTAGAGCGTGCACGCAAGAGAAAGAGAGCACACGTGAGCAGTGGGGAGAGGCAGAGGGAGAAGCAGACTCCCCACTGAGCAGGGAACCCGATGTGGGGCTTGATCCCAGGACCTCGGGATCATGACCTGAGCCAAAGGCAGATGCTTAACCAACTGAGCCACCCAGGCACCCTGTGGATCTGCTTTTTGTACTGAGATCCTCCACTGAACTGCTCAGGCAAATGTGTTTGGCCATTATCCTTGGAAGAGGATATGCTGAAAGAGGGCAACTCTTTACTGTCCCCTTAGAGTCTGTCTACGGCCCTGCTGGGGTCAGATGGCTCTGCTGGCCTGGCCTGCTCACTGGCATCCCATGGCTGTCCATCTCTGGCCCAGCATCCCTCAGTAACTCCACGGCTTGAGCACTTTCCATTGAACTTAGATAATGTCCCTTGCTGGCTTGAGATTCATTTAGATTTATGTCTATTTGCTATAAATAATTAAAAGGGGCCTGATGTGGTTATTCAAGAATAGTGTCCAGGCACTTTTCCAAATCTCTTTCTCTTTCTCAGCCTCATTTAGGAACTGGAAGACTGGCAAACTCTTGATTGGACATCCTGTTCTTTGGCCCTGCTAACCTTGGTCTGCAGGTACAGGGCTGCAGCTGGAGATCTTGACATCTGTTTCTCAGCCCAGGTCCCAAACACAATTTCTTGACAACTATATTAGCAAAAGCATTTAACCTGGACTCACAAGAGCATTAAAAGCAGAGCCAATTTGTTGAGTGGGTCTGATTTCCCAAATGAGGGAATCCTTCTTTGGCAGAGTGTGGGCTGGCTCTAGACAAAGAGGTTTTTTGTCATGGAGCCCGAAGGGTGTATAGTAGTAACTTCTGAGGAGAGAGTAAAAAAACCTACATATTTGAAGCAAACCTAGTAGGACAGTATCTCCTAAGGGTGAAGTTAGTTAAGCAGAGGCTAACCAGAAGAGGCTATGGCATCTCCTTAGACACAGTGTGAATGTAGATGGACCTAGAAGTGAGATCTGTAGCTTCCAGGAAGGGGGTGGGGGGAGATGAGGACTACCAATAAAAATTTAGGCCCCAGAAGACAGACAAATGCAATCCCTACTTGCAACCCTCATGTATTCACTGCATAAATGAGCAACTGGTAAAATCACCTGACTGTAATGACTAATTTTTAACACCTATCTTTGGCTAAATTCCATTCAAAGAATACAGAGATATACCAATGTATCTTTTTATTATAAACTTTAAAATGTCTTAATTTTCAACCAGTGGTTTTAGTATTATTTTAGGTCATGCTTGGTGCTTACCCAAACTCCAGTATAATGCCCAGAATATCCCCTGGAATTCAAATTTGGTGTTATGCCAAAGCCTGCTACAGGATTTCATTTTGATACTTGATCCTGAATATCAGATGTAGATCGACGTATCCTCTTCGTTTCCAACCAATGCCAAACCCTCAAAGCAGCACCACACATGTGACTTGTTTATGACAGCTTTGCTCCTCAGGCTCTTTTAGGTCCCCAGAAGGTAAGCTCCCCGAGGGCAGGCCAAGCCTGGAGCATTTGCGTTCACTGGTTTCTCATGCTGGGTAAGCACCATGCTCGCTCAACAGATAATAAGTGCTAATGGATTTCCTGTATCCTTAGAAGTGTATTTACCAAAAAAAAAAAAAAGAGGGAAAGAGAAAAATTTTAAGTGGAAGCAGAATAAAGAAAATAAATATCATAGGATGAGAGAACCTGAGTGAGTTCCCCATTTAGGGAACTATGTGCTTAGCACATAAACAAGGTAGGTAGCTGTTTAAAAAGAGAGAAGTAGAAAAGTCTGTAGCATGTTTTGTCTTTTCAGAATTCCCCAACTACAATTTATTACTTCAGATTTTCTTGAGGGTTTTTCTCTGTACTCTCCAATTACCCTGTGAATACCATCACTAAAGGATGAATCTGGCACTTCTGCTTTCCGAAATAGCCCTGGTACCACATGGAGATGAAATTCTCTGGCTTTCAGTTTCCATTTGGTAATAGCCCCACGCACATCAAGTCTGACAGGCCATTTATTGCTTTTGGCAGCAGAGTGAGGTCTGTGTGCAAGAATGGCCAATGAGGGAAACTCCACAGAAGAATTTGGAAAAGAGCAGCCTGGCCTCGTTGTGAAAGAGGAGGTAAGGGATCAGGAACTCTGGACGCTTGCTAAGGAGGATGGCAACCGAGAGAGCTATTGCTAAGCCACGGGAACACTTCTGGCATGCTCCCTCCCCCAGAAAATGGAGGGGAGCCCATTGCTCTCCTCCTGCATCCCTTAGGTCCTCAATCCCATTGCTTGCTCAACAAATATTCTGTTAAGGGAAAGGGCAGACCTTTAGCATCACCAAGAATAACTTAGTACATGGAGAAAAGCAGTCCTATCACATAGCAATTACTCAGGGAGCAGAGTCTGAGGTCTTCAGTTGTATTTCTGAATGAAAAGTTTACTTTAAGGTGGAAATATACTTGGCATCTTTAATCAGTGCCCTGTAAAACGGGCTCAATGGCATTTCTTTATGCCACCCAGATGTTATAAGGATTAATTAATGCTTTTAAAGTGTGGGCTTGAAATCAAAGTGATTTCAACTTGAACCAAATGGAAGGCATTTCCAACAACAGGCATATATCTATCTGTGTTAAATACTAAGGAATTTCCCTTTTTTCTCTGCTGAAATTTAAAAACCCTAAACAACAGATGTTTTCAAGCCTACTCTGTAACTCTAGTTATTGACGGCTGAAACAGTGCTCATATAAATACTGTAAGACTTAGTAATTTCTTGCAGAATCTGCTTCCTTAGGGAAAAGTGCTCCTTGGCTATTTTAAGCAGTTAGTTGCATGTTCTCTGAGTGCGTCTACTGTCATAGCAACTGATTTACCACAGAAAAGCAAGAAAGTGCCCTAAGTCAGAAGTGCGTTTCCGTCTCCTTAGTTTGGGAATTTTTCCTTGGCTCTTAGAATTAAATTTTGTGACTCAGATATCTATCATGGAAAATTTCAGCTAATGAATGATAATTCTGTGGCAGTTTTTAAAATTTCTGAAAGGCCAGATTTAATGGATCTTCAGATGCTATGGCTTAGCACTAAAGGTTGGGAGAGCACGCCAACCAGAATACCAGAAAATCATGACAGAGGGATGGGAAAACGAACCCTGTGAGTCTGTGTAAATGTATCCAGAAAATTCAGATTTAAAAAAGAACCCAGATCAGTCAGAAATTTAAGCCTTATCTGGATTCCTTAATTTAATTTAATTTATTTTGAGAGAGAGAGAGAGAAGGAGAGAGGGAGAGGGCACACATGGGGGGGGGGACAAAGGGGGGAGGGGCAGAGGGGGAGAGAGAGAGAAAATCTTAAGCAGCCTCCACCTCAGTGTGGAGCCCACTGTGGGGCTCAGTCTCACGACCCTGAGATCATGACCTGAGCTGAAATCAAGAGTCGGACGCTTAACTGACTGAGCCTCCCAGGCGCCCCTGGATTACCTTAATTTTAATCACTTGATGGTTAATCTGATCCCACATGGAATTATAAACTGATTTATGTATTCCAAAAGAGTTAGTAAAACAACCAACCAGTGGTCTAACAAAGCAGTCTCGCACAATGAGACACGGTCTGAAGGGGAAAACAAAGTTTTCCTCTGTAACAGCTAAGTTTTCTAAAGTTACAAAGTATTTGTATAACATGGCATAGACAAATCTATATATATTCACCAAATCTAACTGTTAGACTTGGGAAAACACTTAGCTTACCTCTTTAAAAAAAGGTGGGGTGTTAAGAGAAAGGAAATACACATCTGAAATCACGTATCTGAAACCTTCAGGGTCCAGAAGTATTTTGTAATTTAGGATTTTTTGGCTCTTGGGTGGGTAAAAAGGTAAATATACCATATCATACATAAAACCCTGAGTGAGATCTGGACAGCACCCTGTGATAAAGCAAATTGATATTTCAGCAGTGAAATGTATGAAAATTCACACTGACTGTGATCAATAAAGATCAAAAATAACCTCGAGTCAGTTCAGGGCAGGTTTTGTTGCTAAATGAGGTTAGGTCTGGCCAGGATTTGATATCAAATGAGTTATAAAAAGTCTTTCATTTATCAAACCTCTTTGGACTTCAAAATTGGTGTGGAAGGGATTGTTACTCTGTATGCTTTATGCAGCGACTAGCATACTTCTCTGTCTCTACATGGAGTAAAGCAGAAAGCATGTACTGTCCGGAAGAGACAATAGGTGAATTAAGGAGTGGTAGAGCTACAAGTTAGCAAAGGGAAATAGTGATATTTAGGAACATCTGCTTTCCAGCAGAACGTTCTTTATGTTTCTAATAAAAACAGGAAGCTGAGAGGTTGGAAGAACTTAGCTGTGTGATGGTGAGTCTTGTGTTATGTTGGCACAGAGGAGGGCAATCGTGCGGTAAGAAAGTGAAATCGGGAACAGTGGGATGTGTAGCAATGATAGGTATGGTTATGTGACAGGCATGTTTGTGGAGGGGCAAAGAATAAGGAATTCTGCATCAATGAACAGACGTCCTGAGTTCAAACTTGATACCATTACTTGCTTAACCCATGTCTTACTGTCCCCATCTGTGAAATGGGGAGAATAATGTCATAGAGTTGTTAGGAGTCACCACATAAAACCTGTAAAATACTTAGCACAGTGCCCGGTGCATGGTTAGCAATAAAAAATAAAATTAAATAAAATTAAATTAAAAAGTTAACTGTTTGTTACTAAAGGTAAAGATATAAATATCTCACTAATCCAGCGTGTCTAATTAACATCAACTGTGTCATGGGATTCCATGTAAATACACAGTGTTTTCTACCTGCAGTACACCTCTGATGGGGCCACTCTGATGAGAAAAACACATTTGAGAGATGTTTCTTGAATAGGAATCTTGCTTCAGTTATACTTTAACATAGGCAAGAGGGGGTTTTTGTTGATAAAGGAACTGACTTCCCTACTCTGACCCACTGCCCTGACCTTTCCACTTTCTTTTGTGTGATCGTGGTTTTAAAGCAACCAGTGTATTAGGCCCCAGAATTCTGTTACAACTGAGTTCAGAAAACTATTTATTTTTCTTCTATAGTTTTCTGAATTAATCTTATTTCTTGGTTGTCATATCTCATAACTCACAACTTTCTATGTATTGAATTTTGGGCTTTCTCTTTCCCCTTCCCTGCAAAGCTACATACCTGCAAGAGAGCCAGCCTTTCCTCTTTTTTCCCCTGAATTTTCACTGCAAAACCAATTCGTATACTTTGTTGACTTTTGTTGTGTGTGTGCGTGTGTGAAGTAAACAACTAAAGGGGGAAAATCTCTTGTGAACTTTCCTAATTTCAAGGACTCCATCCTACTTTCCAGGGATAATTGATGCTAACCATTAGGATTGTGTTCTTCTAAACAACATTCTGTGTATAAGATACAACATTCATATCCTCTATGCCAGGGAGGAATTTGCTGTTGATTTGGCAAAAATGACCTTCTGTACGTACTGTTCTGCAGCTTGCTTTTTTTCCTGTCTAACCATGGGCATCCTCTCCTATTGTTACTGTTCCCATTATTTGTAATAAGTTACATTCTTTTAAATATAATTGTGTATTGTTATTAACACATTCCTTCGTTCACTGAAGTAATATTTACTCATCATGGAAATGAGGAAAATATGTGTTGCCTGCTATGTGAAATGCAAGTTTTGAGAGACACAGTTTCGGTCCCCTGGCTGCTTATAATCTGGGAGGAGAAATAAGATGGGGACACGTGTAACTACATATTAAGGTACAGAATTTGTAAATTTAGATTTTGGTTACCCTGTCGGTCAGAAGAAAGTAAATTAACTTTTGGAAGGGCTGGTCAGGAAGGGTTTTTAGGAGATTTTGGGTTCAAATTGCATCTGTAAAGATTGGTTGGATTTCAACTGATGTAAAAGAGGCAGAAAAAATACCTTTCACCTAACCTCTGAGAGAAGAAAATGTAAAAGATATATGTAAAAGAGGGCCATAATCCAGATGCACTGATTGTAAAACACTTCCTGATTTCAGAGATACTAAAAAGTGGGATAAATGTACAAATTAAATCAAGAAAATATAGTATTTGGTTAATTTGACTGGAATGGCAGATTTCTAGAAGGTAAAACTGATAGAAAAATCTGGAAAAATAAATGGAAACCAGATCATGGGGAGTCTTGAATGCCAGGGGAAATTTGAAACCTTGTATGTAATTTACTTCCAGATTCTTCTTTTCTTCTTATCACAAGCTATTAGAATTTAGGAAAAGACCAGATACACTAGTCTTAAAACATAAGAGTCTATATTCTGGAGGATTTATTTAAACGATGTCTTTAAAACTGTTGGTGCATTTTGGCAGGCCCTCCCATTACAGACTGTTTCTTTTTTCCGTAAAGAGATAAACATTTTACATCAATGTACTCATGTGCTAGGCACCAAGATGTCAGTAATGAACAAGACAGTCTGACCCTCACATGCTCATGGCCTGGTTAATGAATTTCCAGTACCATCTCTCCACTTCCCAGACATCCATGTAAGATTTGGCTGGCCTATCAATCATTAAAAATATCCATCTCCTCTGATGTCTTGGCCTTGTTTCTTGTTTGTGGTTATGATTTCCTGCTTGCTCTGCTGAACTGTGACTTCTTGAAATCTGCACACCCTTTCTTAACACCTAGGGGACGTTTTTCCCCACTGAGCTTTTTTTTATTCAAAGCAGAACTATTTACAAATGAGCTTTTATTTTTATTTTTTTTATAGCATCTCCGTAATTATTTTACTAAAGGAGAAAATACTGGATTTTGATTCCCTTGATGTCAACGAGGACAACTACAATGAAGGTGATGATGGAATGCAGATGGAGTTAGAAATGTGCTAAATATCCCCTGTGGAAGATGTTTATAACAACAAACACACATGGAGAAAACCTCTATTTGAATTAGGCATGAAGCTCAGTATAGGATTTTTCATTTGCTTGAGGGTTTAACCCCTTTACTCTGATGAAATGTCCCTCTTTATCCCTGATAATATTCCTGCTTGTGGAATCTACCTTGTCTCTTGTTAAATAGTTGTTCTAGTAGCCTCCAAGATGGTCCCCTATGATCCCCACCCCCTGGTATAGACCCTCTTGTGTAGTCCTCTCTCCCATTGTACCAAAATGGGCCTGTGTGGCTAATAAAATATGATAAAAGTAAAGTTATTTCCCTTCTGGGATTAGATGATAAAAGTCTGTGACTTCTCTTTCTCTCTCAGAACACTTCCTCTGAGGGAAATCATGTCACGAGCAGCCCTATGGAGAATCCAAGCAGCAAGGAGCTGAAGCCTTCTGCCAACCACTGGGTAAGTGGGTTTGGAGGCAGATTCTCCAGACCCAGCCAAGCCTGACACCTAGACTGGGAGAGACCATGAACAAGAGCACCCAGCTAAGCCACCCACAGATTCCTAATACACAAAACTACGAGATAATACATGTTTGTTGTTTGAAACAGGTGCATTTGGGGCAATTTGTCACACAGCAATGGATAACTTATACACTTAGCTTTCCTTTGATTTGTATTCCCATGGTGTTTTTGAGGGTCCCAATAACTACCCCAAGTTTGATGATTGGCCAAAAGGACTCACAAGACGCAAGAGAAGGTTATATTCACAGCTAACATTGACTATAGTAAGAGATACCTGAGTCAAGCAGCAAGGAAGATATTTTCACTGGGCAGAGTTCAGACATATTCAGTTTAGGCTTCAGAGCCTTTCAACAGAGGCCACACATGACATGTGGCCACTCCAACAGCAACTGATAAGAACATGTCTGGAATGTGTCTACACAGGGAATCCTGCTGGAGTCATCGGGTCCAAGGCTTTTTTGGCGCGCTGGTCCCATGAGCATATCTTGCTCTGCTACCAGCCGTGGCAACTGAAACTCAGGACCTCAACAATGAAACTAGGTGCACATCATTAATTTGGATATTTGTGCAAAGCAACTTGACAAGCTAGTCCAGCCCAGCCCATTGTTCCAGGTGTACACAAACAAAATCATCATCTGACATCTAAGGGCCCTATTCCTAGTGGTTGGCCAATGGTCATCCATGGTTCCAGATTCTTCTGGAGATAGGCAAGGAATAAACAACCAGATCTGTGTTATTAACCCTCTCCTCACTAGAGGTGGCTACCAGTTAGCATCAACTGCCAAATACATAGACGAATGAGACTTCAGAACATTCCAGCCCCTAGACTTCAAATCTTCTAACTTAGGCCCCCAAAATTGTGAAGCAGAAACAAGCATTCCCCACTGTGATCTGGCAGAATTCCTGATTCACAAACATGATAAGAAGTAATAAATGATTATTGTTTGAAGCCACCAAGTTTTGGAAGTAGTGCATTATGCAGCAATAGGTAAACAATACAGGGTAATATTTTCTTGTTTATTTGCAAACCTGACATTTTTAAAAAAGGATTTTATTTATTTATTTGAGAGAGAGCCAGAGCACAAGCAGGGGGAGGGGCAGTGGGAGAGGGAAAAGCAGACTTCCCATTGAGCAGGGAGCCTGACAAATCTGGCCATTTTCTATTGGATGCCCAGTGTGAATTTTATGTTTCGGGGCACTGGATTTTGTTGTATTTCATTACATAGTGTTAGATTTAGTTCATTGTTAGCTAAGTTACTATGAGTTTGTAGAATCTTTTTGAGGATTGTTTTTAAGTTTGTTAGGGCGAGTGCCGAGCAGCCTTTAGCTTAGGGCTAATTTATCCCCGCTACTAAACTGATAACTTTCTCACACTATTTCAGAGATTGGCAAACGCTTTTGGTAAGGGGCCATATGTAATATTTTAGGGTTTATTTGCTGTATATAATCTCTGTTGCCTATTTTTCTTTGTGTATATTTTGCAACTTTTTAAAAAATATAATAATAATTCTTAGTTTCCAAGTTTTCAAAAACCATCTGTGGGCTGGATTTGGACTGTGGGCTGTAGTTTGCCAACCCTGCCTCATCTAATGGCCTTTGCATTCCACTCTAGAACATGAATTATTTCCAGCCCTGTATGAGTTCCAAAAACTTTTCTGCTTACTCATTCTCCTGGTTCTTTCCCCACCCCTGGCACCATGGCCTCTCTGACCTCTGATCTCTTTCTTTCCCACTCAGTAAGACCTTGGGCTCTGTCTGGGTTTCCCTTTCCCCATGTTGCAGCCTGGATATGGCCTCTAGAAATAAGCTGGCTCAATCTCAGGGGTCACCTCCTTTATTCCTCTCCTCTCAGGGATCACAGGCTGTGCTTCTTATTTTTCAATTTCTTGAAATTGTTTCATTGTTTTCTTTTCTAGCTGATTCAGATGGAGGTTAAATTCAGCCTTTGCTACTCCATCTTGGGAAGAATCTTTATTCATTCTTGAATTAAGTTATTATCAGTGCTTGTGTTTTTATTTGCGTACATATACTTACTCCTATGGGTTGGTTTCTACCTATATTGAACATAAATTTCTAACTATTTAGTTCTGTTAATGTCTTTATTGTTAAACACGGAACTATATCCACACACATGCAGATCATCATAAAGCCATCAATAAAAGCTGTATGTCAGTGACCCTAGACCTACCAGGTTTCTAGTTGGGACAAATCTTAAATGATCTAGCTGATCTGGGTCCAACTCTAGACCTCTATGGAATTTCCTTCTTCAACATCCTTAGTAGTAAACATATCCTTCTGAAGGACACATTCCACTTTTTAAGATAGCCTATTTCATTGTTGGACAGCAAGTAATTGTCAGACAATGTATGTTATAATGAGCTAAAATGTAATTCTTAGTAACAATGACTTTTAGTTTTTACTGAATTTGTGTTTAACCTGTATCCAGAGGACCTTTTCTTATCAACTCCTTTTAGCCCTCATTGTGCATTTTTGATTCAATCTACAGATATGTCTTATGCTAGGCTCTGTGCTGAGCTTGGGCTTGCAGGGGTGAGAAAAGGAAGATAATATCTTGGTCTCATGCATCTCTTAGTTTGATGGCAGAAGTGGGAATGTAATAAGCAACTGCGCAAATATGGGCGAAATTACAGTGTGCTGTGTGCCGCAAAGAAGTGTGATGCGATGACACTGTATGGATGAGCATTGACCTGATCAGGGAAGTTAGAGAGGACAGTCTTGAGGGAGTATGAGTTGAGATCCAAGAGCCAAGTAGGAGATAATCTGACTAAAGGGGTTAGAGCTTCCAGAAAGAGGGAACAGCCTTGTCAAAGGTACTGGGGCAAAAAAGAGCAATTGGTGTTAAATCTAAATGCAGGACTTCCAGATGACCTTCTTAAATGCTCTACTTACTCAATGAATACACGCAATCTCAGAAATATCACTATGTGACCAAAAACACATTTCTGATATTTTGGGGATATCTGTAGGGAAACAGATTTTATTTTGCCATAAACATACTTTGGATTGCCCTTTGCAGTATTATTGTCCCCACCTTAGATTTTGCGAAGCTTGAAGCTTATACTTTTGGGGGGCCCTCTTTAAGACAAATAATACAAATGTTGGATACAGAGTTAAGTACAGGGCTTGGAAGAGGTCCTTGCAATTGAGAGGCCCTGACTTGACACTTCATTAATTTCAAGGTAAATAAATCTACCTCCTGCCTTATTCAAAGGCTGCATAACCCCTGATTGGTAATGTTATTGAGGGAGTTCAGTATGTTGTGTTGAAATCTGGACTTGATACACCTCAAAGATTTCCCAAATGCAAAGATTTTGTGTTTATTTGGCTCTTAACTTTGAGAAGTGAATAGGTCAGAGTTTGACTTTTTGTAGTCTTCACCCCCTAGCTGTTTATAGAATGAATTGTCTGACAGCCGAACAATGGTGTCATGTTTGGACGGAGTGGATGGGTATGGGTGGGGGTATGTTTCTTAACAGTTTTTCTTTGTTTTGTTTCATTTTTTGAGAGGGATAGAGGGTTGGGGGGACAGAGTGAGAGGGAGAGAGAGAACCTTAAGCAGGCTCCATGCCCAGTGCGGAGCCCCATCTCACAACCCTGAGATCATGACCTGAGCCAAAAATCAAGAGTCTGACGCTGAGTCGGAGCCACCCAGGCACCCTGTGGGTATGTTTCTTTTCAGTTCTGAATTAAATGCATCTGAAAGTTAAATGTCTAGCTTCAGCCTCTAGCCAGTTGTTTTGTTCTAGCACCTAAATCTCAAGCCATGGAATCTGAACTAAAGAGGTTTCTGAATTGATGCCTGGGTTTGATTCCCATACTAACCAATGTGTGTATGTGGTGAACATGTCAGGAGTGGCCCAGAGATAGCACCTCGACCCTCTTCCCCAACGAGTCACCTCATATCCAGTTCTGCTGAGAAGAGGAGGATGGAGGAGAGGAGATGGGTGTTTTAGTGCATGGCCGTCTTACCTGCCGCATCCATTGTCTGCATCATTGTCAGAAAGGAAGGAGGACACGTTACAAATAAACTCATCACTCCCCCCTCGAACGAACACAAACAAACACAGAACCCTCAGAATCAATTATGCTCTGAATCATTATTATAAAGCAGGAATAATACTAACAACAAGAAAATAATAACAGAGGCACTGTGACCGAGGTGCTTTTGCATTCCCAGGCTAACTGTGTGGGCAGGTCATAAAGCTCTTAGCAAACCTTAATTAGAGCTCAGAGTTACATGGCTAAAGTTCCTGCCATTCTGGTCACCAGAGAAATAAAATTAGGTGAGGCTATGTGGTCGATCTGCAGACACCTAGTCATCCTCATCTGTAATGGCTTTTCCAGTCTGTCAGGTTTTTTGGAATCTGACTTGTTAGCAGCTCTGCCAGGCCCTGCTCCCTGGCTTGCAGGTACTCAGGTTTGGAGCTAATGTGTTGATGTCAGCTCATTGCCCCAGGGCTCAACCATGCCAAGTCTGGACCTGTTTGCTTTTTTTTTTTTGGAGTGAGTCTGTAAGGGACATCTCTGAGCCCACGGATAACAGTCCTGGAGCCAGGTAGGCTCTATGTGAGCACTCGGCAGGCATGATGTGCAAACAAAGACAGTACTTTTCAGTAGGAGATAATTGACTGCAAATGGCTCCATGTTGGTTTAAATTTTTTCTACTTTAATATCTAGAAACAGTTAAAAAATGTATTTTTGCTATTTATGTATTCTTAGAAACCACCACTTTTAAGAGGACCCGCAAATTTTAGGGCTGGTAAGGGAAAAAGAAATAAAGTCTCCTTGAAGATATGTGAAGACTTGGAACTTCCCTGCCCTGTGTGTTCCCTACCCCACTCAGACTTCTGGTGTGCCTTTGTGCCCCCTGAGGATGAGGCAGTTCTTGCTCAGGCTGGGGGCTCTGGGATTAATGATGACCTAATTTCCCAAACACCCACAGTTTCCATTAATATTATCTATCCACACGTATGTTGATGCAAATCTGCCCCAAATCTATGTGATTTATTTTGTCCCAACAATCAGGAGAAGGGACAATATTGTCTTATTAGACACGGAGTGATTGCCTTTTATTTATCCTAAAACAACCCTTTTCAAAATCCAATGGCCTTCATTAGGTCTGAAACTCTGGGGTGTGGAGAACCAGCCCCTTCCACCCAGACTTCATGTGTGTAGTTTCAAAAACTATAGTTCTATTCCTTCTCACTCGCCTTTGCCTGGTCTCATATCTCCTCATTTCTTAGTCCCTTTTTTCCCTTTACATTTTCATTGTCTTCCTCTGGGCCTTCTCTCTTTCATTGATGCCTTCCTTAGATTATTGAAATCAGAATTTCACATACACATTCATCTTTCATTGTGTTTTTTTTTTAATTTGATGAGTTCCGATATATTCTTTTTTTTTTTATTAACATATAATGTATTATTTGTTTCAGAGGTACAGGTCTGTGATTCATCAGTCTTACAAAATTCACAGCACTCACCACAACACATACCCTCCCCAATGTCTATCACCCAGCCACCCCATCCCTCCCACCCCCCACCACTCCAGCAACCCTCAGTTCGTTTCCTGAGATTAAGCGGTTTTTATTGGAGGGTACCCTAACAATTTACCTTTATGCTTTTTAAAAAATGTTTTGTGTATAAAAATTCCCAGTTTATGGCTTTTTTTTTTTTTTTTTTTTGTCTAATACATTGATTTAGGAAACAGGTGACAATGACTCCTGGTGCTCTTCTTAGATTTTAACTGATAGCTCAGAAGTTATCTTCCTATAGGTGAAACATTTTTCCCCTCAAATTCTTAATTATTCTTGTATACGGGGAAGCTCATTCCGCTTTCTGCTTGCAGTGTCCAATCATCTCTTCCATGAGTTGACACCGTACTACCTGGAAAACCACTGTTATGAATAATTTACCAACAGTTTAAATAAAAGCGTTGTTCTAAGACATGTGCTTGGCAAGGGTAGCTTCTAATGTTATCCAGTCCAGGTGTTAACACCGGGATGCTACACTGTGGGGACAAAAACTGCTGGGTTAGTGTCTCAGTTTGCTAGGGCTGACACACAAAGTACCATTGACTGGGTGGCTTAAACAAAAGAAATTTATTTCCTAACAATTCTGGAGCCTAGAAGTCCAAGATCAAGGTGTCACCAGGGTTGGTTTCTTTCTTTCTTTCTTTTTAAAGATTTCCTTTATTTATTTGTCAGAGAGAGAGAGAGCACAGGCAGGGGGAGCAGCAGGCAGAGGGGGAAGCAGGCTTCCCACCGAGCAGGGAGCCCAATGGGGGACTCGATCCCAGGACCCTGGGATCATGACCTGAGCTGAAGGCAGACGCTTAACCGACTGAGTCACCCAGGCGCCCCAGGGTTGGTTTCTTTTGAGGCCTCTTTCTGTAGCTTGTAGATGGCTCTCCTCTTCCCGTGTCTTCACACCATCTCCTCTATGTTCATCTGTGCTCTGACCTCTTTTTATAAAGACACCAGTCATTGCATGAGGGCCCACTCTAGTAAGTCATGTTAATTTAATGATCTCTCTAAAGACCCTATCTCCAAATATAATCAAGCTCTGAGATACTGGAGATTAGGGTTTCAGTATATAAATTTGGGGGCAGGGATACAATTCAGCCCCTAACAGTATATTATCAACCCCTCAGGTAGAGGCCAGATTCCCCGCAACAACAATGACCTCCAAAACATAGCCCCAAACCCTCAAAGTCTGCAAAAGTCAGCCTGTGGAGCGCCAGGAGGGCCAGAAGCTTCAGGCCCCTCTCTGACTTTACAGACTCTCCATAACAAACGTAAACAAGCTGCTTATCTAATTCCCCAAGCACCAGCAGACCAGCAGAGTAACCACCAACCAGAAAGAAAGCCAGGCTGCGAGGGGCAGATGTGCCAACCGCAGCAGGAAGTGGCTCGAGCCCCGACGAGGCAGCAGCAGAACCTTAAAAGGGCAAAACTGTATTGTCACTTGCCACGCGGTGCACCGAGAGCAGATAATAGCAATGCCTCTGAATTGTCAGGAGTAGGTAACACGACTCTCAAAGACCTAGAGTAGAAGCCCATGGAAATTTTCCCATTAAATATAGTAAAAATCAGGCATTGGAAGGAGACGAACTTTGGTTGTTAGAGTAATTCACCTATGCGAAATGAAAATTTCCCAGTTCTACTGGGTAAATGCTTCTTTCTATAGATGGCAGACAAGGTCCTGCTTGGAATTCATGAAGATTTTGCTATAATCCTGAACATGAGCGTGTGAAAAAAAGCTCTGGGGGCTTTCCTATCCCAGTGGTCCTCGGGTTGAGACTTAACCTCCCAGTGAGGCTTAACAGTCACCGAGATTCACTAACAGGTTTCAAAGAAGATGTTCATCTGACAACTTTAACTTAAGCCATACCTCCTGAAGTGTGCAGTGGATTAATATTTTAATAACTTCTATAATGCTTTTATGAATAGTGCAATTACATGGCATTGGATTTTGTTGTATATGTGTGTTAAACATAGTGATACATTTAGTGGAAACATTAAAACTGTACTATAGTTTTTATAACCCTGCTTTGGCATTTCATCATGTTTTGGTATACCAGAAGCCTCAAAAGTGGGAGGGATCAGGTACTTCTGAACTCTGAAAGGCCCTGCACCAAAATGTGCTCTGTGCTCATCCTCACCCCTCTCTGAATCATCTCCTCCAGTTCGTACTAGGTCTCTGGCCACGTTCTACCTCCTATCATAGTTCTTAATGAAGCTGTTTCTTCTGTCTTACAGGATTGTGGGCTTAATTCCCAGCAGCCATCCCTCCCACAGTAAATGTACCTAGTCTTTGTCTTCTACTTGTTAAACCGCTTGGGACCTCTGTAGTGTTTGTTGCACACACCTTCCACGGTAACCCTCAGGACTTCCTTATGATCAAAGGAAGATCACCCAGAATGCTTTGCTAGAGAGTTTGTACAGCTCACTGCCATGGTGTGCTGGCAAATAGTGAACAACTGCTTGTGTTCAATATTGGTGAGGGGGGATGCCTGACCCTTCGTGTTTGTGGGTTCTAGACCTCCCTGAACGTAGAATCAGGAGATGCACACAGTTGGCTCTTACTAGTCAGTCAGACTTCAGAAGGTTCCAGCACCCGTCTGGCTCACAGCTCAAGGTTACGCTATTTTGTAAAGAATGGAAAAGCCCGCTAAGTGGCTTCTCCACCTGCACAAGGCAAGCCTGTGGCACATACTCACTAGACTGTCTCACCTCCAGCTTTGCCTCCTCTCAGCCTTTCCTCACTAATTGCACAAGATCTTGACAAACCCTGAAATAGCTTTAAAGTCACAAGCAATGAGTCATAAAATGGATCTACTCAGAAGTTTTAAGGGTCACTAATATGAAGGCAGTTCAAAATTCTCAGAATTAGTGATGTGTACACACAGGCTGACTTTGGGATTACAGTCATTAACTCTCCAAAATATTTTTTTTTCAAGCATTTGCTCAAGTCCCTATCCCCTTATGCACACACACTTATTAGACACGTGCTAAGGTGTCCATGACTCAGCAGTTTTCATCGATGAGAGGTCATGGTGCTATCCCCTCCCCATCATGCCTCCTTTCTCGCTCTTCCATATACCAGAGGGAATAGATTTTGAACTTTAATCAGGAATTTGGAGCTACTCTTCTATCTCCCAATACGATGTTCTGTTCTCAACAGATAGTCAAAAAATATTTAACTCTCATTCCATGTACTGTGTGAGGAATACATTTTTTCCTACCACAGGTGCTCATAAAAATGTTCATTAATTCTTGAACAAACAAATTGAGAGCATTTCTAATATAGAGGAAAGGTTTTGTCTTGAGAAGAACTAGTTTTCCTGCTTAGACAATATAGGTTGGACAAAGGAGGTGTCTGGCCTCACTCTAGCCCTTCTTTGTTATAATCACGAGCATGTGGTTGTTCATCCCCTACAATCAAACTCTTCCCTAAATTGCTACAATTCTAAAGCCTTCGCCAGTTATGGCCCAGATCTTAGCTTAGCTGTGCTGGTTTCTGGGACTTAAGGAGTGAGAAAAACCTGAAACTTAAAAACAAATAAACCAGGTGCCTGGGTGGCTCAGTCAGTTAAGTGTCTGTCTTTGCCTCAGGTCATGATCCCAGAGTCCTGGGATCGAGTGGGATCGAGCCCCACATCAGGCTCCCTGCTCAGCGGGGAGCCTGCTTCTCGCTCTCCTTCTACTGCTCCCCCTGCTTGTGCTCTCTTGCTCTCCCTGTCAAATAAATAAAATCTTAAAAAAAAAAAAAGAAACTATAATAAAAAAGACAGTAACAACTACTAGTGAGGATGTAGGGAAACTGGATGCCTCATGAGTTGTAGATGGGAATGTGAAATTGTACAGACACTTTGGAAAATAGTTGGGCAGTTTCTAAAACGTTAAACATAAACTTGCCCTATGACCTCGCAATCCTACTCTTAGGTACCTACCCAAGAGAAAGGAAAAGATATGTCCATATAAAAACATGTATTAGAATGTTCACAGCAGGTTTATTCATAATAGTCCCGAACTGGAAAAAATCTAAATGTCTATCAGTTGGTGACTGTACACACAAAATGTGGTATGTCCATACACTGAAATATTCTGCAGCGATAAGTAGTAAAGGGGTATGACACATGCTACAAGGCTGAAGGCCCCAATGATGTGCTAAGCAGAAGAAGCCAGACACAACATTTATGTGAATTTTCTGGGAAAGGCCAATTTATGAGAGACAGAAAGCAGAACAGTGGTTGTTTGGGGGCAGGGGATGGAAACCGGGAGTGACTACAAATTGACACAAGGGTTCCTTTTGGAGTGATAGAAAGTTTCACATTTTGTACAACTGTAAATTTCTAAAAATCATGAAGTTGTATGCTTTAAAATGGGTGAATTTTATGGCATGTAAGCAACACAACAAATAAAAGTCTCTGCTAATTCTATGTAGCTTTTGGTTTCCCCTGCCTGTTTACAGATCCCAATGCAGCTACATGGCACCCAGTCACTTCTTGTTATTAGTAGATGAGGAGAGTGGATAAATATGCTGCTGGAGGAGGCAGGGGCTGGATCAGGCCCAACAAACCCATAGATGCATTGACAGATTTTTTTTCGGCGGCAGGCATGCTAGTTACAAAGTCTGCAGGGAAGGACATGCTTGTTTATTGAGTTACCACCCTTCCTTTCATGTAGTTGGCCGTGGGAGGACGTGACGTGTCTATGGAAGAGTATGTGCCTCTGTTGTCATCTGCGTGCTGGGGGAACTATAGAAGGTAGAGTGCTGCACTATCTTGATTCCAGGAAACAGAAACACTCGTTGTTAAATGGAGCTAGTCTACCTAAAGAATGAGATAGTTTCTCTGACCACTAATCTCTTTCTTATCAAATGTCCTGTCTTCAGGCCATCACAGAGCAGAAAGCCCATTGGGAATCTTCTGGTTTTCACTTGGGCTTTTGATGTTGCCTTTGAAGAAATATCCTGGAGCTTGCTCCAAAACAGCCCAATATAAGGTGGCAAATCCCATAAGGAGACCAGCCAGGAGTTGGGAGAGCAGGAACTTAGGCAAGGAGTCTGTGATATTGTTCCAGCCCCAGGGGAAAAAAATAAACTATTTTTTGCCTTTCAAAGTGGCAAACTAGAAAATGAGGAAGTACACAGTGTTCTAGTTTGGAGTACTTAGAAAATAATGGGCCTGAGAGTATAGTCTGGGTGGCTTACTTTGCTTCCAGCCATACCCCTAAGGGGAAAGTTTTGCCCTGGTGGGCTCATTCCTCTGCCCCATGGCCCCAGCTACTTTTTCATTTTCATGTCCTTTGATTCTCTTGTGTGTACCTGATTTTTTAAAGGTGTATTTGCCCTTTAAAAATAACACCAGGGGCTCCTGGGTGGCTTAGTCGGTTAAGCGTCTGCCTTTGGCTCAGGTCGTGATCCCAGGGTCCTGGGATCAAGCCCCGCATCAGGCTCCCGGCTCAGTGGGAGGTCTGCTTGTCCCTCTGCCTCCGAGTGCTCCCCTTGCTTGTGCTCTGTATCTCTTTGTCAAATGAATAAATAAAATCTTTAAAAATAAATAAATAAAATAAAAACAATAAGAACACTTTAATTTTTTTTTTTGTAATAAGAACACTTAACATGGATCTACCCTTCTGGTAAGTTTTTAAATTTACAATTCAGTATTGTTAACTATAGGCATGTTGTCTTATAGCAGATCTCTAGAATTTTTTCAGCTTATGTAACTGAAACTTAGTATCAGTTGAACAACAACTCCCCCGCCCCCCACCAGACCCTGGCAACCACCTTTCTATTCTGTTTCTACAAATTTGACTATTTTAGACACCTCATAGAAATAGAATCATGCAGTATTTGTCCATCTGTGTCTGGCTTATTTCACTTAGCAAGATGTCCCCCAAGTTTATCCATGTTGTCACATGAAGCAGAATTTCCTTGTTTTTAAAGACGAAATAGGGGCACCTAGGTGGCTCAGTCTTAAGCTCATGATTCCAGGGTCCTGGGATCGAGATGCGCATTGGGCTCCCTGCTCAGCGGGAAGCCTGCTTCTCCCTCTCCCACTCCCCCTGCTTGTGTTCCCTCTCTCGCTGTGTCTTTCTCTGTCAAATAAATAAATAAAATCTTAAAAAAAAAAGACGAAATAATATTCCATAATATGTTTATGCCACATTTTCTTCATTCATCTGTCATTGACATTTAGGTTGTTTCCATATCTTTGGATGTTATGAATAATGCTGCAATGAACATGGGAGGGCAAATATCTCTTTGAGACCCTGATTTCATTTATTTTGGACAAATACCCACAAGTGGGATTGCTGGGTCATATGGTAATTCTATTTGTAATTTTTTTGAGGAAGCTCCATACTGTTTTCCACAGCAGCTATACCATTTTACATTCCCACGAGCAGTGAACAAGGGTTCTCTCTTGCCTATATCCTTGCCAACAGTTGTTATCTTTCGTTTTCTTGATACTGGGCATCCTAATAGGTGTGAGGTGATATCTCACTGTGGTTTTAATTTGCATTTCCCTGATGATTTGTATTTGCTCTTCTATTACTAGTGCCTGGCAATGCCTAGAACACAGCAGATGTTCAATAAATATTTGTCGAATTGGTGGATTGAGTTGTAAGTAACATATCTTCAGGACACACACAAATGAAGATTCAGTGTGAGCTGTGGAGGAGGAAGGGGGAGAGTGGGGACTTGTGTCTATGATACAAAGGCACAAGGTCCCCAGGCTGGTGGGATTCCCTCTGGTTTCATATTAGAAGGCTGCCAAAAATGGCTGGGACCTGGAGACTTAGAGAAGTTCACCACAATGGGAAAAAAAAAAAAATTGTTTTTAAAAGAAGCTAAATGAAAATATTTTGCACAATCTTCTAAAAACCATTATCTTAAATATTCGCATTTTCTGAATGTTTGTGCTCCCCAGCAAAGCCCAGGAATGTTTTGTTTTGTTTTTCCAATCCCACCCATCCTTCAAGGCTCATCTCAAGCATCTACCTCCATGGTTGCCTTTCCCAAATCTCTCACTCATTGTAGGACAATTTTTTTTTCCAACCAATATTTGTGTTCCCTCCTTGCTTTGAATCCTCCTACCACTTTGCACTCTTCTTGCCAGTCACCCTACTCCATTCCACCTTCGACTCCTTAGACAGCTCCCTGCTCCTACCTAATCTGGCCTTCTCTGTGGCAAGCTCCGAGACAGCAGCATCCCAGTGTCCCACATAAAAAAACTGACACTTCAGTACTAAAAACATTTGTTCAATTGGCCTGACTACTGAAATCATTTGATTAGTATCGGATTACTTTTTTAGGCAAGGAAGAACACCAGTAAAGTGGCTTATGAACCCCATGTACTATTTAAAAATAGCTCCATTTCTAGAAACTGGTGTCTATGCATACTTGCTGTGGTTCAATTTTAAAACAGAAAAGCAAGATTTTTTCCCAAAAAAATAACCTTTATCAACTTAGATATATAGACAGATATAGAAGGAATATTTTCAGTTGAGCAGGTTTATCAAAACAATGCCTAATTTCAGGAAGGAAGGCAGTGAGAACTAGGATGAAGTTCCATCTCTTTGATTGTTACTATAAAAATATAGAATCAATATTTCACACTAGTGAATGATAAACTGTTTTGCCCTGTATGGATATACCCCCAATTAATATTTTATGTGAACAAGGCAAGCTTAAAAAATCAATCTGGACTTTCTTTTTTTATTATTATTATTATTTTATTAACATATAATGTATTAGGGTGCCTGGGTGGCTCAGTTGGTTAAGCGACTGCCTTCAGCTCAGGTCATGATCCTGGAGTTCCAGGATCAAATCCCGCATCAGGCTTCCAACTCAGCAGCAAGTCTGCTTCTCCCTCTGACCCTCTACTCTCTCATGCTCTCTCTCTCAAAGAAATAAATAAAATCTTTAAAAAAAGAAAAACATATAATGTATTATTTGTTTCAGAGGTACAGGTCTGTGATTCATCGATCTTACACAATTCACAGTGCTCACCATAGCACATACCCTCCCTAATGTC
Source organism: Leptonychotes weddellii (assembly GCF_054177405.1). Lineage (NCBI taxonomy): Eukaryota > Metazoa > Chordata > Mammalia > Carnivora > Phocidae > Leptonychotes > Leptonychotes weddellii. The sequence goes on along the minus strand of NC_138371.1, from coordinate 39,111,213 downwards.
CATCTGGACTTTTGTTAGTTTCATAGTATCTGTAAATAGTTTCAGTGTAAAGTTGTCTCAATATTTGCCCAGACTCCTATCAGTGTGAGCATTTCTGGAAAGATCATGGTTTTCTTTCTGTCTCTACGTGGCATAAGGGAGGAAGCCACATCAAGTGGGGGATATTTGTGTAAGCTGGATTCTAATCCTGACTTTGGCAGGATTAATCTGGAACAGTCATTTGAGATATCAGCCTCCTTATCTGAATCTGAATTATGAGGGAAGTGGACATCATGATTTGCTGTCAGCAGGTCCTAGGATTTCCTGTTCCCTCCTCATTTGCAAGGCCCATGGCTGAGGCTCTTTGGCTCGCTCCTTCTTTTCCCTCCACGCCGCTGTGCCCAACCACTTTTTTTT